>NC_137690.1:9606263-9656263 GCF_963989245.1 Nansenia antarctica
TATTTATTTGTATTCCCCCGCGCCGGTAATCCGGCACCGTGCCGGAGAACTTTAAGCCCTGCACATACACATACACATACACATACACATACACATACACAAACACACACACATACACACACACATACACATACACATACACAGACACAGACACAGACACACACATACACACAGAGACAGACACAGACATACATACACACACACACACATACAGACACACACACACACACACACACACACATACACAGACAGACACAGACACACACACACACACAGACACATACACATAGATACACATAGATACACACACACAGACAGACACAGACAGACACAGACACAGACACAGACACACACACACACACACACACACACACACAAACACACACACACACACACACACACACGGTTACTGTTCTCTCCCTCTTCAACATATTTATGGAACATGTCCCTAGCTCCCTGCTTAACTTTAATGGAATACATACACACACAGGCTAGCATGCACACACAAGCAAGCTCCCTGGCACGCACACAAACGCGCACACACACACACACGGGCACAAGCAGGCACTTTGACAATGTTTCTTTTTTTAAAGGCCAATCTGGCTGGGCGGGTGGGAGGTTGTTACATAACGTTTGATTAGTTTCAAAAGTTTACGCAATGCGGAATTTAATTTCTACTTTGGTTTGATATAATGATGCTCTCCCCACTGAGCTGAACAGGGAAGCAGACAGCCAAAGTCAGTCACTATGCAGGACAGGACAAATGGTCACACTCATTCATAGTGTTGGTCACACATTTAATGTTCACAAACATCTTCATTCTTAATATGTATAATTCTATAAAACAATGTAGTGTTCTGAAAAGGTAACCTCAACCCCCATTTAAAACGGATTGAAAAAATAAAAACATTGTTCACCTTTCCTTGTTCAATGCCGCTTCAATATTCAGTATTTTTTTCTTTTAAACATTATTATTACCATAATAAACTGCTTCCACAGACAACAACACACACATCAGATCAAAAGGAATGCAAACTCATGTTCAGAGCAGGTGTTCTTTCAACCATCTACTTCATGAAACCGTACCCCTGACAAAATCCACCAAAAGTACATTTGAAGACAGATGACTATGTAATACTCCCATTCGTCCAGCTAGTTCAAAGCATCACCCAGTCCAAGTTCAAAGGCTTACTGTAACAAGAACATCATGCTCATTGCTTAAGGCAGCCAAAGACATGAGATGAGAGGTGTCTCTCTCTCAGTGTCTGTGTAAACGTCAGTCCTGCCGCTTCATTGACCAAACTTCAGTTCTGGTACTCGTTAACCAAGGCAGTGGTTCTTCATTGTAACCATGGTTGTGGTCAGTGTTTCCCTCCTTTAAATAGAGGCCAGAGGGTTATGTAGTGCAGTCCACTCCCCAAGCTGACCAGGAATGTCATGATGAGGTGCTTGTCTAGACACACACACACACACACACACACACACACACACACACGCACACACACACACACACACACGCACACACACACACACACACACACACACACACACACACACACACACATCCCTGAAGTCGTCTACAGTTCCTCGAAATAAGCCACTCGGGACTTGGTGCTCTGCAGAGTTAACTGTGGAAAAGAAAGAAGAAAAAAAAAAAACAGTGGTTAAAACTCCCCATCCTTGGTGACTCACACAAAAAACTAATCTTGATCTAGTTCCGCTGAGGGAGACTTTTCACATGAAAGACAGCTGGAGACGTTATTTTCAAAGTCATGTGAGGTGAAACGTCAACCGTGGGTATTGAGGCTCGTGCATGTGAGCATTCATCCCCCCCAAGCCTGTTGACTGTGCACATCTCTCCTGCTTACAGCCCTCCTGATATAGGCCAGGCTGAAGGCTTCCGTTTCATATTCAGATTTCCGCTTGTTTATAAGGTTGTTGTTTCTTTGTCGAACATGAGAGCGAACTTAAGAAAACGATAGCCGAGAACAAAGTGTAGCGATGCGTGTGCCAGGAGACATTAATTTGCAGGAGTCCCCAGGCCTGTCAAAAGACGGAGCGCTGACTGACATGACTGATCTGAGAGTACTGGGATGACTGACATGTCTTTGTACCCTCCGTTGCTCCACACTCCCAAAAAGTTTGGTTGGCTGAGAGTTATTTTAAAAGAAGCTCCTGTATGTCTAAGGCTGCTGTACAAAGGTTTTAGTTTAGAGAAACTACCGTAGTGAGGAGAGCCGTCTCGTCCCATGAAAGACATGCGAGGAACTTAAAAAGCTTAAAAGAAAATAGTTATATGGAGTTTTTAGACCCTAACATTGATTGTTTTGCCAACCCGAGGTGAATAAACTGGTGATGGATTAATTTGGACTCCAGGCTGTCTCTATTCCTCACCACTCACCTGTCCCACAACCCGCAATCTCAACAAACTTGATTCAGTCAGGCACAACATCAAAGCTTGGCAAACTTCCTGTTCTCTAATGTCTGCCAGGTATGTAAACAGAGAGGACTGCCAGTGCCAGTGTGATGTCAGAGACCAGCGCGGAGAGATAGCGGTGTTCGCGATTCATGCTAAATCATCTGCTGAATTTGTGGACACGGACCTTGGGTTAGATACACACATCTGAAGGAAAGAGAGATTGGTTTTGAACAGGCTGTGTTTGCCTATAATCTTCCATTTGTACAGCAATCAGGAAGCAGTGTGTGTGCGTGTGTGTGTGTGTGTGTGTGTGTGTGCGTGTGTGTGTGTGTGTGTGTGTGTGTGTGTGTGTGTGTGTTTGTGTTTGTGTTTGTGTTTGTGTTTGTGTTTGTGTTTGTTTGTCAGTCAAGACAGACGCTGTGGTACGAATGGCGAAGTAAAAATCTCCACAATATTTTTTCTTAACCTCCACCCAGACTGTGCCAGAGTGTGTTTTGGACATTCCTTGGCAGTTGTGTATTAAATATTCTGTGGGGTTCTGTGTGTTAATGGTGTGTGTCCCTGTCGTGTCGACATATGAGGCGAGGAGGGGCGACACGGTGAGAAAGATGCGCCCGCCAGTCATTAATCTTCAACAGGAGCTACATGAAATGCCGGGAGGCCCTGTCACCTCTCAACTATCCCTGTCGCTTCCCCCCACCTCCTTCTCCTCCTTCTCCTCCTCCTCCTCCTCCTCACCCCTGCAGCAACTCTGCATCCCAACACAAAGATTAATGCCGGCTGCCCTCGGTTCAATTAAACCAACACGTTGACTTAGCCCTCCCTCGGTGCTCCGGGGCTCAAATCCAGTGCTCAAATCCATCCCAATGACTAATCGCTGGACAAAACTCAATTAGCGCTCCTTTAACAAGCGTGTTTCACACATGGGGAAGGAAGTGGGGAGAGGACGTTTTGGACGAATGTGCTACAGCTCCCATTTCACCACGGGGGACGGTTTTATAAAATTAGCAAGAATCTGGTGGTTACAGATAACAGGGAGTTATTTATTCATCAGATTAATAATTATTTCCATCTTCTAGAACCAATCAATCGCGAGATGAAAAAAAAAAAAAAACACAGCTGATTGGGAGAGTCTTCTGTTTTTTTCCATAAACAAAGGCTGTATGCTAAGTAACACAGATCACGGGGGGAGCACTCCCCAACAGAGAGAGAGTATCAGTTCTAAGAGCCTCCCGCAGAAGAGTTGAGGATGATTGCATACCAAAATTCCAATTCACCTTCAATTTGGAGGCAAGTGGGGAGAACTTTCTCTGGCACTCAACGGCTATAATCACAGTACACTTAGCTAGAGGTCGCTTCGAAACTTTAATGATCACTCAGGCAGCCAACGCACACACTCTCCTGGTTCCATCACAGCAACATTTGGTGGAGAAAATGAAGAATCTGGGAACATGAACTGTGTACGGAACACCGGTTTGAGACACAGTTGCATACAATTTAAATAAAATTATAACAAAATATAGCCTGCAGCTAGGTAGGTCTTGAGCATGGTACCGGAGTTAAAGGTTGATCATTTTGTCTATTTTTGTATGTCTCTCCAACATGAACTGTATAATGTCTCTCCAACACTCAATGAACACTCATCATTTACAGAGGAGTGACAGAGCACTTTCAAACAATTAACTAGCAGATAACCACTACACTGTAGGTAGGTTTGGTGTAAACAGTGTGTGAGTGATTGGAAGGATGTGTGTGGAGTTTGTTTCAGAAAAGTGTGTAAGGACATTGTGGGATGTGACCTAATTAATGACCTACTGTGTGAGCAGTGTGAGGGGTGTGAAATGTGAACGGTATATGAGGATTGGTGTATGTACTGTAGTATGTATGTATGTGCATAGTGAGGAGTGTGGGTGTGTACAGTATGTAGGTGTGTAGTGGGGGGGGTGTATGTACAGTATGTATGTATGTTAGGGATGGACGGTTTCCATTTTTTTACACAGAGAAAGCATTAAAATAACATTTTATTTTATTTTTTAAAGTAAAAAAATGTTCTTCCTTTAAAATGTGATGAAATGTGTCATGTTTTAACTTTGTAGCATTTAGTGTTCAGGTTTGCTTTCAATCGCATGGAGATGAATTGTAACAGACTTATTTTAGATTCAAACCAGGGGTGCCCAAACGTTTACACCCCACTGTATCTATGTGCGTAGTGAGGGCTGTGTGTATGTTGTGGCAACCCCTTGTGCGGACCGGAGGACAACAGCCTCCAGCAGTGCGGGCAGCGGTACAGACAGGCCCGGGGGGGCGCGCCGGGGAGCACTGACGCCATCTCACACAGCTGCCACGTCGGCCAAACAACCGAGAGAGCTCAGGGGAGCAGCCATCCTAAGCGGGCGCACCTGTGTCCGGCGGGTGGCATGTATATGTATGAAGGCATTGTGATGCGTACCTTTTTGAAGTTGCTGTGTTTGCTGGTGCCCTTCTCTGTGTTCTCGTTGTGGAGGATATCGAGGGGCGTCTCCCGCTCCTTCAGCTTCAGAGACTCGATCTCAGTCTTCAGCTCGTTCAGCTGCTCCTGCAGGTGCTTGCTCTTCTCCATGTACTCAACCCTAAACAAGGGACAAATATATGGATTACACCCCACAAATACACACGTAATATGTAACATACCGACACTGATTTGTCAAAGATATTAACAAACCTTTTTTGACAAGCCTCTCTATTGAGTAATGATTATTACATAAAATCCCAAATCCTTTTAGGACGGGGGATGGCAAATCTTGACTGGAAAATGTATGTAATGTAATTCTGTTTTAACAAGATTATAGCGATACAATAACGAATCTACAGATCGTGTACATCCTGTCCTATGTGTCACATTGTTTACACACACACACACACACACACAACATTGTATGTTTCTGTGTGACATTTCTGTGTCCTACGTATGATCAAACACACATCCCACACCAGAGAGGTGTGTTACCAGTGGCGGCTGGCCAATAGAGGGCGCTAGGGCGCCGCCCCCACCTTCCAACTCGCCCCCACTTCCTAGTTCCTACTTGTAAAAGTTTTTAAAAATAAACATTGTTTACTCATAAAATGCGGCTGATATTCTGTCGGCGCCTATCAGCATTCATTAAAAATCCTCCAATACAATAACAATTTTATCTGTGTGAAATTCACTGTGAAAATACATATATATATATACAAGGGTAGAGAGTCGGGACGCCGGCCGAATGGGATCCTATGGCAGTGCGAATACTTTTGGCTAACACGTGAGCTGTAGCAGCGCTCCAATTGGCTGTCTCCTATTTCTCCTGAGCATGCGCGGATTAACGCATAGGCTTACCTAGGCTGCAGCCTAGGGCCACTACCACTAGGGGGCCACGCAGGATGTAGGCTACGCATAGCCTAGGCTAAATTCGTAAGAGAAAGCTGCAAAAATGAAGCGGACGCACATTAGTGGGCTCTCAAGTCTCACGCAATGGGGCGTGAGACACACGGGTTGAAATGTGGCGTGTGAACGGGTTGAAATGCGTGTGTCTCACGCCCAATGCGTGAGACTTGAGAGCCCTGTTATAGCTAAGTAAAAAATATACAGTATATATATATATAATGCAGCTGCGACGACCAATATTGCTGAGAGTGAGAGCCACGAAGCAGTTAGCACTGGGTCGGGTGTCGCTAGCAGCACTGAGGCGAACATGGGGGACAGCAACAGAGAGACAGACAACAGGAGAGGAGAGCAACAGAGAGACAGACAACAGGAGAGGACAGCAACAGAGAGACAGACAACAGGACATCAACAGAGAGACAGACAACAGGACAGCAACAGAGAGACAGACAACAGGACAGCAACAGAGAGACAGACAACAGGACAGCAACAGAGAGACAGACAACAGGACAGCAACAGAGAGACAGACAACGGGACAGCAACAGAGACAGACAACAGGACAGCAACAGAGACAGACAACGGGACAGCAACAGAGAGACAGACAACAGGAGAGGAGAACAACAGAGAGACAGACAACAGGACAGCAACAGAGACAGACAACAGGACAGCAACAGAGAGACAGACAACAGGAGAGGAGAGCAACAGAGAGACAGACAACAGGACAGCAACAGAGAGACAGACAACAGGAGAGGAGAGCAACAGAGAGACAGACAACAGGACAGCAACAGAGGGACAGACAACAGGACAGCAACAGAGAGACAGACAACAGGAGAGGAGAGCAATAGAGACAGAACTGAGGTGAGGTGAGCAACAGAGATAGTTCAGGATGATAACAAACAGTTCAGTATGACAGAGACAACTACCGTAATAGAAAGACAACTGTATGATTATAGAGTTTACATGTTCAAGGAAATATTGTATGATAATAGAAAGGTACACTTTAATTTAATTAAAGAAGTAACAAAGAACACATTTATTATCACAATTGCATTGTGTTCCATGTCTTTCTCCATTGAATAAATAATGCCTAGTTGAATGGCTAAACAAGACAACTGTCTGGACAGTACAATCCATTTGAGCTGCTAGAATTATTCACCTTACCGCTGCACAGATAGACAAAGGGTATAAGTCCATTCTGTTAACATTAGGTCTACTCTGCTAACAAAGACTATTCCAGTTGATTTGTCAGTTGTTGTGCATTATATTTTTGGTGTGTTTGCAGTTTGCCCTTTAATACAAGTTATATATATATTCTCATGCTAAAATCGACTGTAAATCCAGATTCTAAAGTTGATATTCTTCCCCGTGGAGCATGCCCCCATAACCTGTGCCCCACCCAACATTTTTATCACCAGCCGCCACTGTGTGTTACTGTGACATGGGTGCATCTGATTGGGTGAAGTGAGGTTGCGGCGGGAAGGGGGCGACCACTCACTTCTCCTTCTCGATCTCCATGGAGAGGCGCTTCATGTCTGTGTCTTTGAAGTCGAAGCTGAGGTTCTCTCTGCTAAAGCTTAGGTTGGGGAGATCAGGAGGCATGGCATCGGCCTGGACCTCTGTGGGCTGGAGGGAGGGAGGGAGGGAGGGGGTGGGGAGGAGTAGGGGGGATGGAGAGAGGGGGGTTGGGAGAGGGAGAAGAGAGTGAGGCAAAAATAAAATAGGGATGGATGAAGGGATGAATAATTAGACACGCCACACGATTCCAAAATGATGACAGAGAGGAAATGTTAAAAATGCACTGGCCACGTGGGCACGTACAGCAACACTGGATAAGAGTTAATATACAATATAAATGTAAATCCATTGGCCACTCCACAGTCTTATCTAACATAAATACTGATGCACATAACATACGGTACAGGCCAGGAATGCAGATCTTTAACCAAGATCACCTTACGGTACACATAAGGTGAAATGTGTGCTCTGCAGTATTGAGAAGTGTAGTTCTTCAAATCCAATCCTTCAAAAAAATCCATCCATTGGAATGTTCCTCTAGACTCTTGAGGTTACCAGTTTATAATGTGTGTGTGTGTGTGTGTGTGTGTGTGTGTGTGTGTGTGTGTGTGTGTGTGTGTGTGTGTGTGTGTGCGAGTTTTTAGAGACATCCGGTTTAGTGGACATGTGTGGTGCGTTTCCGTGTGGTGAGGCTGTTCTTGTGTAGGCAGGTCCGTGTGCTGTCTGTTCACAGATGCAGTTTGTGTGGTTGTGTGTGTGTGTGTGTGTGTGTGTGTGTGTGTGTGTGTGTGTGTGTGTGTGTGTGTGTGTGCGTGTGTGTGTGTGTGTTTGTATATAGCTGATTCATGTGTACAGTCTGTTTAGTGTGGGAGGTCTCATTTATGTGTAGGAGGGAGGGAGGGAGTGTGTGTGTGTGTGTGTGTGTGTGTGTGTATGTGTATGTGTGTGTGTGTGTGTGTGTATGTGTATGTGTGTATGTGTGTATGTGTGTATGTGCATACTGTAACTGGGTAAGCAGACTTGCTGGTGATCTCTAGAAGCTTGTGTTTGGCCCTGCGCTCCGACTCCCGAGCCTCCTGCAGATCCTGCTTCAGCTGCTCAGCCTCATTGGCCCTAAAGAGAGCACACACACACATACACACACACACACACACACACAGACACAGACACAGACACAGACACAGACACAGACACAATGATTCATAGTAAAGCAATGCTTTGTTACTATTACTACTACAGTACTGTCCTGTGCCCTGTTTCATCTGGTATTTATCAAGTAGTAACTAAGAAATTATATGGCAATGAGTTATGTTGCTACTTTCTGATACTTGAAAAGTATGAGTGATTGAAAAAAACACAATTGTAACAAGCAGCGAGGCACAAAATGGTGCTTTGTGGTGCTTGTGGTAGTATATGTGACACAGCCCAATGAAAAGGGCTACCTGTAGGCGAAATCATTTTTCTGTTTTTTACATGTGCTTAAACTACAGATTGTAAGCTTTCAAATGATGCATCATACATTGAAATCGGAAACAAATTGAAGACGACATGAGTATTTGAAAGTTGCTACACCGGAAATCACTAAGCACAGAAAATCCCGATCAAAGATAATGAATCCCCATCAAACAACAAGAAACGAAGTCATTGTGTTATAGATTACACTTATTTAATGAACGTAAAACTGTTCGGAAAAATAACGAGTGGGTACTTCACATCTTCGAGTTGAATGTTAGCTAAAAAAACGAAAATGTGGAGAAAAAAAAAAAAACTTTAAAGACGAATTTGACGTCTTTCTCATTTCCGAGAGGTGTCCAGAAACACCAGGAGCAGTCACATATTTCCATGTCATTTTAAAGTACATGGTAAACAACAGCAGTCAGTAACATTAAATCTTAACCGCATTGTTAGGCATTGAATTATGGACGTTGACCGCATGGTTGGTTGACTCAAAGATCTATTTGAAGGAGGAGCAAAGTCACCTCATTAATTCACCTATCAATCCGTGAAAAGGGACATATTGATCGCTCCGATCACCTCTAAATGTCTCGAGGTGGAATTGATTACCTACTGCTACTACAATTAACTAGCACAATTAACCACTCTGTCTTAGCCCTGGAGGACTGCCTGTGAACAAAATGTGTGTGTGAGAGTGTGAGTGAGTGTGCGTGTGTGTGTGCGACTGCGTGCGTGCGTTCAATTAAGTTGCATCTCAACAGCTCTGACAAAGGCCTCATTACAATGAAATGTTTACAAAAGTTTGTCGTTTGAAGTTTTCTTAACAAAAAAATAATCACAATTCTAGGCAAACTCCACAGGGGAGCATTGATCTGTTTGCATTAGCGTTTCCTTTAGAAGCATTAACCAGTGAACAGGCGCAGACTGCAAATAATGAGCAGCGGATTTCCAACACCACGCTGGTATTCTAATGCTACTATATATTGTATTTGTTCTTTTGGGCCCATTCAATTCAATCTTCCCATCTTGAGTCATCTTTACATCTTGGGTCATTCTTTAAATTACATGTTGTGTGGCTGATCTGTGCATGATAGTGCTGCATTTTGACATATTTCATGTCGCATCTCCCCCCTTTGATGGTATAGGACGCTATAGTCAGTCGCAATGGTCCAAAATTAAAGTGCTTCGTAACACAGACGGGGTGAATTTTATGAATTAAAGTGAAAGTTCTGTCACAAAACACTGTTACGTATCCTCACACATTTTTAAGTGGGCGTATGGAAATCCTTGGCCTTTCCTAGTGGGTATACGGCGTAGTCCTGCGCATCACGTAGACTACACCACTGGTTCTCCCTCCACTGTTCTTTCACTGACGCGCCAGACGAAACAAAGGAAACGGGAAAAAGGGCAGTGGTAACGTGTGGGCAGTGTGGAGTGTTCTTCTTCACCTCCTCTCGGACTCCTCTGCCATCTGGAGGGCCATCATCTCAGCCTCCAGCATCTTCTGCTCCATGAGCCTCCTCTCCTCCTCCGAGCGGATGGCCGTCACCTTGATGCGCTGCATCTCCATCTCTGCCTCGGATGCCTTCTGGGATAGGAGCTTGGCCTCCTCCTCCGCAATCTGGGCCTTCTCCGCCAGGAGGTCAGCGGTCTCCTCAGAACGCAGCTATGGAGAGAGAGAGGGGGGGGGGGGGGGAAGAGGAAGTAGAAAAGGTGAGACATGAGACAGCATGTCAATAGTTTAAATATTCCTCCTTTCCTTGTCTCTGTACAATCAGCATAGATATCCAAAGAGAGGGGAGGATAAAGGAGGGTTTCAAATCAGTTCAAAAATGGTCTTTCAAAAATTATTTTGGAAAAGAAAAATGGATCTCCTCATTAACACGGAGAGATGAAAGAACTGAACATATTTCCATCGTTGTTCCTTTCATGCCATTCCAGATGGGTGGTCATGAAAGACATTTGATTTGAGTCAAAGGGTTTTTACATACTCTAATTTACTGTCTTATTGCTCTACTGCCCATTTGTGTCATTGGATTTTTAAACTATGTTTGCTTATATAGTGTTGTTTATTACATTGTTGTTGTTTTTTACTGTATTGCTGTCTGTGTCTTTATGTCTTATGCACCAACCACAGGTACATTTCCTGTATGTGCGAATGTACTTGGCAATAGAAAGAAATTCTGATTCTGTTTCTGAAGGGGACGTTATTGAGGACTCGATAAGACATCCATCCGGTGACAGAGCAGAGCGGGGGTCTCACCAGGGCCTCGTTGGCCATGTGGGCCTCATCCTGCAGCTGCATCAGCCTCCTCTCCAGCTCATCCCTGGCCCTCTCAGCCTCCTCTCGCAGGTGCTTCTCCCTCTCCAGACGCTGCCTCTCCACCTGTAGGGAGGGAGTGAGGGAGAGAGAGAGGGAGGGAGGGATAAAGAGAGTGTCGCAGTCGGTTAGCAGATGGACAGCAGATGGACATAGCGGTAGAGAAACATAGTTAAGACTGGGGGCTTGGGCTATAGAGGCAGAACGAGGAGCCTAGACAGCTGCAGCGGAAAGTCTCCATGTTTACCCCAAGCCTCTGGGGGGGGGGGGTTACACTCTACAGGCCAGACTCGAACCATACTGTGCTGGCTTGGATATTTTAGTTTAACATTGTCCTTTTCCGACACCTACACCAGATGGTTTAGAGAGTATCGAAGCCAGCAGCACACTACAAGCCAGCTGGTTAGGGTGGTCAGGGTTAGGGTGTCGGTGTACCTGTTTCCTGGCCCTCTCCTCCCTGGCCTGGGCCTTCATCTGCTGCACCTCCAGAGAGTCCACCCTGCGTCTCCGCATGAACAAGTCATGGTTCCCTATGCACAGCTGCAGGATCTTCGTCAGGATGAATCATAACACAGCATGTGTGTGTGTGTGTGGGGGCGGGGGGGGTGGAGGGGGGTGGGGAGAGTGGTGTTATTCATCAATGAGAGCATGACCTAGGCAAGATAGCGCAATCCGATAGAAAGCACGTTTTATTCAAAGTATCAATGTACTGACCAACTTGTTGACTCTCAACCTTGAGGAGTTGAACTTGAAAACATCTGTCTTCTTGTCCAGTGGTTTAATGGCAAACTGGGTGAACAAGAAACACATTTTTAAAAAAAATGTGCATTACAATCCTAATGTGAATGAGACAAAAGGGAGACTTTTTTACTGTGTCTGTTGTTGAGCATACCTCTTTGTCGCTGTAGGAGATGTTGCGTATCTCGTTCCAGGGGAAGGAGCACTTGGGGGTGAGCTTATTGTCTGGATCGTAGATGTGCAGACCCAAGGCATCCACGCCCAGCAGAAGATCTGTTCCCTTTTTGTTCTGCAGACAGAAGCCCAGCAGCACGGTGACAAATAAATACAATCCCTCCTGAGACATCCACTACCCCCCTGTACTGTTTCTCCTGAGACATCCACTACCCCCCTGTACTGTTTCTCCTGAGACATCTACTACCCCCCTGTACTGTTTCTTCTGAGACATCCACTACCCCCCTGTACTGTTTCTTCTGAGACATCCACTACCCCCCTGTACTGTTTCTCCTGAGACATCCACTACCCCCCTGTACTGTTTCTCCTGAGACATCTACTACCCCCCTGTACTGTTTCTCCTGAGACATCTACTACCCCCCTGTACTGTTTCTCCTGAGACATCCACTACCCCCCTGTACTGTTTCTCCTGAGACATCTACTACCCCCCTGTACTGTTTCTCCTGAGACATCTACTACCCCCCTGTACTGTTTCTCCTGAGACATCCACTACCCCCCTGTACTGTTTCTCCTGAGACATCCACTACCCCCCTGTACTGTTTCTTCTGAGACATCTACTACCCCCCTGTACTGTTTCTCCTGAGACATCTACTACCCCCCTGTATTGTTTCTCCTGAGACGTCCACTACCCCCCTGTACTGTTTCTCCTGAGACATCTACTACCCCCCTGTACTGTTTCTTCTGAAACATCTACTAACCCCCTGTACTGTTTCTCCTGAGACATCTACTACTCCCCTGTACTGTTTCTCCTGAGACATCTACTACCCCTCTGTACTGTTTCTCCTGAGACATCTACTACCCCTCTGTACTGTTTCTCCTGAGACATCTACTACTCCCCTGTACTGTTTCTCCTGAGACATCTACTACCCCTCTGTACTGTTTCTCCTGAGACATCTACTACCCCTCTGTACTGTTTCTCCTGTGTCATATAAAAAATATATGACGGCTGAAAATGGTCCCTGGATTGAACTTAGATTACTTTGTCCTATTAAGACTGATGGATAGATGATTCATTTACTTAGTCAAATGTATTTGTTGTAAGTCGCTTTGGAATAAGGCGTCTGCTAAATGCCAAAAATGTAAAATGTTCATTTGAATGACAGAATGACAAACTGCTGGCTCTCAGGGGACCCGGGTAAGTGGGTGGCCATCAGTCCAGACTAGCTACTCTCTAGTCAAGTGGCTGCGTCTGACATCCATACTCAGGCTCGCTGCTCTCGCTGATCCTGATAAATGCCAGCCGTGGTAGAAGCACAGGGGGTCTTCGTGTGTTCACCGGAGACCTTAAGCTGCATGAAGTACTAATGGGAGTCGATTCAATGTGGCACTTACAATTCCCTAGCCCTTTTTTGAGAGTCATTGATCACAGCAGTTTCACTTGAGGTTACTTAAAGATTTCCTGAGTCATGGTCGTTGCGATACAATCCCTTGCGATACAATCCCTAGGCCTATATCTTTCTATAAAAAAATAAAGGGTGCCAACATTTTCAATTATAAGTTCATACCATGTAAAAAAAAAAATATATATATATATATATATATATAGGATTCCGCTTTTACCTTATCCCTTCTATTTTCACTCCATGCCTGGGATAACACTGACTCACACCTTTCTATTGGCTAACTGTGGCCTGAGCAGAAAAGCCTTTCTTACCCGGATGAAGAAGTAATTGATGCCGTACATCTCCAGGTCCTGGGCTATTTTTAAGTACTCCATCTCAGCTTCGTCCCTGGTTAAGAGAAACAAAATTAGATCAGGCCCGTGTTTCAAGACTAGAGAAACTTCTTCCTTCTTAGAGATGCGTCACACATACTATACGGAGCATACCCCTGGTGTCCAGGGGGGAGAGGGCAGAACATCAGCATGAGCCTCACACACAAACCTAATTCCCTAAAAGCCCTTTAGAGGTCATGCACTGTGGGATATATAGATAAACTCATTCTGCAGCTTTAAACAGTCTTTCACGGCAATGGGCAATGATGAAAGCCCAAAAATAATCAGTTTTTTCCTCTCCTGGTGGGTTACCAGATCTGTTCGCCTTCTGGGTCATCTCCCTCACAAAACAGCATTTGCATACTTCAACAAAAAATGTAGCTCCGCTTCACTTTTAAGTCCATTTCTTTTGATGTGGTTGGCAAATAAACTAGGGGTTGGTTCTTCTTGAGCATAAGCGTGCTTCTGCAATACCCAGAATTAAACAACTAACCGGGTTTGACAATGCACACATTTTAACTTGTGAGTGGGTCAGAGGAACTTCAGAAGCAGAGTGTACTGTACTGTAACTTGATGTTTAGAAACGCATCTGTTTACCTTGTTTTTCTCTTTACCTCTCCCCCTGGGGGAGTATCTGTTTACCTTGCTCTCCCCCTGGGGGGGGGGGGGGTATCTGTTTACCTTGTTCTCCCCCTGGGGGGGGGGGGTATCTGTTTACCTTGTTCTCCCCCTGTGTTCAGCATAACACGCTGTGATTCTCTCTTCCCACATCTCTGCTGTCATCTGGTACAGGTTGATCACCTAAAATAAAGTAGCGGGTATTGAGTAAAGTAATTCAAATGTGTAAATATGTAATTATATAAATGCATAGACTTACACACTAGGGGTGCAACGGTTCACGGTTTTATATTGAACCGTACGGTTAGCCATCCACGGCTGAATACACGCACTAGTGAATGCCGGGTTTTTCGGTTCATGATTCGTTCCACTGAAAGTTGGAGGTCGAGTTTGTCTGGAACGCAGCTGCTTCTGTAACTTGTTGAAATGTTTGTTCATGGCGAGCGGAGTTGAGAACATGGCAACAGTTTGTGGAAGCCCCAGAATGCTACAAATCTGCGTTGTGGAGTCATTTTGTTTTTTGCTTCATGTGTCGTATATGCGCATAATATGCGCATAATGCGCATAATATGTGCATAATGCACATAATATGCGCATATGGTCTACCTGTCAAGCCTAGTGCACTTTTACATTTTACATTACTTTTACGTTTGTTTTGTTTTGTTTAGTTATTTATATTATACTTTATTATATATTATAATATACCAGTCACATTCTGGAATGTGTCTGAATGTTAAAGTTCCATAAGTATAAGCTAAATAAATTCAAGTAACAGTTTATTATAGATAAATAGTAGCATTTTATTTTCTCCTTATGCACAAAACACATACCGAAACCGAACCGAAACCGTGACCCAAATACTGAGGTTCATATCGAACTGTGGGCCAACTGAACCGTTGCACCCCTATTACACACTAAGATACTCCAAAACATAGATTTTATTCGCAGTGGATTAACCATGGTTTCATCACCCGTTGGAACAAATGTTCATTCATAAACTGCATATAAACAGTGGGGAGTATTTGAATGTGAAACTTTCCCTATTAATATTTGCATATGTTTATCATCAAAACGACTATAAATATAATGTTGCTAATATGCGTGTGTGTGAGTGTGAGTGTGAGTGTGAGTGTGAGTGTGAGTGTGTGTGTGTGTGTGTGTGTGTGTGTGTGTGTGTGTGTGTTGTTGACAATGTTCCAACTACTTCTGGCAGGAATGAAGATGAGTAGGCTAATGTGTTTCATCCAAGAGCCAAATGACTGTCACTCACCCTCTTAGGCAGAAGCTCCTCTTGAGCCAGAAATCCAGGTTTGTGAACATTGGGGTTGTAGTCTCCGTACTACAAAGTGAAGAGAAGAATCAAGATGTCAAAAACATCAACAAGTCTAAACTCTTCCTCAAAACGAATGGCCAGATAGACAACGATGACATAGTACATGTCTCTCTCTCGGGAGTTTTGCATGAGATGAAGTCACAGTATTCAAGAGAGAATGAATGGGGTCAGTCTTCCATCAAGGTAGCGACTCATTTACTTTCAGAGAAAATCACACACGCCAAGTCATCAGGAAATGGTGTCATTAAATAATGTCATTAAGAAAAATCTTTGGAGAAAGATTGATAACGTGTCATTGCACCATGGTAGAAGACTAATAATAATAATACAGTTAGGTAAGGGGAAAAAAAAGAAAAAAGAAGTTCATTGGTATTAAAATGATTCACTGACAATGAAAATGATCTGTGGGCTATGAAAAACCCTAGTGTGTCGGCGTCTTACAAAGCATAAGCTGCGTGCACTAGGGAGTTACAGAACGTTGTTACATTGGGGAACGGGTGTGTGAGAGTGTGTGCGTGTGTGTGTGTGTGTGTGTGTGTGTGTGTGTGTGTGCGCGTGCGTCTGTATGTCTGTATGTCTGTGTGTTTGCTGGCGGGGGGGGGGGGGGGGCTTTGCTACAACTCAAGTCTGTAATCTATGTGCAGACCTAGGGGCTACAAACAATAAGGAGCAGGATAGGGGAGGGGGAGATTTTGTGAGGATGCTGCAGCAGCAAGGACATCTTAGCTGGTTCGCCATTCCTTTCACAAAGCTTCTCTGACTTCCAAACACATACGCAGATATGGGACTGCCGCAGTGAAGAGACCTGCACTCGCAATTCTACAGCTTAACGGCTCAGACGGACCAAGGAGCTTCCGGAGATTGGTACAAAAAAGGCAAAAGCATCTAGGCCTTCGCTTAGTGAAGGACTTTGTAAAGGGATGGGCATGACACCATACTACATTCAGACACGTTTATTCTTCAGAACAATGAAGGATTACAGATAAGTCAATTGTTTTGTAGAGAGATTGAGAAACACAATAGCAGTTCTGGGAGTTTAGTTCTGGATGCTGTACCTTATGCAGACATGCCTAGTTTATACAGACAAACACATAAATCGACTACAATCCAGCGGTTCACTAGGATTAACACATTGCAAACCCATGTTTTATTTATTTATTTAACCGTTATTTAAGTCAATTTGGACAATAACATTGATCATGCCAACTAGGGCAACGATACTGACCGTTAGACCACTGGTCGATCACGTCTTGGACCCATTCTGTGTGTTCCATGCATGTAGAATCACCATGCAGTGGATTCACCATGCAGTGGATTCACCATGCAGTGGATTCACCATGCAGTGGATTCACCATGCAGTGGAATCACCATGCAATGAAATCACCATGCAGTGAAATCACCATGCAGGGGAATCACCATGCAGTGAAATCACCATGCAGGGGAATCACCATGCAGTGGAATCACCATGCAGGTGACACGTGTGGTGTCATTGCCTCCCCACCCCACTGGCCACCTCGTTGGCACTGCCTCTACATCCAGTGAACGCCTAGGCAGGCAGGCCCCCTGGATTTTTTGGAGCAGCTGTTACTTGAAATTTCCTGTCAACACCGAGATGCCCACAGAATACAAATCAGTCGACTCTCTCCTGCACCACCGAATACAGCGTGAGCGCACACGAACGCACGCACTCACACACACACAAACACGCGTGCCTTTCTGCTTCCTTTAATCCTGCTATTTCTGTCTTTCCTTTTACTCATGCATGCTAAGTACAGCTTCTACCACAGTGTCCTTGCTTTCCCACTTTCCAGAAGTATCATGTTTGATTGCAATCGGATTACAACATCAGTAAGATTGGGCTCATCTAATCCAGTCTATAAGTCTTGCCATTTAGAGTCACTCCTCATTCAACTAGCCTACATCTTTCTCCCCCCGGTAGTTTTTTTTCTTTCTTTCTTTTCCCCCCATTGTCTTCAAAGTGAATACTGTAGCTCTCCTCCTCTCCACACACATTATACTGTCTGTCCTCATCCCTCCTCTCTCCCCTGACTGCCCTCAAGCATGGGGTAATCACTTCATTAGAGAATAGGAGAGGTCCCACCGCTAAATATCTCTGCATTTTCTGCACAAAAACACCTTCGATGAGCCTGGAGAAAGGCTGCTACGAACCTCTCACCAGACCCGCCTAAAAACCTTCAATTCATGTCAAGAAGGGAAGGAGGAACTGTAATCAAAGACTTCTGATTGGCTGAGACGATCTTGGTCCGTCTTCTGCTGTTCAATGGCACTAACGGAGAGAAGGGTTGGGTTGATTTGAGGATTATAAATGTGGTCTGCGTTTCTCTCAACCACCTTCTCCTAAATTGGCATTGCGTGTGAGGTGCGAGCACTCAGCCAAGCCTTTGAGGTAAATCTGCGGTTTCATGGACCTTGGCTGCCTGTCAAATCAGAGCCAGGTTCTAGGGATTCATTGGGGGGATTTTGAGACAGGTATGGATTGGAGTGATGAAATCCTTTGAAAAAACGACAGACATTTTTAAATTGGAAAGTTCTTCTTCTGTAATTGACATCCAAAGAAGGTGATTAATAAATGATGGATGGATGAATCAACAGATGGACAGACTGATGGATGGATAAATAGACAGACGGTTAGATTGATGGATAAATAGACAGATGGATGGGTGGATTGATAAATAGACGGAGGCTGTACGGACGGATGGATGAGCAGGTATGGTTATTAGAGGAGAAGGCACTGACCTTGGCCTGGACAGCATAGGAGGCCAGCAGCACAGAGGCTTCAGGTGGACAGTAGATCTCCTCCTCCAGGATGTTCCTCTTCACCTGAAGGGTAAACAAACACATGGCTTCATTACCTGTAGTCATGGACAAACATATTGGCGACCTTGCCATTTGCATGCGCTTCTGTCAGATAAGGCACCCACTTCTCACAGAAAATTGTTGCAATTACAAATGCTTTGGTATTCACATGTTCATTTATTTTGTTTGCATTGGAACAACACACAAAAAAGCTAATCTGATATCATTCCACACAGAACTCTGAAAAATGCATTGGAAGTGGAAGAGCTAGAGTATTCACAGGGTACCAATTGGAACGTATTTGGTGCTTTCCAGCACCTGTCCAATTCATTGGCAGTGACCAAGGCAATACCTTTTAGGCTCTTTGCCTTCTGTGTTTTGAGCGCTAGCAACCCCCCAATGATGTTTTTCATAGCCTGAATACCAGGGAAAGAAAACATTTCCAGGCTTATCTTCCAATTCTATATGGATGTATCCAACAAACACAAAAAGTATGCCAAATACATAAGATGTCAACAACATAGCCACAAGGGGACCTATTAGCCTTAAAGCCAAAGACTGCCAAGCCAAAACAAAGCATTTCATTAGATAATGGTTAAACTGCTCCAAGAGAGCCTGCTTGCTAGTAAACAGAGCATAATTAATGACCAGGCAAAAATACAGATGAAGACGCTAATGAAAATATGCCAACAGCATACAACAACACATGGTCCTAATACCCCAACTAGTATTTACTGTGCAGTCGGTGTCATGTACTTGCAGCATCACGATTCCTCAAGCTAATTCATTCATTCTTCGAAAATAACAAGACATGGTAAGAGAACCGGCAGGGGGTCCGAAGGGACACAGGCACACAACAAATCCCCTTCAGTCAAAAACAGGTGAGAGGACCCTGAGATGCCAGGGGGCAAGTTCATTTGCAAAGCCAGTCAGGCAGTGTTTCTGTCATGAACTAACAAGGGTCCCCAGGCAGAGGTGACAGCCCCCAATCGTGGGGGAGTGAAGAAGGCAAGGCTTTTCAATCTGGTTTACAAATGAGGTTGTGCTGTCGAGTTGACAGGGAGGAGGGGGGGGGGGGCGATCGCTTCTGATAAGCAGTAATCCAGCTGTCACACTTATGACATTATCTGTACAGAGGCGCGTGCTCCGACATCATCGGAATTAATGAAAGTAATAGGGAGACAGACAACACAGACATTAGTCATTTGTATTATTGTCCTTTTTTGCGGGAACCGTTTTAACCTTGTGGGCAATTTGTAACCTGGATTTACAGGCCTAAATTGCTTTCTTTCTCTCCTAAAAGAGATTAAGGGGGACTGTGTATGCGACCGTGCTATTACAAGATAAATACCGACATTCCAATACCGGAGAGAGACAAAAAAACATTTACGTCTTATCTGTGGAACAAATCTAGCACAAGGGATACAATATGATGAGACTGCTGTAGGGACAATGATCCCATGGGGAGCATGTCGTCATTAAATGGGCCAATCACTGGGCCCTTAAAACAAAATTGGTAATTGATAAATGCGGCCAGTTCGATTGGACCGCGGTGACATTGTTACAAATCTCATCTCTTGTGAGGGGAATTGTGTGTCGGGCTGGGGTGGAATTCCCCAGAGTATCAGGGAGAGAAAGGGCAGGGGTAATACGCGGTACATTGATTCCACATGGCTGAACACAATCAGAGGGACAATAGGAAAGTGTACTGTATTATGGACTCTTCTGCTTGGAAACCCGTCCTGAGAGACTATGTGAAAGTTTGCCCCCTTTTCCCATTCTATCTGAGGACAACAGTCTAGGCTGTGGTCGTTTGTGATGCCAATTTCTATTTAATTCCTGGTCAAATTCTAGAGTGCACTAGTGTGAAAATGATATAACAGAGCACTGTTACATAAAATGGCCTGAAACGCCTGAGAGCCAAATATATTAGTGCCACAAGGTCTGCATTGTCAAACACTCTCCCCTGTCTATCTCTGTGTGTGTGTGTGTGTGTGTGTGTGTGTGTGTGTGTGTGTGTGTGTGTGTGTGCGTGTGCGTGTGCGTGTGCGTGTGTGTGTGGCCCCAGGCTCCAGCAATCCAGTTTCATCATCATCTCCACATGTTTGGTCTATACACCTGTGGTTCATCTTCTCATCAACCTGCAGTATTTAAATCCTGGCTTCCATTCACTCACCGCTAGATTTTCATTTGTTGTGCTTCCATGTCAGTCTAGCTCTCAGCCGCAATTGTCTCTCAGTAGTTTTTTGTGTCCAGTCTTTGTCTAACCGCGCTCTCTCTGTGCTTTAGTACCTCTGCGTGGTTTCTGGCTGAGAGAAATTTCAGACCTGTTTACCTGCTGCAGGACTTGGAACCCTTCCTTATTTCATGTCAATCAATGCAGAGAATATGATCTGCACAGGTTTCTGAGGTCTAATGGGCTTCAGGGAGAAGGGAAGAATACAAACCAGATCTGGCTGCTCTAAGGGGAAGTCCAAAGGTTATAAAAAAATAAATTGAAAAGGTTTTTTTTTGTTTTGTTTTTAGGGGGAGATGCCAACTGGTGACAAATTACAATGGCAATTATTTAGAGGTCTAATTGATGGGAAGTAATGTACCTGTAGGAAAAAGAGATGTTGTGTGATGTCTTGAACCAACTCGTCCTCTGCGTTTTCTGGATAAAACTTGGCCAGGAAATGAAGAGTGATTGGCTCCTCCTTGGGGACCTCTTGATCCAACACCTATAACACGGCCAAAACAAACAAGCCAGGCGCACGCGCACGCGCACGCGCACGCGCACACACACACACACACACACACACACACACACACAACAAAGAGGCTGATTCAATAGCCATGTCAATTACCCTAGCTTGCCAGGTTCAAAACATCCCTGGAGGAAGACTGGCTGGTGAACAAGATTTCACCTCACAGTCAATATAGCAGACAGATCCCACAAATCAATCTTTGTGGTGGACATCTGCTAATTACCTTCTTGTCCATCTTGAGCCAGGCTATAGTGTCTTTGACATCATACTGGAGCCCAAAGAACCACGATTCTCTTAATCCTAGAGTCCGGCATACCAAATCGAAAAGGTCTTTCCCCTTCCATTTGACCTGAAAAACATTAAAGGCCCACAAAAAACACCAGAGTAAGAGACACCTGACTGCATGACAGAATCAGAGAGCATAATTGACATGGATTTCATTGACAATGTCTTTGGAAGGAGTTCAAATGTGGCTACTACTGTATCTAGGCTATATGCAAACTATGAACCAGAAACTAAATACCAGCTGACTTCATTGTCTTGTTGCGTAAGCCATGGGTATCATATACAGAAAGTACATGTGAATGTGTAGGCTACATGAGGACAGAACATACTGGTAAGGTCATTTGGGAAAAGACCCATAATGTGGATGTTTGGCCAGCTGAGCAAAATGTCTGCAGAGGAAAAACTATTCACCAAGTTGTGAGGTGACAAGCCTCTATGCTCAGCGTCAGTTCTTCTTTTATAAGCTCAGTTCAAGGGAGGGGGGCAAAGAAGTATACTTTCTATATCCATCCCGTTGAAAGCTGAGAGAGGCAAATCAGATAAACATTACCCAATTAATATTGCTTTCATCTCAGGCTGCTTAACTTACTTAAAAGTATTGCACACTCATTTAAGTGTGAGCTGCGAGGGAGAATGACAAATACTGCTAGGATATGTTGGAAATTAGAGGCCCAGTGAACTATGAAAAGGAAGAACAATTGGACTGATTAAACCAAACTGTTTCATGTGGATTATGACTTATGACTTTTGGAAATACAGAACAAAATGAACAACTACTTGAACTAGCACCAACGTTTGATTGAATTGAAAAGACTTGTAATGAATAGAATGTGATGGAGAAGGGGTATCAGACCATTAGGGTCAAGAGGATTGTCCACCACAAAGTAAAGGTCTTTTATATTGTTGGTAGGATCCAGTCCCTAGCTGGATGTGCTATTACCTAGCTAGTTGAGGCCAGCCCTTTCCAGACTTCAGGAGTAAGACCAAGGACAAACAGCTTCAACAACCAGCTTCAGCTTGATACAACGGATGAAGTGAGGTTTGAGTATTACTGAATGGCTGTAAGTAATTGTAGCTTTGGCAGATATCATCAGCACCCCAGGTGGTATGACAATACAATAACAGTCAAGGTCAATTGAATAACCTAATTAAGAATTCTGCACCTCAAATGACACAAACTCAATAATTAGGCTACAATTTACTAGGCATCATTTACATAATTATCATCCCAGCCCAGACAACAGTCAGCACAAACCTGCAATTGACCTTCTAGTCCTGTGCTATTACTAATTTACCAGCCATGGTGGGGTGCTTCCGCTTTAAGTAGGGATGGCTTTTAGGCAAAACATGATGCATTCTTTCACAAGGGAATGTCATCAAGTAAGCTGCTATAGGGGGCAATTACATTGCAACTCCTGAAATTAAACACTATGTAATTATCTGCTGGTTAACTCCTGTGAAAGAGCAACACAACAATGGGACATCTAGCTGCATGCCGTTGTTATCTAAAACGGATATTAAAAAATCAAAACATTGCTGATGTAGCCTACAGTAGTATTAGACACAATGGCATACTATAAACGAGCAACACTTTCATTGAAGCTCACATTTATAGATACTTACTGCCATCTTGTGGCAAAGGTACATATTGATATAGATCTTGTTTGGCTCTAAACTGTGAAGGAGCCTATTACCTTGTTTCCCAAGTATTGTGGATATAGGGTAGATTCTCTAATTCTTCTCATTTGTAAACATGTAAACATGCTTACCACTGTTTCCTTTTAGTACATGGAGAAGCAAAAGTGGGCTATAGCTGGTATGTATTACTACAGTAGTCAGTTATAACGGTATTACATAGGTAGTTACTCTGATGTCACCATCATGACATCATAACCTGGAACAGAGACTGACACGGGGGACGACACCTGTAGAATCTGATGGATAACATGAGAAGGTTCATGCCGATGTCATCTTTTATGAGACAGAGCTGGACAAGGACATTATTCATGTTTGTGTTGTAGTAACAAATGGAAACTTTTGACACAATTGACACATGACAAAGGGACACACACACCTCACAGCTGAACTCCATGTCTGCATCCATCAGGGTGATTCTGATGTTGAAGTTCTTGGCTTGTTTTCTTTTCAGTGAGTTTAGTCCCATTTTTGCTGCCAAGGCGCTTGCCATGATGATGAAACTCCAGTGTTATATTAGCAACCACACAAAGTGATGTCAGAGTGGTCAAAGTGGTCAAAGTGTCAACACAAGGGGGGGCAGAACATGTCCTTGCCAGTTGTTGACTAGGTGGATGATGCCCTAACGCTCACCTATGTATTAAAAACGCATCTATAGGCCTAATATAGCTACAAATTAGTTGAGTAAATGTTCAAATAAATATATTTTTTTGGGGGTTTGGTTTTGAGATCCAAGTATAGAAGTAATCACAGTTCTGCACGTGAGAAACAGGCTTTGCTCCCCACCCCAAAAATGTTGGTAAGCTATTTGTCATTAGTTACTAGTTAGTTCAACACATAGGTTAATTACATTAACAGTGTCAATCTTTGTACTAAGTACATCTTTCTATTATGATCCTGCATATTATTTATTGTTTTAGCTACTGCTGGTTATATGACTAATTGAACTCGAACAACATTACTGGCTAGCTAGCTAAGCTAATTTGAAAGCTTCACTTGTTTTGTAAACATTAACATACCCACGCGCGTGTATCTTTCACTGTAAAATAGGTTTAAAGTTGCAACATTAATTGCGTTCAAAGGTGATGTATCCTCACTTTGATGTACACATAGTTAAAGTCCTGCAATCCCCTTTTTGCTTTTTAAATGCAACAACAAAAGTTAGCTGGAGAAAAAACACACAGCACCAATGCATGGCAGCTTCCTTATCAATGAGAGGGGGCGGACGCTAAGAGAAAGGAACGATCTGATTGGCCTACTCTTCCCTACGTCAGAACATCAACACAGACACAGACATTGATCCAGACAATATGTTTTTCATCAAATATGCATGGCCTCCAGATCCCCCTACTGAGCTAATACCAAACGTTTATAATGTTACTATATCACAGGCTTGACTGGTTTGATCTTGGCTGTCTCAGGACCATGTTCGCACGGACAAATAGACTGAAGCTCAGCTTCTACCCTAGGGCCATTCAGGCCCTGAACACAGCAAAGACCTACAATCTAGACAATTTGATGGCAGCTACTAGATTGTAAACATAAGTGCAATATTGAAATACAACTGTGAACATTTCAAACCTGAAAACTGCGACACTTTAAATGAATGTGCAAAAATACTATGTGCAATATGACAACCCTTGTGTACATAAGGTTCAGATACAGGAAAACGTTAGGATATGTATAGCATAGCATAGAGTACAGTGTTTTATTGTATAGTATAGTAGTATAGTATAGTAGATAGTGTACATAGCCTTTATTTATGTAAACCAGCTCTTTTCCCTTTTTTATTTTACCCTTGGACCTCTTGTTTTTTAGTCTTTTTTCCTAGCACCAGGGGAGCCCCCCCTCCCAAATTTCGTTGTTTGGTACCTGTACTGTATTAATGACAATAAAGACCATTCATTCATTCATTCATTCATTCATTCAGTCTGCTTATTTCTGCCCTAGTCTTGGTAGGGTTGGGCCCTAGGAGTGTTCACATCCCTCTCACTGATCGATTCGTATAGGATCAATGGACATGAAAGAGATTTGGAAAGGAAGTCAATCATGACGAATCTGGTAAAGAGATCGCACACATTCATTCAAAGCCTTGAAGATCATTTGGAGCCTGTGCTGTGTGTATACCTTTAGCACCATCTACTGCTCATGAGAAATAACAAAGTCAGGACAGGGCCTTTAGTCAGCCAGCATCAATTTATTATTTGTCTTTAGAAAGCACGAAGTTACATACAAATGCAATACAGTAGCACTGACATTTTTATTGTACAGAGTGGAAGAAAATGTATGTGAGTTCTGTTCTTCATTTTGTTGTGCCACTGAGTATGCTCAAAATGTGAGTTGATATAGAAAAGTAATAAGGATTTGTAACTATATTTTTAACACAATTTTTCCCATCATGCCTCAGAAGTCAGGCCTGGCCAGCTCATCGCAGCCTCTCTCCGAGCCGATGTATTTGTCCTATCTCTGCTTTGAGTCTCACTCAGCCTCTGGCGTCTGAAAAAGCATAGGTACATAAATTCCCCCAATGAAAACAAATGCAAGAGAACATGAAATACACATCCATCACCATTCACTGTGTCATAATGGTATAGGCTACATTCACTCAAAGAGAGATAGTCAGATGATAGCCTAATCATCACAACTGCACTCTACGTTGTAGTTTGAAAGAGAGGAGATATTCTGTAAGCTTTCATCATATACTCTGAGAAATATTCAGTACTCTGTAAGTTACTATCACTCACTTATATTACATATTACTGACTGTGTAGATATAAGATATACTGTAAGTTGTTGTGTCAATGTGTGTTATGTCCTGTTTGAATGAGAATACAATCTGAGGGGATGTTTTGTCATGTGCGTTGGTGGTTTCTGTGGCTCTTACTTACAGATGCACTTGAGGAAGTGGTAGATGATGAAAAGACCAGCTGAGTAGAACAACGCCTTGATGACCAGTACCAATAACACTCCATGGTCAACTTCAACCGACTCACAGCCTGTGAAATGGAGCATGAGTTTATTTGTCCACATCACTTTCCTCTAAAGCAGGGGGGTATTAGGTCTTACTGTAACACTGATCAGATGATGGGGTTACCTGTGATGATCAAACTCCAGTTTACGGTCCAATTAGTTCTAAAACCGTTTAGAGTACAGCTGTAGATCCCTGTGTCTGTTAGCTCTACATCAGAGATCCTCAACTGTGTAGGTGAATGAGGGTAAACCTTCATCCTGTCTGAGGTGAAGCTTTTGACTGTTTTGTTATTTGAGAAATAGTGATGAGTTATGATGGTGTCCTTCTTCCAGAACACTTGTAGAGTTGCATCAGTCATGGGTCCGCTGCACCACAAAGTAATCATCGTTCCAGAAAATGCTGATTGATTTAGCATTAAAGGTGTTCGGATTACAGTTGACACTAAAGGGACAAACAATAACAGAAGAAAACTGTGAAATGATGTTGCTACTTAAGCATGGCCAATAAAGACCTACAAGGTGGCGGCCAAATAATTGATTGTGTGTGTGTGCGTGTGTGTGTGTGTGTGTGTGTGTGTGTGTGTGTGTGTTCAGTTTCATTTTCAAGTTTATTGTTACATCCAGTTATACAAGTATAAGAAAGTAAAAGTCTTAGGCTCAAGACAAATAAGGCAAGATTAATAAAGTGGCAATAGTATAATAGTATATAAGAGACAAGTGAGTGTGACTTTGTTACATTGGGGAACGGGTGTTTGTGTGTGTGTGTGTGTGTGTGTGTGTGTGTGTGTGTGTGTGTGTGTGTGTGTGTGTGTGTGTGTGTGTGCGCGTGTGTGTGTGTGTGCGTGTGTGTGTGTGTGTGTGTGTGTGTGTGTGTGTGTGTTACCTGTTAGAAGTATCTGTAGACTGATGAAGGGTCCAAGTGTCCAGAGCTTCAGATATTTCATGATCAGAGCTGATATGAGGAAGACTTCTCATAACACTGTGTACTAGTGTACCAACCTCCCCAACTCAGGAAGTGTGTATCTGGAGCACATTGTGGTGTCATATACTTTTTTTTAAAGGTTTGAAACTACCACAATTGACCCTGTTTAATATGCATCAAGGACAGTATGATGAATCTTTAGATAAAGACACTTCCTCTGTGTCAGTGGAAATCTGTTATATAGTGACATGTAACTAAATGTGCAAAATGATTCTGCTCTCAATATCCTACCACTACTACATTCACTAGGCCTACATACAAGTGCAATAACAATACATACAAGTGCATAGAATAACTAAAAGTTATTGATTTAAACTCCTAACATATACATATAGCCAAGTATATTACCCATTATCACCACTTTCTGATTGTTCAACGGCAACATGCAGCAACACTTATTATTGATTATTACTGTCACAAAATAACATATTTCAAACAAGTAAGTAAGTAAGTAAAGCTTTATTTATATAGCACCTTTCATACAAGAAATGCAGCTCAAAGTGCTTTACAACAGGAATAAGAACATAAAGTGAATATAAAAACATATACAAGCATAGAATGAATATAAAAGCACGGGAAATTCTGTAAGCTTTCATCATATACTCTGAGAAATGTTCAGTACTCTGTAAGTTACTATCACTCACTTATATTACATATTACTGACTGTGTAGAACTACTTGAATTTAATTTACAATATCAAAAACTAAATGCAAATTCGTGACCTTAGAATTATAAGGTTCTATCTCCATTTAGGGTAGTTCAGAGATATTGAGCGTCAAAGTTTCTACATTCCAGGCATTATGTTTTGTGAGATGGAACCTTTGTATTTTATGAATTACTAACTCAAAAATGTCAACATTTTAAAAAATAACACCACACAGGCATTAATAAACACCTAATGGATCATATTATGTAAAAAAAAACTCAATTTTGACAAAAATGGAGATAGAACCGTGTAATTCTAACGTCACGATGGGTTTGAGTGGTGTGTGTAGAAAGGAAAAGCACCTTGGCCCTTCCTCAGCTTAAGTTCTGCCCCCTGCGCCAGAAAGGGGCGGGGCCTGGGCAATGAGGTAATCGGAGTAAACAGTAAAGATGGCGACGTCTGGAGCCGGACAGGGGTGCTCCGGTCTAAACGGAATCGTTCCCGAGACAGAAAACACAAAAAAATTAACAGATCTACCGGCCGAGTTACTCGAGTACATCCTGTGCTTCCCTGTCCTCCAGCATGTCGACATATGCAACGTGGCCTGCAGTTGCAAGCGGCTACAAGACGTGTGCCACGGCCGGGGGAAGGTCTGGGGACACCAATACAAACTCAGGTGATCAGACGTTCACTGCAAAGCCCCATACATCAGAGCTTAAATAGCTCATTGGGGTATGTTGGTATGTCGCCTGTTTCTGAAAGAGATGTGCATTGGTCCGGGCCTTATTTATTTTCGTCTGTCATGGTAAATAGGAGAACATGGTCCCTTTTACAGTGATCCAGGGAGAGACCCAGGGACCTGTCAGATAGCAGCTGACATTCTGCTGATTCTGCACCACATTCGGCATCACGCTAAGCGAAGCGGCGAGAGTCAGTTCGTGACGTTAGAATTATAAGGTTCTATCTCAATTTTTCTCAAAATTGAGTTTTTTTTACATCATCTGATCCATTAGGTGTTTATTAATGCCTGTGTGGTGTTATTTTTAAAATGTTGACATTTTTGAGTTAGTAATTCATAAAATACAAAGGTTCCATCTCACCAAACATAATGGAATGTAAAAACTTTGACGCTCAATATCTCTGAACTGCCCTAAACGGAGATAGAACCTTATCATTCTAAGCTCACGTTATGTAGCTAGCTAGTGAGCTAATACAATGCATTAATAAGACCTAGAACATCTCAGTCATGGACAAAAACCTCACAGTTCACGCTTTAGACTGAATCGTGTCTGTGAGGACAGATGTGAAGCTTGTGTGACCTTGAATGTTGGGAAATGATGTCCATGCCCAGACCAGAAGCTGATTGTTTTTCTCTTGTCAGTGTCCCATGCATCATGGTGTGTACTGTATTTTGGCCAACACTACAGTCACAGTCACATGCAATTTAGTATTATGATCATGCAGTACTAGGATCGTTAACTGTTGAATGATGTTGTGTGGATGATCAGAAGATCTGTCTGTCACACTTCAGAATGATACTTAGCTAAACTGTGTGTGTGTGTGTGTGTGTGTGTGTGTGTGTGTGTGTGTGTGTGTGTGTGTGTGTGTGTGTGTCTGTGTCTGTCTGTCTGTCTGCATCTTATTCATGTTGGAGGTGTTTACATCTGACCTCCCTATGAACTGCAGCATGCACACCGTACTTAACTCCCTTTTACAATCCCATTTACACCTGACAGATGGCCAAGACTGCAGAAATATTACCGCCAGAATGAGTGTTACGATTGGCTAAAAGAATTCAGAACAAGGCATATTGTGGGTTTACAAATCCGAAGAACAGTTGTATCGATCTCCAAGAGATTCTTCACTGAAGTTGTAAGTAGCCTAATGCAATTGTCTATCAAACATGTTGAGATTTCTGCTATTCTCACTAATAGTCGACATGATGATTAACATTGTATTGCCTTTTACATATTATCTTGTCAAGAAGTTATTTTAACTTCTCATTTTTCTCTCAGCCAACCTATGACTTCTGTGGCTGCTGTGACAGCTGTGTGTTTGGTTAGGTCTGTGAGTGTGTGACCATGTTAGCACTAACTAACCCAGATATCTGTACTACAGCCATGTGTTGGCCAGGTGCTGGGAGATAGCTTTGCAGAGATCGAATCCCTAGGGGCCCCAGAGCACTTCTGTGAAGACGAGCTTCTCTCCATACTGAACTCAGACAAGAGGTGAGACCCATCTATCCAGCTCTAGAGAAACAATCTAGGCCATTGGCTCTGTTTGTTAATGTGTTAATCCTCTGGACCTGTTACATGGAACAATGATAATCTCTCACTCTCACCTTCTCTCTCCCTCACTTGCTTTCTCTCTCTCTCTCTCTCCCTCTCTCGCCTTCTCTCTCTCCCTCACTCTGTCCTCCCTCCCTCAGGAAAAGCCTGACATTGAAGTACTATGGAAGGAAAATCCTTTACTTCCTGCGCCAACAGAACATCCTGAGAAGTCTAAAGACGTTCCTGGAGCAGCCCACAGAGCAGCAGTCAGCACTGGAGGGTGAGGCATTACACCTGTGGAGGCCATTCCTCATTCCGTTCCATGCAATACAATGATTGATTGATTTCTACCTCCACCAGTCTCACCTGAATTACACAGAAAATCTACCTATGCTATACCCCACATTTTACTTTTACTATGTCTGAGCCAGCTGGGTTATCATGGTGTTGAAGATGAAACAATGCCACTTTGTTGGTACGGTAGAGTGGTAGAGATCAATGGATTTGTCAACCTCAACCTCAATTGACATTTGAGGTATTCATACTGGTGTTACAGTTTATAATCACACACGGTGGCAATGCACTACTACACCATTTTTTAAATCATATCATCGTGTTACTGTTCATATCACAACCCAAGTCACAGATAGAGTTCTCAGAAAGATGTGGTGCCTATAACCGGCTTTCATGTATTTGACAGTGTCTCATGTCTTATTGTCTCTGATCTCCTTTTGAAGGTGCTGTGCTGGTGGACCAGTATTGCAACCCGTTGGCAGATGTTTCACTGGACAGCACATCGGCCCAGCTGGATGAGATCACAGACAAAGTCAAGAAGATGCTGAGAATAAAGAACCCCTCCCACCCAAGCCTGAGGGGAGCTCAAGGTCGGTCTGGAACTCGCAGAACTCGCAACACTCGCATTTCAAGTGTGTCTAATCTTTAGAGCCAGGGTTAGTTAGGGTCAGTTTCAGTTACCTTTTGGTTAAGCCCTGGCTCAGCCCTGTTTTTGTACTTACCAGTGTGATCCTATGTTGCTTCGTTCCAGGTGACTGCTGTGCTGTGGAGGACTTTGAGCTCCAGAGACAGGTGGTGTGTGCCCTCAACGCTGCCTTATATGAGCAGCTACAGTACAAGGGTAACGAGTGTGACTACTACAACCCTCTCAACTCTTACATTCACCAGGTAGCGTTCCACTCTTATAGAAAGGTTATACTGGTATACTTTCTTGATGTTACATGTCCTTGTATTTATCATTCCACTGAAGGGGAACACTGTGGGGACAACATGTTTTTTGGGGGGGGGATCCATGTTAACACTCCATGTTGTCTCCCTCTGCATAGGTGCTACTCCGCCGGACAGGCATTCCCATAAGCCTCTCTGTTCTCTACATGACACTGGCCAGGAAACTGGGTGTTCAGCTGGAACCCGTCAACTTCCCCAACCACTTCCTGCTGCGCTGGTGTCAGAAACAACAAGGGTAGGTACAACAACAACAATACTTACAAATACTTGTTAATACTAAGTAAAACAAATATTATACTAAGTAATTATGACCAAAAAGCAGACGTTACTCCTCCATAGGTAGTGCAGACAGAGACACTCAAACCAAACACTGATTGGTGTTAATACACTATTTGTCTCTGAAGCCCAATGCACACGGCGTGCGATATTGTCGCAGGACAACATTCGATTCTCCATTCACACCCACTCACTTCGGTGGTCTGAATGGAGAATCGAATGTTGCTGTGCGACAAAATCGCACGCCGTGTGCATTGGGCTCTGATTCTTATTTAATAAGCCTCTTATTACATCACAGGAGTGGGGACATCTATGATTATGTCTACATTGATGCCTTCGGTAAAGGCAAACAGCTAACTGCCAAGGAGTGTGAGTACCTCATCGGTCACCTGGTGACTGCAGACTACTACAGTGCCATCAGTACCACAGAGGTACTGCTCAGGATGGTGGGAAATCTGCTGAACATCGGCAAGCGCGGGTAAGTGTCGGCGCTGAGACCTGTTAGTTAGAATGTAGGGTTGGATTTATCTTATTAATTGCATTTCCTCATTTAATTCACCAATTGCTGTAGTGTTGACCTCTGCTCTGATATTAATTGATGGATGGATGGGTGGGTGGATGAATGGGTTGATTGGGTAGTTGGTTAGATTGCCTGGGTAGTTAATTGGTTGCATTAACAAACTATGCAGTGCTGTCTCATACAGAGAAGGGAATGAGAAATCCTACCAGCTGCTGAGAGACTCTCTGGACCTCTACCTCACCATCAACCCAGACAACGTCCAGTATCTGCTCCTGCAGGCGCGCCTGTACTTCCACCTGGGCATCTGGCCTGAAAAGGTGAACTAGATCTCTTTTAAATCACCGCTTTTAAAACAGGCTTTTTAACCATTATTTTACTTTATTTAATATACTTAATTTTATTTTTTATTATTTTTCCTCAAGCTATTCACTGACCATTTAATTGTCAATATTATTGTATTTGTTTGTTTTTAGTTTCTTTTTCCTTTTCTGTTGTCGTTGTGGGGGTGGGTGGGACGGGAGGATGGGTGGGGAAAAGAAAATGTGAAAAAAAATGGTGAATGCAAACCGGTATATGTTAATGCAAACCGGTATATGTTAACTCATGCTTCTCATCAAATAAAAATCTTTAGAATTATTATTATTTTTAAGTTAACTCTGAACCCTTGAGCAGAAAGACAGCACATCTAGAGGGGCCTTATTATTTATGCATTAACACTGTTCAGTACTGTAAATACAGTAGATAAAATGGTCACCATAATATGCCATTTAGTAGTTGTAACCTATGATGAACACAGATACAGAATGTATTTTGAAGTATCATATGGAATAGAGGATCATATCCAGTCTAGTCAGTCCACACATATCTGCAACCTTTTACACCATTGCACCCTTGGATGTAAATAATCCCCAGATGGCGATTCTTGCTGTCGTGCAACAGACCAAAGAGTACCCCCTACCCTACACACACACAGACACACACACACACACACACACACATACAGGCACACAAACTTAGCCAATGATGGCAGTCGCCCCTCTCCTCCCCTACCAGGTTCTGGATATCCTCCAGCACATCCAGGCGTTGGATCCATCTCAGCACGGGGCGGTGGGTTATCTGGTGCAGCACACGCTGGAGCACATCCAGCATAAGAAGCACGCAGTAGAGCCAGAGCTGAAGAGACGCAGCGCCCCAGAACATGTGGAGGTCCAGTACTCCGTGGGCCTCATCATGAAACACAAGAGGTGGGTCTGAGTCGTCAGTCAGTCATTTTTACATTTTCTTTTACATTTTTTGGCATTTAGCAGACGCCTTATTCCAAAGCGACTTACAATCAATAAATTTGAATACTAAGCATGTGAATCATCAGTCCACCATTCGTAGCAGGAAGAGTAATCCAGCTCAGGCCCGGGGCCATTGATAGAAGGAAAAACCTTCTCCTATCACCTTCTTCTAAAACCTTTTTATTTTTTTACACTGGAGAAACAGAGAAACAGTACAAGGGGGGGCAATATACGTTTTTAGGGACACAGTAGAGGGGAAAGCGGGTGTCTTTAGGAGACGTAGTGCTGAGGGGCAGAAGATGTCTCAGGAGGAGCAGTTAAGGTGTAACCTGAAGAGATGGGTCTTCAGTCTACGACGGAAGATGGGTAGTGACTCTGCAGTTCTGACAGCCGTGGGGAGCTCATTCCACCAGCGGGGAGCCAGTGTTGTGAAGAGACGTGATCGGGCAGTCAGACGGTCACTTCATCCTTCTGTCTCTCTGTTGTTTATTGCTGTACAGTGGAACAAAACATTTGCAAAATAATTGTGATCATTGGTGGTAACCAGTAGGGTGCCTCATCCCCATGTGTACTGCTGTTCTCCACATCTCACTGGCACTGGTGTGCTCCTCCTCCAGATCAGGCTATAACTGTGTCATCTACGGCTGGGATCCCAAGTGCACCATGAGCGACGAGTGGATCACTACCATGAGGGTCCACCAGCTGTCCGGCGGAGCCCATCAACCCTTCTATAACGTCCTAGTGCAGGACGGCACCTGTCGATACGCTGCCCAGGGTGGGTACCTGATGTTACTACCACCTGTGACAGACATGATCAGTAATTCAGGTGGTTGTAAATGGTAGATGGACTGCACTTATATTGCGCCTTAATCGCATTTCAATGGCCTCTCATTCACCCATTCACACATACATTCACACACCAATGGCGGGCTTAATAATTTGGGGTTCAGTGTCTTGCCCAAGGACACCTCGACACGTAGCCAGCCGGGGATGGAACCGCCGACCTTGCGATCATTAGACGCCGGCTCTTCCTCCTGAGCCTCAGCCGCCCGCCCCCGGTTGTAGTTCGTCACGACCATGTGTCCTACGAGATAGAAGGACCTTGATATGAGTGCCATTTTTAGTTTGAGCTTTGTCAGGCAGTCAGAGTTGGTAATGACTTTCTGGTTCCTCAGTGTAAATGGACAAAGGCATTACCCTAAAGTAAATACTCTCTACTGTTATATACGGTGTGGGTGGAATCCTAACTCGAGATCCACGCACGTAAGCTGAGTCATCGTGCAAATTTCCCATTGACACGAATCCACGATTTACGCAAATGTCTGAGATATGAGCACGGATCTCAAGTTAGGATTCTGTCCTTTGTCTGCAAGGTTTCCAACTTACTGTCACAGATATGAACTGGATCACAACTTGCCCCATTGTTTTCCAGAAAACCTGGAGCCTCACTCAGCCCCGCTGGAGATCGCTCACCTGGAAGTGGGTCGTTACTTCTCGGAGTTCTCCGACACCCACTACGTTGCCAACGAGGAGCTACAGATGCGCTACGTAGAGGACATGGCTGAGACCCTGGGCACGGTGCGCGAACTCTACCACAAACTGACGCCCAACTCGGGGAACGAGGGCCCGTCCAGGGACCAAAACAACCACGACACCGGGCCCATGTAGCTTAGCGTCTATTCCCCTCCCTTCCCTCCCATCCCATCGCGTCACATCCTGTCCCAAGCCATCAGGAATGCTTCAATACCAGGACCGATCACCGCGCGCCAACACCAGTCAAAGCCAAGACCCTCTCGACACCTCCCACACCCTCCTTTCATCCTCCGTCAAGAGTCTTCCCCCCAGAGTTCACCTGAAACCCTGTCCCTCAATATGAAACTCTAAGGAAATGAACTTTTACCGTACTTTACATTCATATGTTCTGATTCATGCACTTAAATGAAAGTTCAACTTTCACCTTTGTAGAACGTGTTAATTTTTTCTGTATATTTACAAGTAAAACATTGTAGGACATAAGGGCTCATGAATGTGCAGTGAGCTTGTTAAAGGAAAAAAGAGAAAGAGGACTACAATGACTTGAAACAGGAATGGGTCATGAGGAGTTTTGAGGAAATTGAATGAAATAAATAAAATGTTTCAAGATTGTTGGTGTCTTTGCTTTGTTATTATGTGGAACACAAACTGCTGTTTCTTCTCTTAAAATATAATACCTAGATTTTTTTTGTGATTGTTATACATTTCATTGCACTGCATTTAATTACAAAGTTATGTCATGACTTGTCACCGATGAAAATCACTCATTCATACTTTGTTACGGACATGCAGAGTGCTTAGTCGAGGGGTGACTAAACCGTTGTGACTTAAAAGTGACAAATTGATGCAATGTTTAATTGTTTACATTTAATTTACATTAAATTAAATGTTTAAATGTTTACATTTAATTTACACCTTTGATGTTCAAAAAGGTTGACACTTGTCTTTCACAGTGTTTAGGACCATGGGGATGTCCACCCTGCATATTTTCTCCCGACTCTCCATAATAAATACTGCGTGTGTTTTTGACTTCCTTATTACAGAAAGCAAGTTTGACAGGCTGGACTGCAGGCTGACAGTAGAAGGGACGAGCGTGACAGTTTGACACAACCCACGGGGACACTAAGCACAGAGACGCGTCTGCCGTCGCTCCAGAGACAACTTGAGCGTCTGTCGCTCAGACAACAACTGCAATGGGAGCTTCGAAGTCGCGCCCAGAACATGAGTTCCAGGAGTTAGCTGATCGAACTGGCTGTAAGTATAGGCAATACTCTCAATCTTGCTCTGATTTTTCTATTCCACTGCGCTATTAAAACATGGCTGATGGTCAAATCGTGACGTTAGAATTATAAGGTTCTATCTCCATTTTTGTCAAAATTGAGTTTGTTACATAATCTGATCCATTAGGTGTTTATTAATGCCTGTGTGGTGTTATTTTTTTAAATGTTGAAATTTTTGAGTTAGTAATTAATAAAATACAAAGGTTCCATCTCACAAAACATAATGGAATGTAAAAACTTATTTTTGACAATATATCTGAACTGAACTCAATATCTCTGAACTGCCCTAAACGGAGATAGAACCTTATCATTCTAAGCTCACGAAATGGTAGGCTCAGTTATACTTGTAATATCAGAGCTGTTAAGTGGACATTGAACAGCCTATTTAGGAGGGAGAAATACGTTGTTGTTTAATTCAATGTAGATGAAATAGTGAATTTCGTCACACTGTTCCTGCTGTTTTTGGGTTTGTTTTGTTTTGATTAATGAACAATAGTTGAATTGTCCTTGCCATTCTTCCACTGGATATCAGAGGGTGGTACTCACTCAACCGAAAAAACATTTCAGGACAGGAGAACATCTGTTTATTGAAACAGATAAATAGATAATAGAAAAGGAGCCTATAAACCTTAAAAGAAAATACATACATACATACATTCTGTACATACATACATACATACATACATACTGTACATACATACACACATACATACATACTGTACATACATACATACATACACACATACATACATTAGTCTACTTTTAGTAGTGTCAGGAGTGTTTCTTTCCTATTTCAACGTAGCCCACTTTAGTTACATCTGCACACACTGGTTTGGTTTTATCTATAGCTGCTAAAGTACACATATAAGTCATCAATATAGAACTCATCTTATCTGCTATAGGACTTGCAACATAGAACTCATCTTATCTGCGATGTCTGCACCCCAGAGAGTGAGAGAGTTCAATTATGACGACATAATATCACAATATCTACTTAGATTGTTTTGATCAATGTCGTTGTTTTGAACAATATATTGAGTGTAAACCAGGTGCAGTTAGTATGTAGATTGAGCCAGGTGGATTTATTAAAAGTAAGATATAAGACATCCATATTGTTCTGCTGAGTGCTATGGCGGTATTTGAACAGGCGTTTATGACCATGAGTAATTCCAGAAAAAAAGTCAACCTTGACACACAAATTGTTGTGGCTATTGTGAGGGTGCCCTATGAGACACTATTACACCCTTTTTATAGCAAGCTCTTGGTGTGGCAACAACCTTGTTAAACAGGTGTTATTTGAGTAATACATTTCCAATCTCTGACCTATTATAGGTCTTTGGCTTATCTCACAGGCAAGTCTTTACCTTTACCTTAATCAATGTTAAACGATTCCCACCACCGGACTGAAGTCAGCACTAATTAGTCTGTCCTGTGATTGCAGTGTTACCACTTGCACAGAAACAACCTTTCACATACATGAGTTAACTGTTGCTTAATGAGCCCACAGTGCAATGTAGATGGATAGGACTGAAACAGATGCAAATTGTTCAGAGGAGGGAGAGGAGAGAGACAAAGACAATCATTTGGTTGTTTAGTTCTCCGGGGGGGGGGGCACACCAGGCCTCCTCCGCTCCTCTCCGAACATCCTGTTGTTTTAACTGTGTACTGCTGCAGGAGGCTTGACCAAAACTAGGAAGTTTGATCACATTTTCTCCCCTTCTTAGATCATTACACTTGCTCTCTGTGTGTCTCACAGAATTGATTTTAAAATCATGCTCCTTGTCTATAAATCACTCAATGCTTTAGGGCCAAAATACATCTAGTGACTTATTAATCTGCTGAGGCTGCCTATGAGCACCAGTGGAGAGGCAGCATTCGAGTTCAGAGGCAGTATTCGGTCACTATGCAACAACAAATTATAACAAACTATCACATGACACTACGTCAGCTCCCTCTTTAGACATTTTCAAGAATAGGCATGACTGTTATGTTCTGTTTGGCTTTTAAATACTGCGGCCTCAGTTTTTACAGTTTTTTACGATTGCTAACTCACCATGTTCAATACTGAAACCACAGTTTCACAACTCTTCATACAGTCAGCAGAGCAGAAACCCATGTGAACAAAACTGTGACTCTTTCTCTGTGATTTGTGCATTGCTTTCATACAGAATGCATTCAATGACTACGTTCTCCAAATGCCATAACACTTTTCTCATTCAAACTCCCCCACTTGCAAAATACTATGTATTTGCAACACATTTTTTCATTGCTAACATACTGTGTTCAAAACTCTGAAGAACACGTTCCAAACTGAATTATTTGGTGCAATTTTGCAGTAATCATATTCCTATCATATATGACAGAAAGCTCGCAATAAACAGTTTTTTTGCACAGTGTTTGAGTGTGCAGATGCTGTTATTTTGCACTCTATTGATACTCTTCAGTTCCAGAACCTCAGCAAAGTCTGATAACGGATAAGCGGTGGTATTTTCACTATTTGCAGTAATCATATTGAAATGTCTAGAAAATATTAGCAGAATATATACAATGAAATGAAATAGACTAGATGCATTGCCAGGGAAGACATTAGATGTGACCAGATGCAGACCAGAGCGTGGACCAAAACCCTCAGGAGTGAGACTTTTTTGGTGTGATTGCTATTGTATTGTAGCCCTGGAATTTCAGTTTTTCTTTTTTACAGTATTTGAACTTTGCATCTTCCACTTTATTTTTCACTTTTCATTTTACACAAGTAAATGTAGTGTACTTTGAAGTAAATGTACTGTAACTTACTTTCTGCAAAGATACTGAAAAAAAAGGATAAAACATGAAGGATAGAAGCAAAAGATAGAATACTGTAAAGGATAGAAGCAAATTGCGGCATTTCTGATTCATTCTTTGATTGATTGATTGAAAACTTTATTAGAAGATTTGCAGAAGTAGGTACATGAAAGTACATATTACATACAAGGTCAACTAATAGGATAAAAACCCAAGAAAGCCACTGGCTTATTTCAATTGGGGTCCTTGATTCTCAATTCATCGTTCTTGTTGCCTAATACTTTACAGTTGTACAGTCAACTATTCTGTCTATGATTACTATAAATCAAACCATTTTTATAATGAAATATTCATTCTTGTGAAAATCATTCAAACTATGTTATGCTCCCTGTTGTTAGTATTTTGTAAGTCAGAATGTTATGAATGACAGTGTATGCTTCTGAGTGAAGATTGTTGACAGTGTGTGGTTGAACGAGCTTCTTTTGAGACATGAATGAAGTCATTGGCCAACATGAGTCTTACGAATGCAGACTGTTGTGAAACTGTGGTTTCAGTATTGAACATGGTGAGTTAGCAATCGTAAAAACTGTAATTGACTGATTTGTTCTTCTTTTTAAATGTGAACGTTTTAAGTGTCATTTCTTTGCACTTTTTTTTTTTTTTTTTTAATGTATTTTGTAAAGCACTCTGCATTTGCATTCAGTTGTATGAATTATGTGCTATACAAATAAATGTGTTTCCTCAGAATGGACACCACCCACATATACAGTGAACCTGTCTGTACAAGAGACTATCGCCTCTGTGGTCTTGGTTTGTGGTTGAGCATTTCAATAATAGTACTTGTTGTAACTGCAAACATCCAAACATGGGTACATGCACATGTACCATTACTGAGGGCAAAGCAAGCCGTGCTCCTCTAGGTCAAAACAACCCCTTCAAAATGTAAAGAACTGTTTTTTAACTACTTTAAGTCCCCTGTGAACCAAGGCGGCAGCTATGGGCAGAGGTGGGCTCAACCCGCCTAAACATGTGTCCTGCCCCGGCGGTGTCCATGGTCATGGGCTTAGCTCACCCAAACATGTGTCTTACCCACCCGATCAAAAGTGAAGAATTTATTTTCTGAATTGTTGATATTCCGGGGCCGTGTTTCAATGTTTAATGTCATATTTGTATTTCCTGTGGGTCCATATACTATGTCAATAGATTTTAGTGCTGCCCATAGCTACCACCAGCATACCTCTAGCACCCCCACCCACCCACCCCCCCCAAGGTGTTGGTTCTGGTACCGGGCCTGCTGTGACCTTGTGAAATGCTCCTGATGAAACAATCAACAATGGCCACTATCATGTTTTATTAGATCGTTAGCCCACAAACAAGTTAAAGAAAAGTTAATCATTCAAAGAACCCTTTGAAATGGCAGGCATGTACAATCATGCCAGGAGACTGTTTATTTGTTCTTCCATAAACTGCTCCCAGGTCTGCCCACCAGATCAGGTTCATAAATTGATTTAGGGGCGCTTAGGTGGCGTAGCGGGTTAAGCGCTGACCTTGTAACCGCGGTTCGATTCCGGCCGGGGACATATCCTGCATGTCATCCCTCCTCTCTCTCTCACCCATCCTTCCTGTCTAAATCTTCACTGTAACTGTCAATAAAAATGAAAAATATGAGTGGGACTGCCCCACTCAGAAAAAACAACTTGATTTAATTGTATTATCTAAATGTAATGTTATTTCATATGTTTAATAAGGTTGTTTTTTCACTGTATGCAGAGGGAAATATTTCATGGCCTTAATGCACCGTGTTACCACTGTTCAGTCCACCCTCCTAAGTAGACTGAAAGGAATGTAATGTCTGACCAGTGACCACATCATAGATTTTTTTCTGTCCATTATACTGTTTTGTTCAAGCAAATTAGTGCCAGAAGATGTGCCACTGTGTATACAGTCATTTCCGTTAGTCGCTAAAGTGCATCCCACAGATGACATATTATATTCCTTTATTGTTTCCTTTTATAACTATTGCCATTTTGTTTTCTCTTGCTGCTGCAATGAATTAATGAATGAATGAATGGTCTTTATTGTCATTGATATAGTACAGGTACCAAACAATGAAATTTGGGAGGGGTGGCTCGCCTGGTGCTAGGAAAGAAAAAAAAACTCAAAAAACAAGAAGGGAAAGGAGCTGGTTTACATAAATAAAGGCTATGTTATAAGGCAATGTTGAGGAACTGAAGCCTAAGAATGTTTATCTCTCTCTTTACTCTCATATAATGGGATGTAATAAACTTGATTCTGAATCTGTTTCGGATTCAATACTGCGGGAGCAAGTAGGGTGTAAGCATTCCAATGTACGTGTTATACATGGAAATAAAGAATCATGAATCTTTTTATTATTATGTATTATTATTATTTAGCAATTTAAACATGTCAGCCCTGCAAGTTTGTTTCCTGAGGGTTATCTGACAACCCCACTGACAGACAATGACAGGTAGTCTAATGGGGGAGTGGTTGGGAGAAGTGTGAAAACTTTGAGGGCGATTTCTCTCTGTCAGTTGACTTGAGGTGTACCAACATTCAAATAAGCATATCTTCAACTTTCACTGTATGGCACATCATTTGAAAGCTTACAATCTGCACTTTCATAATCGGTAAAGAACTGAAAAATGGCCTTGCCTTACTTGGGGACCAAAACACCAGCCCTTGTCACAAATACTCTCTAGTTATTATGATTTAGAACCCCACTGTTGGTAAGCTTAGTTCTAATCAGTATCTGTTGTTCCTCCAAAGTATGTCTCTTCTCCTCCATGTATGTCTTGCTGGGCTCATGGGTTTGGTGATGTTTCTTTTCAGTTTCTCTGGAGCAGATCACCAACCTTCAGAAGAGATTCAGGCATCTGAGTGGCAACGAGGACACAATAAGGTAAATTACCTAACACATTTCACTTGTGCAAGTTGATGAATAAGTTACCACATCCTAAAAGTAGGTTCCTATTATGTCTGCCCACACACACACACACACACACACACACACACACACACACACACACACACACACACGCACGCACGCGCACGCACGCACGCACGCACGCACGCACGCACACACACACACACACACACACACATAATCACTCATCTCATCACTGGCAGGCTACCTTGAGTAGTGATGAATTACACATTGCTTCCCTTTAAAAATAAATAGGAAACAATGCAGTTACATGGAAACAATGCAACAATGCCCCCACCCCCTCACACACACACACACACACACACACACACACACACACACACAGACACACACACACACACACACACACACACACACACACACACACACACACACACTGTACATTCACATACACGAACACACACACAAACCATAACTCATATCTTCACACTGCAGTGCATTTAAATCAGCAGTGGTGATGAGAAAAGTATCCTTGCCCTTAAATATGTACCTTGTTTTAATTCATAACGGTGAACATCTCTTAATAACAGTATTTTCATTCTTGTCTCATTGAACTGCAGTAGAGACAACCTGGAGAACATCCCTGCTCTACAAAACAATCCAATCCGGTCTCAAATTATTGAAGCCTTCTTTGATAAAAGGTGGGTAGGCCAAAGTGCTTTTCAGTTACATTAAAGGTGCAATCTGCAATTGGTACATACATTTGTGGAATTTTAAATTAATGATATAGTCATTGATAATTGAATAATAAAACAAATAAATCCCTCATGATCTTAGTTCACCTGTCTTACCTCATCGGAACCCAAAATATACAGTTTTACTCCATGTAATTGTAAACAAACAACAACAAACAACAACAAAAGCAGCCTCCCTGACACCTTTTAGGTTGGGTTGCTGAGATATGGGACTGGAGAAATGTTAATTATGTTTTGAAGCTATGCAGTATAGCTTCAAAACATAATTAACATTTCTCCAGCCCCATACCTCAGCAACCCAACCAAAAAGGTGTCAGGGAGGCTGCTTTTGTTGTTGTTTGAATTACAGATTGCACCATCAAACATGATTAAAATGTTTGATCAAATTGTTTTTATTACCATGTCATTAACACACACAAACTCTTGTTTAGACAAGTCTCCACTTGTCATAGAACTTGTTTACACTGCAAGGTCCACACTTCTTTTAAAATGATTAACAGATAGCTGTGAAGTGTTGATTTAAAAAAAAATCAAAAACACATATTTACAGATGTAGATTGAAACTGTAGCGTATGTTACTGGTATGATGTCAATATGACTTAACAGATCATTTTCACGTGCGCGGCACGAGGAGAAAATGGGCAAGAGTCAGAATCTCGAGATGGCGTGTCGCGGCAGCCAGCGTGAGACACGCTTGAGATGCACATCGCTGTGTGGCTGCTCTAACCCATTAACATGGGCTGTGTGGCTGCTCTAACCTATTAACATGGGCTGTGTGGCTGCTCTAACCCATTAACATGGGCTGTGTGGCTGCTCTAACCCATTAACATGGGCACCGAAATGAAACGCACACCCGCTGCTGAGGTACAGAGTCTAGCAGCATGTTCAGTATACAACAGTCACTCTAAATTCCTGTAACTTTGCCCCCCTCTGTCCCTGACTCAGAAACCTGAATCACAATCACGTGGGCTCCGTCCAGGAGATTGATTTCGAGGGGTTCCTGATGGTCATGTCCAACTTCCGGCCCGTTACCCTGCGCATGACGGACGAGGAGAAGCAGAGCTTGAGGATGGAGAAACTACGCTGTGAGGGACCACTCAATCCTTATCCCTGGCCTTAAGCTCTTCAATCACAATGCCACTACACAGCCTGATGGCTACCATACACAGTACTTATTGTACTTGATTTCTGATTTGCTCAAATCGATATTTGACCAAGATTTAGGTTGATGAATTTCAAAATCAACACCCCTTGCAATAGCATTTATAAAAATAAAAAAACAGCAGGCACTTACAGTTCAAGTCAAGACCATTTAACTGTCTGGGATACTTCTGGGTTAACATCCTGAGGGCTATTCTTAAAGCCAAATTTCCGCATTCTAATTTCACCTACTTTCACTTCAGTAGAGATAGATAAGGCAATTGGACCAGCCTGTCTGGTTCTTTTCCCTTATTATGGCTGTGCCTCCCAACAACACATCCCTCTAGTCCTGAGTTCCTCATCCAACCTGAGGTGGAATGGCTTATTAGGGAAATGTGTGAACCCCACTCCCATTCCATAATGAAACGTCCCATATCAAAGATACTATACTATAGATAGAACCATGAAATACACAAGCTCTGTGCAAGTAAGTTCCGGAAAGCTTACAATTTAGCTCATTATTTGTCCCTGGTTGTCTTCAACTTTCATTGTGTTGTCTCTCCAGTTCTGTTCAACATGCATGATACAGACAACGATGGAACCATCACTCTGGACGAGTACAGACATGTAAGTAAGGTTATTAGCACTGCTATGCCCTCGCCATAGTCCACCTACACCAGTGGAGGCCGAAATTGGAGGACGGGCACATTGTATTGCATAGAATGGAAGGAGGAATGGTATCAAACACTCTTCATTCCATTCCATGCGTTGGAATGAGCCCCTCCTCCGAGTTCTATCTTCACCAGCCTCCCCTGACCTACACGACTGCCTACATGATGACTCTGTTGTTTGTGACTACATAGATAGTGTTTGTTCCATTGAACAGGCCACAATAAATAAATGGCATTTAAATGTTATGAAGAGTGCCTTGGTCCTCTTCGGTTTTTTAAATCACAACGACTGTGTTTCCTCCCCCCAGGTGGTGGAGGAGCTGCTGTCTAAAAGTGGAGACATAGGGCTAATAACAGCAAAGGCCATTGCTGATGCCGCCATGTTGGAGGTGGCAAGCACCAACGTTACACACATGGTAATATAATTTATCACTGACTTTATTACAGTATGTTTCTTTTATGATAATGCATAAGTCACATAACGAATGATTATAGATGTGTATAACATGAATATGATTTTTAAGGGGATTTATTTGTTGCTTATCATTTTCAGGAGCCAGATGAAATCTATGAAGGAATCACTTTTGAGCATTTTACACAGGTGCGTGTGTTTGTCAATACTATTCATTCTCTTCCGAACATTTTATTGGCCATTTGAATTCCCTTTTGTTAAAATAGAATGTAATTAATAATAAATTAATACATACTGTCTATTCAAAGGGTGCGTTCGTAAAATTCACTCTGAGAGTGCCGGAGCGCACACTGGGTTCAACGTCATAGGGACCAAGTAATTTGATTGGACAAGAGGCATTCCACGAGTGCTGATCAGATTTCCAGAGCATATTTACGAACACACCCAAAAAGAGGAAACCCATCAAAACGTGTTGACACAATGGAGCTTCATAAAACTATTGTTATATGTGTTCCTCATTTCAACTGTGAGTTCCTAAATTCCACATATTCTCCTTTTCTCCACAGATTTTAAAAAACATTGAGATTGAGACGAGGATGCACATCCGCTTTTTAAACATGGACACTACAACTATGCGTTGTGGAAAAGGAAAATGAGCCCATTTATTTTTAAAGAAATATTTTTGGAGCTTCTATTTTTAGCAGAATCTCTCCAGTCTTCCTCTGGAATGAATCCACATTTATTTGATATGCACTGATGTTTTCAGATATATTTCAGAATAATTCATGAGAATTGATCATCCAAATGAAAACATATACAACAGTACTTTTACATTTTGTGAAACCAGTTTTTAACATAATTAAAATGTTAACTAGAACTTATTAGAAAGATACCAGGCATTGTCACTGAGGTTCTAGATCTAGTATCATATGCTTGCATGTGACTGACAAACTAATGAACATACGTTTCAAGTGAGTGGCCAAAACTGGTTATTATACAGCTGTTTCACTGCTAAAACTTCTCTCTCTCGCATGTCAAAGCTCTGTACATGTGAGCAGCTAGAAGATGTACTGTACGCTACAGAGGGTCACATGATGTGTTGTGTGATCATCTGTGTGGATCGGCGGTGGCATCTAGGGGTGGCTTATTCTGGCACACATTCCGAGTGCGAGACGAGGGGCACGTTGCATTCCTACAGGGTTTGAGAATAGATTCAGGTCTAATTTATCTATTCCACTGAGTCTAATTACGTATGTGCCTTTTCAATTTCAAACTGTACCCCCTAAAAGTAAACATTTTCCACTGGGCTGCTTCTGTTTGGAACGTGAGGGCCAGCAATCACAGTTATCTGTACAGTCAATCGCCTTCCTGACATCGCCTTGAAAGCCAAAGAGGAACTCCTTGTTTGTACTTTGTCTGTGTAAAATAACTGTTCCTGTAATTATTTCATAACAATGTATTGTGTGCCTTATCTTCAGAGTTTGTCCCAACGTTTGCACTAATTTACACAAACACGTATGTAAAATAAATGAATGATTAGTTGAGGGTGTTTTGTTTTTATTCACATCTTGTGAAAACGTATACGGCGTAAGCAGTGATGTTATGGTCAATGAGACAAACCAATGACACAATTGTTTGTTAATTTTCGTATCGAGTTCAATATCTACTTAGCAAAACATGATACCCTTCCACATAACCACATCCATTATACAAACAATAGAAACATGATCTTCCTTATTTAAAATATGAACAGCTAGCTACCCTCACAAATAGAATTTAAAAAAACAAATTCAGTTTGGAAAATCAAACAGATAGAGATAATTCGAGAATGGTATGCTTTGTGCAAGCCCAGGCAAGGCCTACACATTGGTCTATTGTCCAAGCGCCCACACAGTCTGCAGGGCTTTGGTTGTACTGTACAGGGGTCAGTGGGATGGGTGAGAGCCAGATAGGATGTCATAGGGCATGGACAGGCCGATGTTGTAGTTGTACCCAGAGGACTCGGTGTAGTTAGACCGGCAGATGGGCAGAATGTGATCCTGGGAGGAGGAGTCCTCTGAGAAGTCATAGTGGCAGATGACTCCCCTGTGTCTGCAATAGAGGACACACAGTATGAGGTGAGGAGAAAGATTTAGACACTTCTCTGTGTCATAGAAATAGAACTTTGAGCTGCATCGCACTTTGAGCTGCATTTCTTGTATGAAAGGTGCTATATAAATAAAGCTTTACTTACTTACTTACTTACTTACTATATTTATATGCTCTGTCTAGATTTACATTTAAGTCACTTAGCAAACACTTTTGTCCAAAACGACTTAGAATAAGTACATTTGTCTCAGTAAGTATCAGCCACTATACAGTGATCAGTCATCAACAAAAAGCCTTCAATAAGAACCACTGCCATTGGTAGTCACAGTGCTAGAGAAAGGAGGAAAACGGCATGTGTACAATAGTGTTAAGAGGTGGAGGTCTGGGGAGGAGGAGCCCAGGTGTAACCCAAATAGATGTCTACGGTTGAGTCTTTCTGTTTGCGAAGCTATGGTGAAGAAGAGGGAAAGCTAATCTTCTTTTGTTCAGAAGTCTATTAAGCAGAATTGTCAGAAAAAGTCTAACAAAGGCAGTGAGGTAATGCTAGAAGGATAAGTCTCTTCAACTGTAGGAAATATTGTATCTCTGACCAAGAGATGGGATCGAGAGTGATTAGCATAGACATTACCCAGACTGATGGGTTTGGAGGAGAGAGGGAGAGAGAGGGTGAGAGAGGGAGAGAGTGGGTGAGAGATCGAGAGAGAAGGAGAGAGAGGGTGATCAGTCACCTGCGGTGGGCGGTGAGGTCATCGTCGGTGATGCAGGCCCCACGTGGAGACTTCTCGTCTGGGATGTTGGCTGTTACCAGGGTGCTGCTATTGAATCGTATGTGTCTGACAGGGTGCCTGCAATCAAGAGGCCAAAACAACAAACACAATAAATCCGGTTTCACAGACAAGGCTTAAGATTAAGGCTTAGACTAAAAAGCATCTTCAATTGAAAAGTGTGATTTAGTCCAGGACCAGGCTTAATATATAAGCTGTGTCTGTGAAACCGCCCGAAGAAAGGGACTGGATCAATACATGTTTGGTTCACTGCCAATACTATACTACCTTGATGAACTACTGATGTATAGAAAAATAGAATATGCCTGTATACCTCTAGAACTAGATGAACCCACCTGTTGTGCATCTCCCACAGTTTGGACCCCATCCTCATCTCCCAGACACAGACCAATCCCTCGCCTCCGCCGCTCACAATCTTCCAATCGTCCACCTGCACGGCAGTCACGCCCATGTGATGGCCGTAGAGTGATGCCACGGAGCAGCCGGTGCGCAGGTCAAACACCCTCACCCTGACACGAAAAACAGGAACGGAAAGCAATTATTTCGTAAACTGTTCCGTAAATTATTACGTACTGTAGCTCCGACAGAGGCGGTAGAGGCGAAACTCACTCAGTCTACAAGTGAAGATGTGAAATCTTCGTCTAGGATACCAGATACATATTGGTGCTTTAGAACAATATAACAAAGTTGTGACAGGCAACCAGTCATGGATAAAGGGAGAAAAACCATGAGCCAACAAAGACAAGGATAAACGGCAGCAGCTGGCGGCACTGAGAGCTTCTCATTCACTTTGTTCATCTTATGAACAAACGTTTTAATTACTTTAGCTACCAATATCATCCGCCGAATGAGTTTACGAACACTTTAGGTGGTTTTGAGCTGATTAAACATGGTGGCTGGGGCCATTAGTAAAAACACCAAGAGGAGGAATCTTGGGTACGGTTTGATGAGCCACACATGCCCAATGGAGTTCCGCTCCATCTGTTGTCATCGTAGCTTTATTGGGTCCCATAGCAACCAGAGGATGACTCCATGCGAAAGCCTTCCAAACTTTCATTACCGAAATTTAATTCATTTTAGTGTCAACCGATTTAATTTCCACATCAAGAAATTAAACGAATCAGGGTTGCATAGCTAAATGGCCATTAGCATTGTAACTAGGATGTAGTACGGCTAGACTTGACTGCTGAGTGCCGTTGTTTCATGGAGGCTCACGCTGTTGCGAAAGGGGATTAAAAGTTACTGGCAGACAGGGAGGGACATAAATCTAATGTTGGAGCGTGCGCCGCCGTCTTCACTGAGCTGCCAGTAAACAAGCTACTTTCAATTAATCAACAAGGTGGTTTTCTACTAGAACACACAAGAGAGTGAGAGAGAAGCTGTACTTGGGGGTTATATCATATGCCTGTTACCTTTGCAAGATGTTCATATTTACATCAGTGGAGGTCATTTGAGGCAAGGTGATAATATTAGGCTAGGTAACGGTCCCTTCTCACTACACAGTGAAGGTGCCATTGAAATACACACATGCTAGTGAATGAAAATCAGGTGTAGTGCTGAGGCACAATCAGGTGTAGAGGCACAATCAGGTGTAGTGCTGAGGCACAAATATGTACATTTCTAGCCTGCAAACTGCGACACTTCAAATGAATGTGCAATAACACTATGTGCAATATGACAACCCTAGTCGTCTTATCTGTACAGTATAGTATAGTGGATAGTGTACATAGCCTTTATTTATGTAAACCAGCTCCTTTCCCTTCTTGTTTTTTTTGTGTTTTTTTTTTCTTTCCTAGCACCAGGGGAGCCACCCCTCCCAAATGTCATTGTTTGGTACCTGTACTATAGCAATGACAATAAAGACCATTCATTCATTCATTCACACAGTGAAGGTGCCATTGAAATACACTGCTAGTGAATGAGCTAGCATGTATGTATTTCAATGGCACCTTCACTGTGTAGTGAGAAGGGACCCTTACCTAGCCGTGAATGTGACATTGAAATACACACATGCTGGTGAATGAAGGGTAAACACAAAGGCAACTAAAGCAAACAAAAGCCATGGCTATTTTGCTTTGTTTGGTTGTCTTGTGTTCTTGCATGGGCAGAGGACCACTGGGCACGGCTGTGACTATGCATGGCACTCTCCCGCTGTCTCCCTCGACCCACAATCC
>NC_137690.1:9661263-9671263 GCF_963989245.1 Nansenia antarctica
ATTAAATCCCTTTGTTTATAATCGGAGACAAATGTCCCGAAAATTGTTACACTCAATTTCATTATTACACTTTACTTCAAGGAGTCATTTTTAGGCCTGTGCTAAAAACAAGAGTGGCTAAAACTTCTACGGTTTCAAAAGCATGAACAAAGATGATCATGAACATAAACAAGTCCCTCCTTATGTGAACGGGTGACAATCAGTGTCATTTCGGGAAATTCAGTTGTTTACTGTAGTGCCCCCCTTGGGCCAATCAGTGTAATTTTTGTAAACGCCGGCAAGACGCATCATTCACACAAGATTTCGTCCATATCGTCGGATATCACCTGTGACCTACGAACATCTCAACAGACGGAGACGGACCCACAGTCCAACTCCCCGATTTCACCGTGGGGGACAATGAGCTCACAACAGTGTGAAGAAACCTTGCTAATCGTAGCTGGCGTATGGGAAGCATGGCCATCCTAAGCTGAAGGAATGACACCATGCCATGCTTCTTATGAACTAATCTGCTTGTCTCTCGGCTAGAGCTACAGACGGCACCAGCGGTTTTGCCAATTTGGGTCTGGTGGAGCTCCGCGGATGCCCAGTAGACTAGTGAGCAGATGTCCGCGCCGGCGGGCCCCGAGGTCGACTGGCAGAGGAGAGGGACTGGTAATGAGGACCTGGAGTCTGACTCTGGCCATGCCACACAGGAGACAGACTGACAGACAGACACACACACACACACACACACACACAGGCACACAGGCAAACACACAGACAGACACACAGAAACACACAGAAACACGGACACAGACAGACACACAGACAGACAGACACACACACACTTTTCCGTTGTATGTTTTTTTGTGGTTCGTAGACGACAGAGGCACGGTGACCCAATAGTGGCACGTTGTCAAAGTTAATCTGAAATATCAGCCAAAACACAATAAATCATAGTAATGACTCTATCTTCGGTGTGAAAAGAGCGAGAGAGAGAAAATTCCAGGATGCCACCTCCATTTCTTTGACAGGTTTTAATTAGGCATATGTCTTCTCATTAAATATCGCATAAACACTTTCTGCCTCGCCAGCGCCTGTTGGCAATTCTTACTTCCCCTTCGCAGTATGAAAATGCTGTCAAAAACGCTATGAGACCGATAGACTTGTTAAGTTGATTAAAGTGTGTGGTGTCTGTGTGTGTGTGTGTGTGTGTGTGTGTGTGTGTGTGTGTGTTTGTGTGTGTGTGTGTGAGTGTAATTAGTGGAGGAATACGTGATAATCATGAATTGGCATATACTATCGAGGCACGGCGGTACTAATCACTCTTAATTTTGAACAATGGTGCATTTCAGCACAGTACATTAACTTCCCTGGAAGGAGAGCGTTTGAAGAACCACGGCAGAGAAGTTGTATTTCCCCTCATACTAACTCTTAATAATAATACCATAATACATTGTATTTGTATGGCCATCATAGGTCCACGATGTAGTGCTTTAGTGCTTCATCCTGAGACGAGGACAGAGATGAGGACATCCTAACGGGGATGATGTCATTGTGAGAGAGCTGCCAAAGACCTGTCGAACAGAGCAGAGTAGAGAGGGTCCACTTCCATTTGGTACCGTTCGCTAGCCACTTCTATAATTACCTATCTACCAACATCTGTTTTAAAAAACGAATTAAAACATCCATCTTCAGAGAGGAACACTGACGTTTTGAAGTAGCCATTTGAAACAGTAAGCCATTCGTTCTGTCTACTGACACAGAAGCACACCCGTCTTGACGAAGCTCTGCCTTGAAATACCATACACTAACGATTCTATGTAGCTAAGTAAATACCACGCCGGCTCCAAATGGAGTCCATGTCTCTGGGGCAACTCCCGAGAGCTAAATAAAGGTGTACGGCTCAATTAAGGGTCCTTAGATACGTGACATTATTAGAAGCAAACAACGGCTTCTTTTGGGAACAACAAGATGAGAGTAAACTCTGCAGTAGTAATTAAGAAACAGGCCCAGAAGGAGCTGGGGTTATGTCTACACTCACAGTCCCTTATAGCTGCTCCAGATGTACAATATGTACCGTACTGCCCTGGGTCCCAAGGCTGGCTAGGTACACAACCCCGTCGTCGGGGAGTATTATCAGTGTAAATAGACTCAGGTTCGAGCGCTGCTCAGGGACACAGGGTCGGTGACCTAATCAGCTTTAAAACTCACTTTGGGGCGTCGATATCACCCTCCTAATGTAGGCCTATTCGGGATAAAAACATGTTTGTTATGAGTGCGCAGAAAAACTTTGGCTTACAACTGTTAACTGTCTTGAACCCTGTTATAGAACAAGAAGGCCTACGTTACCATAGCCTGGATGTGAAGGTCACAGCCTCCACACAAGCCAAAAACCTGGGGGTCCGCCTCGAAACACAACCCTCTCATTTGAGACCCACATCGATAAAACACAACAGCTGTCCTTTTTTTCACCTCAGGAACATTGCCCATTCCTCTCCATTTCGGATACAGAACGACTCACCCCCCCCCCGCATCACCTGTACTCATCATGTACTCATCCCCCCAGGACCTCCACTAGCTACCTATCCATCAAAGGATTGACTTCAAACTCCTTTTCATCCCTACTCCTACAGGGCTCTGCCCCAGCCTCTCAGCCCGAGCTCCTGTGGCCATACTGCCCCACCCGCTCCCTCACTGTCCCCGGTACCAGACTCCGCACCATGGGTGACAAAGCTTTCTCATCTGCTAACCCTCACGTGTGAAATACTCTCCCCCACAATGTCAGAGCTGCTAGCAGTGTTGACTCTTTTAAGACCTTGCTAAAAAAACACACCTGTTAAGGCAGGGTATAGGGCTGTATCTTATGGATGTTCTGTTACTGTCCTCTTATATATACTGTATATAATTTCTTTTTTACATGTTAAGTGCTTTGAGAAAGCACTATACACATTGTATGTATTATTATGTTAATAGACTGTTGAGAAGCACTTCATTGTACCGTTACAGCTGTATCCTGCGCGTATGATCAATAAACATTTGAGGTGGAAACATTTGATTTGAGGAACCGACCTTGTTGCCTGCGTCGTTCATGGCCCAGCCACAGCTCTTGACCCCCAGTGCAGCCTGAGAGGCCGAGGCGTCTAGACAGGTGACCGGGTGGCCGTACACAGAGTGGAGCGTCCGGGGGGCTTCGTCCTGCGGGGCCAGCAGGTACACACTGTCCCCAGCAGACAAGGCCACTAGGGGGCGCTCCTCTTGGTCTGGCACCAGGAGTAGGGTTTCCACCTGGAATATGGAGGATATATAACATTCATTCACTATGTGGTTGCATCTGTTTTATGCAGCGATGCATAAAACACCTAAACAAAGCCATGCCATGAAACTCTCTTCATGTACCATTTACGCTGATTAGATTTTTTTTTCTGTGTTTCAAACATCAAACTTGTTTCTCTACATCACGTAATTGTTTCGTTCCTATAATAAAAAAATATTCTTGTTTATAGAGCACTTCACATTTTGGCTACAGCAAAATAGCAAAGTGGTTTACAAAAGCCAAGCACAATGAGGCAGTTTTGTTGTGACATTTTTTGTTGGGGGTTTGGTCCAAAATCAAACAGCCTCTACAGGCCCCAGACTCCCAGGTGGCAGAGAGAGGCTGACCGGTTTGGGCAGCTGGGCCTGACACAGAGTCCTCCAGTGGCCCCGGTCATCGAGTCGGTCCAGCCGGACGTCCATCCCAGCAGCAGAAGCCATGGTGGGGCTCACAGGGCTCAGAGCCAGGGTGTGCACCGTGGCGGGGCTCTGGTAGTGGTGGATAGGCTCCTGCCCCGTCTCCGTGCTCCACACGTCCACACACCCTACACACAGGGAGGAGCAGTGGGTTACGGGCTATGTAATGTATACACTGTACACACCACATAAAAGGGGACGGTGTCGGCTATGCATACACAACCTCGACAGTAGGCAGAGTTCGCTATGCAAACCTTTTTCCGCTGCTAGCGATCTCAATGAATCAATGCCAGTGTCAACTGTATGTCTTCAAAGCAAGGTTTCATGCAAGTAAGTCATCTGTAAAAATATGTCTTATGTACGTTCAAAAGAGAGCACGTCGCTATGACTACAGAGGTGATAGTACTCCTATTCACCGTCGTCGTAGGTTGCCACGGTGACAGTGTTGTTGACCCTGACGAGACTGATGTGTGGCCTGGGGGTGGTGTCTGCTGTCAGCGGGCTGGGCTTCAGATAGGAGGCTGGGGAGTCCCAGTGGAGGGTGTCCCACAGTCTGACGTCCCCTGAAGTGTACCTACAGGACAGACGACCAACCAAGACATGAGTGTGGGTCGCTTGACGATTGGTTATGTGTGGAGTGGCACCAAGTCGATGCTTCAACTGTTGTGAGTGTCTGTGAGGCTCACAGTATTGCAGGCTTGAACAGTGAACAGTCTTTCTAGAGAGTAGGTAGGGTGGCAGCTGAGTCCCTCACAGCAGGCCTGAGACCAGGCACCCCAGCACCAGCTGCCCTGGGCTCACACACACACACCACACACACACACACACACACACACACACACACACACACGCACACACACATAATACACCAGAGAGAGAGAGAGAGCGAGCAAGACACACACACACACACACACACACACACACACACAGAGAGACACCCCTCTCTGGATGTGGATCAGGACTGCTGCTGGGCTGCTGGAGAGAGCTGCAGATAACCACAGAGTGGGACCAAAGGACTGCCAAATAAACCATTTCAGCTCGCTACCTCCCACTCCGCAGCACCACAACACTGTCCCAGAACACAGGGTGGCCGTTAACAAGACTGCACCGCTAAGCTACAGTGACACCACAATAATCAGATGCAACTCTTCCCCTTCCACTACTACACTCTGTATCACACGTTCCACTTCCCCTGTCAACTCCAGAATAAGAAAGCCCTCTGGTGTGTGTCTATAACACGACTGTACCGCTAACGCTACAATACTACTTCCAACACCACGCTGAGTCTACACCCTTTATCTACTTCCCCCCTTAACTCTCTGTCTCTCTGTGTGGTTGTAACACGACTACCCCCCCATCACCACCTCCTCAGCTGCTACCGTGTCTATGCAGGCGTCCTCCGCCCAGCGTGAGAAGAGATGAGAGAGAGAGAGAGAGAGAGAGAGAGAGAGAGAGAGAGAGAGAGAGAGAGAGAGAGAGAGAGAGAGAGAGAGAGAGAGAAGAGGGGAAAAGTAATTTTCCTTCTTCTAGCATTGTGACTGCCAATGGCCCCTGGTCCGAGCATCCATTTATTTTTCTTATGATGACTGATGGATAGATGACTCACTTACTTACAAATGTATTTTTTGTAAGTCACTTTGGATAAAGGCGTGATGCTAAATAAATGCCAAAAATGTAAATGTGAAAGAAAAAAAGAAAGAAAGAAAAAAAGAAAGAAAGAAAGAAAGACAGACAGACAGAATAGTGATGCAGATCTCCCGGTGTGAACAGAGTTCGGCATTAGGCAGCAGCAGCAGCAGCAGCGACGGCGGCAGTGTGTGTGTATCAGCCCAGCTCTCTAATGAGGCTCAGGGTTGACTGGGGCCAGGGGAGAATTTAATCAGACCCGTCTCAGGAGCCCCAGCCTCCCGGTGGAGCATTTAGCACGCTCGTTTTCAAGAGTTGAGTTCTCACGCCATCCACACTTACCTCATTCATCCAAGCTATTTTAATTGACCACAATATAATTATTCAGTGCAGAATCCATAGCATAACAAAAATCGAAGCTAAACTCAATTATTTTCAAAAACAAAAGCTAAAGCAAAAAACAATCATGTGAACGAGCAAGACATGTCATGATGTCATAATGCAGTAGTATGGTTTCCATGGTTTCCATCTCCACTCATTAGGGTGAGACTGCGGACTGACTTGAGCAAGCAGATGAGCGATACACAACTCATAAAGTTGTGCTGCTGGGGAAGGTTGCGCAAATATCCACGCTATTGCTAATGGTTTAAGTAATTAGGCCATCTACAGTAGACAGAAAATAAACGTATGACTCAACACAGCACATGATTTCTATTATGACACTCCAATACAGGCTTTCGGAAATCTTACCCAGCGACAACAAAGCTGTCACAGGAACTGACATCACACAACACCTTGCCCAGCTCAAACTGCAGTTGACTGATGGATCCAACTCGATTCTAGAATTTGGAAGAAGAAGAAGAAGAAGATTATGTTTTATTCATTGTTATTGTGATTGTTCAAAATGCATCGGTTGAGTTACACTCTCCAATTGAGCCTGACCCCCCCCGACCCGCCAGTACCTTCCAGTTAGAGCGCACAGTGTTCTCAGAGTTCCTGCAGTCTCGTAGCGTACTCTTCCAGCAGGGGGAGTCTGAGACACTGGCATCACGATGGTAACCCTCCTTTAGACATCTCCTGAACCACAGGACCCCGTCCTCTGCTAGGCCCTTCCATGCTTTGCTCACCTGTGAAAGCAATGGAGATAATGGAGAAATAATGCATCAAATGATCTTCACTATAGGCTACTACTGTAGCTTACATCCAGTAGGCTAACAACACAGGTGAGGCTGGCGGAGGTAGAAATCTGGAGGACGGCAGGCTCACTGTAATGCACGGAATGAGGAATGGTATCAAACATCCACCGATTTCTACCTCTACCGGGACAAGTATTACAGATGATCCTGCTTTGTGTGAGAAGAGTCATGTGACTTAATGTTTGATCCTAACGGTTTACCTGAGCACATCGTCCCAGTTCTGTCCGACTGAGGTATTGGAATATCTTTAGCGCTAACTCGTAGGGCAACTCACAGTCGAAGAAGGGAATGTCATTGAGCTCATTCTGGGAAAAAAGGAAAAAGCATTTTCTCACTGTTCTCCTATCATTCTCGACCTCCACAAGGAAGACAATCACAAACCCGACTATACGTGATCTTAGAATTATACGGTTCTATCTCCGTTTAGGGTAGTTCAGAGATATTGAGCGTCAAAGTTTTTACATTCCATTATGTTCTGTGAGATGGAACCTTTGTATTTTATGAATTACTAACTCAAAAATGTCAACATTTTAAAAATAACACCACACAGGCATTAATAAACACCTAATGGATCAGATTATGTAAAAAACTCAATTTTGACAAAAATGGAGATAGAACCTTATAATTCTAACGTCACGTATAGACAATTCATATTTTAAATGTGGTTATCATCATCATCATCATCATCATCTTACAAGGTCTTGGATGAATTGATCCAGTAATTTCTCTGAGCCCTTGTTGACTTTTCTCTGAGGCTGTTGTTGTTGCAAGGAGATGCTACAAGCGTCTGTCATGTTGTGGTATTGTCTCTTATTCTTCTGTGTCCTCTCCTTCTGAATCCTGTCCAGCAGGGGACTTGTCCTTCCATCGAGCAAGCCCTCTGCGATGGACACATACTCTGGTTGGTCCTTGGATGTCCTTTCATCTGACACTTCCCCACCACCTTCCCTTCCATTACTTGATGCTGGTACACTCTGTCGCTTTCGGATGATTCTGACTCTGGTCCTTTGTTGTGATGAGGTGGAGCACACATCCTGTCTTCCTTCTGATTCACTGCTGCTTTGATAAACATCTTCAAAATATCGATTTTTGGAGTCTTCCTGACTTGGTCGGCCCAGAGAATCACCGGGGGTGTGAGGAGCGTTAGAGTCAGTCTGATGTTTCTCATTCGGTTTCGTCAACTCCTTCTTCCAATCCTCTCTGAACGCCAAAAGTTCATTTTCTTCCATGTTTTTCTAGCATTGATGACCCAATATTATTATATTGTTATCATTATATTGTTAATTATACTTATTGTTTTATAATGTTGAATTATAACAGCTGAAATGTTGGGTAACATCACTTGACAAAACAAAACAAAACATAGATGTCCAACACTAAAAGTGGGCCGACGAGACACATCTCACCGTCATAAAGTTCCGCACATTTTAATTCCGCATGGTTTATTATAGGTGCAGCGTTCAGCTGCGAATCATTTACAAATAACATTAGTCCAATTGTAAATAATTTGCAGTGCAATACTCTCAGAAATATAATGTTAAACTATTTGAAATCCTATGAGTATTCAAGTATAGCCTACGTCCTGCTTCATCCATTCTATCAAACAAAAGGCTCGTCAGATCAGGCGTGACGAGGGTTTTCAAGAGTTAATGATTACCTCTCTCTTTGGGAAAAGATGATGTAAACCCCCACACCATGTGACACTTTAATGAATAATACAGTGGAGGGAGAGCAACAAACAGTCCAGATTTGATCGGGACAGCAAAGGGGGATCATATTCCAGAAGAGTGAGAGAGAGAGAGAGAGAGAGAGAGAGAGAGAGAGAGAGAGAGAGAGAGAGAGAGAGAGAGAGAGAGAGAGAGAGAGAGAGAGAGAGAGAGAGCGAGAGAGCGAGAGAGCGAGAGAGAGAGAGCGAGAGAGCGAGAGAGAGAGAGAGAGAGAGAGAGAGAGAGAGAGAGAGAGAGAGAGAGAGAGAGAGAGAGAGAGAGAGAGAGAGAGAGAGAGAGAGAGAGAGAGAAAACAGTGAAAACAAACAACTGTCTGAGAGATTCAGAAAAGATGTGCTGGCTCCCGATAGACCAGCCTTTGCCTCTTCCCGGCGACTCGGTCTGCGCCGGAGGACCCTCACCATGCTCCGCGGTACAGTCGCTCGCATCGCGTCTGAGGAGGATCGGCGACCAGTTGGAGAAAAGCTGGGCGGTTAGAGACAGTGGTTACAGCGAGAGAACGGACTTGAACAGAAGAGTCAACATTAAATGCGTTTTATGCACAGCAATACAAATCACAGTCCTCGTGCTGTTTGTCAGAAAGCGACACCTGTAGGCGTCAGTTTATACGGCGGGGAAAACCAGCAACAGGTAAGGACCACAGGTGCGTGCACATGGACCTGTATGAGTAATGCAAGCCACGTAACGGTCCTGAATTGTTTTTAACTTGCTTGCGCTGTTCAGATGACTGACATAATGAAGTCAAGTCCAGGTTCATTTTTTGGGAGATCAGAACAGTAAAATGTTTGGCATATATGATAGGCTATTTGGCACTATTTATATCCATAATTGTTATGTTTGGGTTATTCGTAAGCAAACATGTCATGAAAAACCCAGGTATATTGATTGTGTTATACAAATAAATATGAAGGATGTAACTAAAAAAATAAATAAAACATGTATCCACTGTAGATGGTGCCTTCAAGTTCCTGAGGATATGGAGAGAGCTGTCAGAATGATTGCACTGAGAGAAAGGATGCCAGCGAGCCGATGCCGCAGAGATAGCCTACTACTACCCATGTCTATAAATTGGCGAAACTGTTAGGAACAGGTTCTCATAAAGGAACATCTAAAACACAGCCATTCCTTTGTACTTTGTGTAATAAAGGAAAATGTGTTCCTGGGTTCAGCTGACAGACACCATAAAATCATGTCTCGGCGATCAATAAGTAAAATCTTCAGTCACTTTTCTGTTTATGACTACATCAGACTTGTGGATGTAACAAGTCGTGAGCTTAGAATGATAAGGTTCTATCTCCGTTTAGGGCAGTTCAGAGATATTGAGCGTCAAAGTTTTTACATTCCATTATGTTCTGTGAGATGGAACCGTTGTATTTTATGAATTACTAGCTAAAAAATGTCAACATTTTAAAATCTATCTCCATTTGACAAAAACCTTATAATTCTAACGTCACGAAGTGTAATGATGAATATATTTTGGAGAATTGAGACATTGCTTTAAGTCTGTGGGAAGCGGGATGCGACAGACATGAGAATACTATTGCGTTTCATCTGAGAATGAAAAGGTGATGTCATCCTCCCCAGGCGTTTACGGAGGGAAAAACTTACGACGATCGCCCACGCGACCGTCATTGTGTACGTCGTTGTTGACCTTACACTTGAATTATAATTGCACTAGTTATAATAAACAAAAATGTTGTATGCAAAAAAAACACGGAAACAATAAACAAATGGATG
>NC_137690.1:9676263-9738763 GCF_963989245.1 Nansenia antarctica
CCTTCTTTAAGAGACCACTCCTCACTCTCCAACAGATGCCTCAAGGGGGGGTGGCGGGGGGGTTAGCGAAACCAAGGGACTCTTCAAAATAAAGAGTTCCTGTTGCTGCGGAGTATGCTAAGTGTGTGTGTGTGTGGGGGGGGGGGGGGGGTTTACAAACAGAGGCCCAAAACCGAGAAACCGATTCCCTGCGGCCCCTGGCATCACAGCTTGCATAATGACTTCCTGGATATTACCTGACAGAGATTGATGGCGGTGGATGAAGCCCCTTTAGCAGTGAAACGGGGGGGGGGGGGGGGCGGGAGACCTCTGCAAGCAGGCAATTCATCGTTCCCATTGTCTCTCCACTCTCTCACGTCCAATCACACCCCCTTGATATGTCAAACTTAAAACTGGAGTTCAGCCAACAACTTTAAGCAGCGCCACGGCGGCAACTCCCTTCCTGGGACTTCCTGCTTGTTTTCTTTCATTAGTGCTGCTGACTTCCTGAACCCTCCAATCAGGACTGAACCAGCAGTTTGGGTGTGCTACTGTTATCTTATCCTCCCTCATCTGCGCTAAACATGTTCTCATTAAATTTGGCTCCAGGTGGATGTATACAATTGCTATTAGAAAATGCATTACCCAGGAGTGGCGGTGCACTGATAGGGCTTACACACCGGCAGTTCCGAACGCCGGTTCGCGTTCGCGTGCCGAAACCTCCGAACGTTGGCGCTGTCTGGCGAACGAGCCCGCGTTCATACCAGTGTATCATTCGCCAGACAGCGCCAACGTTCGGAGGTTTCGTAACGCGAACGCGAACCGGCGTTCGGAACTGCCGGTGTGAAAGCCCTATCAGAAAGCTAACCCTAACCCTAAATGAGCCAAGGAGTACAGGTAACCAAAAACAAAAACAGTGCTAACTAAATCAAATACTTCACTACTCAAAAACTTAAGGCAAAAGGAGTCTGATAAAACTTCATGCAAAGGAGTCTGATATCTGGTAGCCTGTTGCGTGCTTGCAAGCTTTAGTGTAATAGCCTAGATGTGCTGACTATGTGTGGCGCTCAGTGCTTATGTGAGATCATTAAGTCCTCCACTAGATGCAGTAATGAAGTGGAATGGCTGACGCTATGGCTATGACATCATTGGCTGAATGTGGGCCACTTGGGCCTTGTTCGGGACATGGTTTGGGGCAGTAGCAAGATAGGGAGGTAGAGCTGAGGATGGTGGTGGGGTTGGTTGGTTTAGAGGAGTTGTGTGGCCTGGGCTTCCCCTGCAGCTTGAGGGAGGAGGGGGAGGGGAGAGAGCAGCAGTAATGGTCCAGCCCCAGGGAGGGATGACCTCACCACCCTGCAACCCCCCCCCCCCCCCCCCCCCCTCTTCCCCCCAGGGGGAGATGAGCTCAGTGGCAGCAGCCTCGCTCTCTGATTGGCCTGTTTGTCAGCAGAAACTAAGATCCAGATCGCACTCTGTGACCCCCTAGGACAAGATCAAAAGCTTTATTCAAATAAACACCTGTATGTATATTATATAAACACACTCACACACACACACACACACACACACACACACACACGCCCCATGATGAGTTAAACCTTAATGAATATTAAACACCAACACACTGTGATACACACTGTGTCCTTCCGGACATGACCAAAACCTTTATGAATATAAAACATAATAGAGAGCTTATTCCTGATCAAACCGTGTTACCTTGCTAGTTGCTAGCATCTATTAATATTACGGTAATCCAAAACACTGAGAACCAAGGAACAATATGTCCTAAATACTAGCAAGCAAGCTTCCATCACACAACTCCTGTCAAACATCACCAATGTACCTTAAAGAGTGAAAGGCTCTTACCCTGGATTTGAAAGCCAGGAGGATCTTGGGCAGAAACAGGATGAAGCATTTCAGGCCAATGGTGAAGTACTTAAGAACAAAATCAGTGATACCCACAGCCCAGATCAGATCGAAGAAGTCAAAGCTGTTAATGTTGGGCTTAGCAAACATGAGGCTGTGGGGAAAATAAACAGCACATACTTCCTGTCAACCCACTATTATTACAAAGGTGCATTGATGGACCAACAGAAGATGAGACGGACAGCTCAACATACATTCCATAAGAGGACAAAACAAAATGGGAGAAATGGTCAAATGATAAATACAAAATACTCACAAGACAACAGGTATATTGGGACAGATGCCTAAAGAAAATGAACATGAAAATCATATCTTCAACACCACAGCAAAATGGAACTAAAAAAGGCACAAACGATAACATAAGAGTAAAAAAAAGAAAAGGAAAATGTGAACAGGCAAACTGCTAACATTTAGGCCTAAATATATTAGGATGATAATGATGATAATGTAGGTTTATAGTAATAATGCATTACAATAACAAGACAGAACACAAAATGAAGGCTACTCTACGTTACCTTTGGTACAGCTCCTCAGCGCTGAATGTGTAGTAGAGGTACACTATGTTCCCAGCCAGGAAGATCATCATCCACAGAGCTGCAAACACAGAACGGTCCTCCTGGAGTGCAGATGGACAGACAGACAGACAGACAGACAGACAGCATTCATTGAAACATATTAACGATCAGTACCTTAGTTTTTAGGGCATTTCTGTTTTATTGGGATAGAGACAGTAGAGATTGACAGGAAGGATGGGTGAGAGAGAGGATATATGACACGCAGGATAGGTTGATGACCGGAATCAAACCAGGGACCCTGAGATTATATGGCATGCGCCTTAGTGAGCTACGCCACCCAGACGTCGCTAAGATCAGTGACTCAGTGATCAGTAACTGTTAAAAACAATTGTTAAAACTTGAGCATTGAGTTATGAGAAATCATTGAGGCGTGAGCATTACCCGTAATGACACCTGGTGCTTGAAAGTTGAGTTGGCAAAGGCAAATGTGCCGGCCATCCCAACACACACAGCAATACCTAGCGAGAGATGAAAAGAGTAACCATTAACACAATTCTAATTTGTTTTTAATTGTTTTCATTTGTTACCTACTCGAATACGAAACAGAACCTCAATACATTAAAGATGCGGAGGCTGATGTGAGAGGAGGAATTCTTAATCTCAAATTAGCCGTACCCAACTTGTGCTGAAAACACACTTTGGCCAGGAGTATCAGAATGAAGGGGAAGCCCCTCTGCAGCCAGGTGACCACGGCCTTGAGCTCAGACAGTGCCGGGGCCGGCGTGGAGGGGTCCTCCGAGGCCTCCTCCCCCCGGCTCCCATGCCTCTCAGACACCGCGGCCGAGTGTAGCAGGGAGGCCCGGTGCTGGAGAGACTGGTTGAAGTGATGGTGGTGATGGTGGTGCTGGGGGGGCCGTGGGAGGTAGGGCCCGCCCTCGGAGCGGTGCGGCCCCCCTTCCTCTCTGGACGAGGCGGTCATCTGGATGAAGACGTCCGGGGCTGAGCCCAGGACCAGGCCGGCTGCCTGGAAGGGTGCGGAGGAGACGGACCCCGAGGGAACGCCCACCAGGCCAGAGAAGAGCTGCTGAGGGGAAGTGGGCGAGTCGGGCTTCAGGCAGTCGAACACACCACCTTCGTCAAGGCTGCTCTCGGACCCCAGGGTTTGGCTACGGCTCCTGTGGAGCAATTTACAGGAGAGGGACAAGTCAACAACCATCGCGCCGGTGTCAAAGAACTCTGCTGCAGCAGGCCTGAATTACTTCCGAACCAACAGACCCCAACTTGTCAAGTTGATCAACTACGTACTCCTCCTCCACCCTGACCCTAAACGCCGGCGTGCCACAGGGCTGTGTGCTGAGCCCTCTCCTCTACTCCCTCTTCACCTAAGACTGCGTGCCGACTGCTGCAGACCCTCAAGTCCTTTTCCCTAGTCAAAAAGGTGCAGCAGCGCCTATACTTCCTGAGGAGATTGAAGAAAGCCCAGCTCTCTCCCAAGATCATTGTCTAACTACTGTACTTGCCATACTGTACCTATCACTATCATGTTTTATATCACTATTTGCACTTCTGGTTAGATGCTAAACTGCATTTCGTTGTCTGGTACTTGTACTCTGCAATGACAATAAAGTTGAATATATTCTACTCTAATCTAATTTATACATACAAGATGAAAGTCTTTGACGGTTTGAAGGCTCTGTTCTGTCTGTCTTGATTTTGTAGTATTGCCTGCTTGAGCTAACATGTGTTAGTATGTCTTGTTAGCATTTTACATTCTCCTTATGTGTAAGAACACTATGGCAATCTTCCAAAATTGTTAATGAGTGAATGGTGCAAGCAAAGATCTCCTACGACCCTCAGATGCTGACAAGTAGGCCTACTACGTTGTTATAGTAGTATGCATCTGCATCTGTGAAATGGATTGCAAGTGACTTCTTGTTCCTATGAACATAGTGTGATGAAAAATACTGTATGCATGTTTGTATACAGATACTATGGGCAAGTCTGTGTGTGTGTGTGTGTGTGTGTGTGTGTGTGTGTGTGTGTGTGTGTGTGTGTGTGTGTGTGTGTGTGTGTGTGTGTGTGTGTGTGTGTGTGTGCGTGTGTGTGTGTGTGCGTGCGCGTGCGTGCGTAGTCAGACCTTTCAGAGGGCATGCCATCCGTGTTACTGCTGTGTCTCCTCTGCATGGCATCCAGTTCATCCTCATATGATTCAATACTGTGGATGCAGAGACAAACATAGATGGGCAATGGCAGTGGGGTTGTTGCACACCTCTGCACAAAGCGGCAGGGAGGAGTGGCTAACCAGCTCGCAGCACACAACATCCATTTATAGCTCAATACATTATTGTGCATGTTTCACGCATTCATCTATTACATTATGCATATGACCAATAACATTATTTTTAAACCGACATTGTTGGCCCCCCACCTGAATCATGACTTAGTGTATTTATTCCCATTCCGTTCCAGTCATTCTTCTGGGTTTTGACAGCTGGAGCTCGAGGAAGGATGTTTTTCCTGTATGACGTCAGCGAAATCGTCAGTCGACCAATCAGAGCCTTTGTATTCCACCCTACCACATCCGTGTTTTGGAAATGTGTTTTGGGCTGCGTTCGTCAATTCACTCTGGAACTCTGATCGACACTCATGCCGGCACTCATGTCCAATCAAATGACTTGGTCCCTTTATGACGTCGAACCCAGTGTGCGCTCCGGCGCTCTCGGAACGAATTTAAGAACGCAGCCTACCTTGATGAGGAGGAATGTCAGATTTCATGGGACAAAAAAACAACAGCTAACTTTAAGTGTATCTTCGAAGATTTTCTCAGTAATTTATCAAGAACTGTTAATTATTCTCGTAGAACTGTAGATATTAAAGCGAGCTTGAGTCACTCGAGCAACAAGAAAAGAAGCAGAAGACAGTACAGACAGAGAAGGCTACCGTGCTCGTTCACACACACAGGCTAGCTAACAAAGCAGTCTTTATGTGACAGAAAAGGCCTCGATTAGTAGTACACTTACCTTAAGTACACTATTGGTTTAACTTGCTGATTAATTAAGACATATTCATCAGTAAATAGGGAGCCTTTTTGCGCAGCTTTAGCCTTTACCGTAATACTACTAGTAAGGGAGACAAGCCCCTCTAGGTAAGCCAGCATAAAATGGGTTAGCTTCCAATGCCATGTTGTTATGATCAGTTGTGTTGACCAACGTTTGCTGGGCAGTGATCGATCTATCTATCTATCTAGCTAGCTGTATTGTAAGATTGTACTATTTGTTTAACAGCCAGACACCCAAATTAAACGGTTGAGTGTCTCAACCACACATTGTTTAGCCAGCTAAAGCCACATTAGCATTGCTGCAGTTGTGTTGAATTCCTCTGGGACTGGGTGGTCACAGAGATCTCCCCATTAAAGCCATGCCATGGTTCTACGCCGGTTACTACGAAAGCGCTGGGTCCTGGGTGTAGTGTTTGGACTGTCATTGATCTACTTCCTAACCAGCACCCTCAAACAGGTATTTTTGATCATATGGCATCTCTTTATGTCAAATCCAAACAGACTGTGTCATTATGTTACGAAGCAGGCATTCATTTGGCTGTCTGTCTGTCACATGACAATTTGATGGCAGCTACTAGATTGTAATCATAAGTGCAATATTGAAATACAACTGTGAACATTTCAAACCTGCAAACTGCGACACTAAATGAATGTGCAATAAGACTATGTGCAATAATACTATGTGCAATATGACAAACCTTGTGTACATAAGGTTCAGAGATAGGAAATGTTAGGATATTTATAGCATAGCATAGAGTACAGCACAGTGTTTTATTTGTATAGTATAAGAGTATAGTATAGTGGATAGTGTATATAGCCTTTATTTATGTAAACCAGCTCTTTTCCCTTCTTGTTTTTAGTATTATTATTTTTTTCCAAGCACCAGGGGAGCCCCCCCTCCCAAATCTCGTTGTATGGTACCTGTACTGTATTAATGACAATAAAGACCATTCATTCATTCATTCATTCATGAGCAGGAGGAGAGGACCATCCGTGATCGCACCCTGTTGGAGGCGAGGGACTCGGACCACCGCATCCCATGGAAGGTCCGCTTCAACCTGGGCAACAGCAGCAGGCAGATCACTCAGTGCAGAAACTCGATTCAGGGCAAGACTCTACTCACAGATGAACTGGGTGAGTGATGTCAATCACTTAGTAGGTGACAGCCTTGATCCTATGGCCCCTCTCTGTGAGTTACACTGTCAAATGAGGTCATCTCTGTGAGTTACACTGTCAAATGATATTCTGAAACACATCATAACTGTATAACAATAACCTGATTTGAATTGCTCATCTGAATGTCTTACAGGCTATGTGTGTGAGAGGAAAGATCTGCTTGTGAACGGCTGCTGTAATGTCAACGCTCCGAGCTCCAGACACTACTTCTGCAAGAGCTGTCTGGCCAACGGCTGCTGCAACATCTATGAGTACTGTGTGTCCTGTTGCCTCCAGCCTGACAAGGTATCAAAGCCGAGACCCTCTCTGTCTCTGTGTTGCATGAACTTAAAGCTTTACTTCTTTATACACGTATAATTAGTGCTAGCAAGTGGATCTGCGGTTCCCTCACAAACCCAAGGGAAAACCGCGATCCGACTGCTTCTCATTCGGGTTGCACACAGATGCATAGGGGTAGCAGCCAGGTTGCATTTGCAGCTACTGTAGATTAGTGCATGGCTTTGTGGTCCCATTGTATTTGATCTCTGCTGTATCTTCGGTGGTTTGATATTAATGCCGCTTTGTCTAGACATTTCACGGTTCATGCTATGGCTAATCCTTTTGCGACTCCATGAGCAAAACAATGGATTGTTATCTCTACTCTCTCTGTCTCTCTGTCTCTGTCTCTGTCTCTGTCTCTCTCTCACTCTCTCTCTCTCACTCTCTCTCTCTCTCTCTCTCTCTCTCTCTCTCTCTCTCTCTCTCTCTCTCTCTCTCTCTCTCTCTCTCTCTCTCTCTCTCTCTCTCACACATCTCTGTTACTCTTCTTCAGCAACCTCTTCTGGAGCGCTTCTTGAATCGAGCTGCAGAGGGCTTCCAGAACCTCTTCACTGCAGTAGAGGACCACTTTGAACTGTGCCTGGCCAAGTGTCGGACCTCCTCACAAGTAAGTTGTGGCAGAACATTTGCAAGCTCACAAGTTTAGAGTCTCAAATCTCTCTCAGGGTATGATCAATCCCTCACTGCAAACCTGCAGAGATAGCTTTTTCAGAAATGTGCTTATACAACGATTAGATTAGATTAGATTATTGCAGAGTACAAGTACCAGACAACGAAATGCAGTTCATCATCTAACCAGAAGAGCAAATAGCGATATAAGAACATGATAAAAAACATGATATAAAAATGATAGTGATAGGTACAGTATGACATGTACGGTAGTATAGAGGTATACAGTTATGAGCTATGTACAGTTGAGGTAGCTTATGTACAGTTTGTAATGTACAGATGTATAAAATAGGCTATATCAAAGGGGTATGTGCAATATGCAATAATACAGTATGTGCAAAGGTAATATTGTAAACAGCAGTAGTGCAAAGGGTAAAGAGTGATCACATTGACCAGGGGTGTGCAATCAGCAGTAGTGCAAAGGCACAAAAAAAATGTGACTGTTCACAGTGTCTGCAATGAGTGATCTGGGATTTTTATGCAATGAGTGCATAAAATCCTCTCTTTGTTAAATGAGTTGGCCTAGTCATGTTTAATGTATGCCCCCTTTGTTTGCTCCTGCAGAGTGTCCAGCATGAAAATACCTACAGAAATCCACAAGCAAAGTATTGCTATGGAGAAAGTCCGCCTGAACTCCTGCCTATATGACTGTTTGGCCCCTCGTGACGGGCGAGACTCAAGACACTAACGGTCCAATCAGAGGCCAAGAAGAGACGCACCTTGAGAAGACTTGCTGCTCCCCATCTTGGTGTCCATGTACAGGCTTCAGACAGTCTAAGTGACTAAGGGATGGGAGTCCCCAAGAACTTGATCCCAATTAACCTCACAATGGACAAATATGTGATTGAATATATATATACACTTCATAAGTGCACCGAACGCTTCATAACTTCATCAGTGATGATCATCAGGTCTCATATTAACAGTAGCTCATCAGTCGGGATTTGCTTTGTTCCGTTCCATCATTTGACATCCTAAGGGATAATAATAATACTAGTTTAATCCTTGTTGTTTGCTATTTTAAAACAACAAAGAACACGTCTTAATAACTGTATGTAGTGCATGCATTGCATATTGGTCAGCTATTTAACAAAGTGACTGTGAAATGAATTGGTTCACAATTTATGCTGCATCTCAGAATTCCTTGGATAATGATCATCGTTTTAATAAAGGTTTTTTTTAAAGAAATTGTTAATGTTTTTCTTTTTTCTAACCCTGTGATGCAAATCTATATTTTGGATGCAAGTTTAGAAGAGGTATATTTTGATTGAATGTGATGCTGTAAAATCTCAATATCTGGTTTTGAAGATGATAGCATCACATATACAGGAGATGTCTGGTGTCTCGTTTAGACAAATCCAGCTAAATTATAGAGTCTTTCTGTTCTAAGTTAAAAGGAGTCTGTCGCTGCTTTTAATTCTCTCAGTCTCATTGTGACTTGAGTTTGACAGCGTTATCTGCTTTATTATGCCCTGTCCACCACCTGCCCATGAATTACACCCTAGAATAGTGATTGGAGTCTAAACAGCTACTCTCTGCAGATGATTCCTCTCAGCGCCTCATTCACCCCCAGGCTTCAGCAGAGCATTCACATGGGAAACATGGCCAGAGCTAAACAATTAATCACTCTGATAGCTGAGAAAACTAAATCTGTGTTGTAATTAAAAAAATATATCAAGGTCCCTCGTAATTTTCAGCCATGGCAATTTGATTAATTACTGTCACTTGGGGAGGGTGTATATTACACTAAACATGCAAACTGTTTGATTTAGCAGAGCCAATAGCATGGCCAGAGGCACAGGACGAAAATTAAATAAATGCAATGTTAGGAAACAAGTTGATTTTCTTTATGTAAAAAGTACTCACAATAGAAAATGAAAAGTATCAGTACACCTGCATATAAAATACATCATTACAAATAACAAACGCATGATCAAAATCAAAATCAAAATGTAAACATATCAAATAGATATACTATGCCCTTTTATTATAACAAAAATAAACTCTTGACTCAATTGATATTTGTTCATTTCAAATAGAATAGAATAGCCTAAAGTACTGTTAAGCCCTAGACTAAATATTGAATTCAATATATTGAAATATTCACATTGTTTCATTCAGTAACCTCTTCTTCACATTAGTAGGTTCACAAACATAGTAATGAACAGAACATTCACCCTCCCAGTGGGACTTTACAAAGTGACTGATCCCCTTTATGCGATACCTGCTTACATCAGTACAGTACAACAAAAGAATAAACTAATCTAGCATTAGGGGGCATAATAAACAAATATAAAATCATAATAAAATCTCCACAATAATAATGGTAGTCACTCCGACCCATATCATTTTCTGTTAGAGACCGACCCCCCCCGGCCCCCCATCACAGAAAGGACAAATGATGTGGCCCTCACAGAAAAAAGTTTGGGGACCCCTGCCCTAGATAGTCTCTCCACAACTGTCTTGTGACAGACGAGACTCTCCTCCAACAAACTCATTTCAAACAGGGATTGGATGATGCAGTGATGTTTTGGGAGGAATCACAGATTCCAACCAATCAAGGAAGAGTACAGAATCCTTCAGCACTGTATGGCTCCACTGCTTCCTCTGAAAGGTGTGCTGGGGCATCTCGGGGTGGGCCAGCCACGGAGAGCAGTCTCCTCCCAGAGTTAGAGTCACACACGGCAAGAGGTGGGTTTTCACAATGGTAATGGTGTCGCTGAGCTTCTTGTGGAGCTCTGCATCATTAGGGTTCAAATCATCACATTGGTCCACCAGGATTTTCTCCAGGGCCTCGAACATGAAGTGAAGCCCACATTGAGCTCTGTCCCCTGGGGAAGAGGAGTTCTCTGGGACCTCAAGCTCTGGGAAGCCCGGAGGCCAAAGTCCAATGTCATTTCCATTGGCTGCATCCTGAGAAAACACAGTATCATATATCAGCACATCAATATGAATTTATGTGATAGAAATGTGCAGTAAATTCCTTTTCAGATCTTATCTCTGAAGTAATGGGAGCGATCAATAATCCACAAATATCTTCTGGCTGGCTGAGGGAATGTTTCTGAAAGATGTCAAGAGTTCTGTAATTTTTACCCTGTTTCACCCTAATCAGGAACAACTCTGGGCACTGGTTATAGCAGAGATACCTTCTGGTAATAGTCTTTAACTAAGGCCTAGTTCTACCTGGTCAGATCAGAGGTTTTGTATCGAGTCAGTGTTAGAGTATAATAACATCCAACAAGGAAATAATAGAATAGTCCTCACTGATAGGAAGGAACAGACTGAAGTATGACAGTGCAAGTATAGTATTAATATGTCATAAGCAAACCACCAACTACAGACTATTGGATAACAGAAGGATATAGCCACTGTACTGTACTCACAAGGCAGGTCAAGCTGTCCTCGATGGAATGCTTAGTGCGAGCTGTCAGCTCTTTAGCCCTGCAGCTCCTGAATTTGTGTTTCGGTTGAACATGGAGAGCATCCAGACTGAGCACCATCACACATACGCACAGGGCTTTCAATAATCCTGGAAAAGAAAAGATGTTGATGCGTTATCAGAGCAATGTTTTACAATTGAAAGCCATTCAGGTCATAGAATTACTTTTTTATTTAAAAACTGTCTCTAGTCTAAAGTATGTTTTAAAGTACATTTATTTACACTTACGTAAGTGACTTTGGATAAAAGTGTCTGCTAAATGTAAAAAAATATAATATAATACACAAATAATTACCTGCTGTTGACTTCATATTAAAAAGGTTCCGAAAACCAAGACAACAAAACTGTTATCATGCCAATCACAGAAGAAAACGATTTATATTCACACTGATGAGTAAGTGAAAAAACACGGATATGACAAACTTTCATATCTCTTGCAATCTACCATAACATTTTGACAAGCATGTTTTTTGCTGAGGTGATGCAATGGCCATATTATAGCTGTCACTGAAGCTTAAGATAGGTACAGTAGTGAGGTTTGTGAAAAGAAACAGTAATCAGCCCATGCTTCATGTTAACTCCTGTTATGTACAATTGTATTGAACCTTGTATTGATTTTAGCACTTACTATATGTGAAAAGCATCATACATGCAACAAAATCATTTCATTTCATGTAACTGTGGCTTACCTATTGTAAAGCACTTTGATGTAAAGTGCTATACAAATAAAGTTATTATTATTATTATTATTATTAAAACACTTGCCAGAGATTTGCCATTAAATCATCCGTCTATGAGCTCATTTGTTGTATATTTGCACATATAGGAAATTGACTTGCTGAGGTTGGTGCATAGGACATAAAAAACAACAATATATATGGTAAATGGTCTGACTTATATAGTGCCTTATTCCAAAGCGCTTTACAATGGCCTCTCATTCACCCATTCACACACACATTCACACACCAATGCAAGGTGCTGGTCCACTCATTGGGAGCAATTTGGGGTTCAGTGTCTTGCCCAAGGACATCCGCTGACCTTGCGATCATTAGACACCCCGCTCTTCCTCCTGAGCCACAGCCGCCCGCAATATATAAGCAAACATAAATTATGTAAAATAATATAAATTACACTGTCAGTGCATTGTATGTGTGTGCAGTAACACAAGCCAGTTTTATAGGTGTTGCTGTTACCCTAACCGGTACTGTATTATCAATGGTTGCCACAAACAACAGGAATTAAGAGAGAGGGGCTGAGGGGTAAACAGATTAAGTACATATCCCGTATGGGTAGATCAGACAGTGATCATTTTAAACAGGAACAACATTGAACATTGCAGCTTGTTTTTGTTTTGTGAGTGTATGGTATGCCATAATGATATGCATAGCTTTACAAACAAATTCAAGCAACATAAACTGAAGTAAAATAAAGTAAAGTAAAGTAAACTCAAGTAAATTAAGAGTCATAGATACATATGATTATCGAAAGTTGTATTTATTCAATGTATTGTAGATACAGTACATACGTGTTTTCTATGTAAAAAAATAATAATCCAGATTTGGTGCCTCTTTTCTTGACATACACAATGCCCAGACTGGACACACACAAACCCAATGTACTAGTGAATTCAACCCTCCATGGCATTGCTTTGGTTAGTATCATAACCAAACTAATTGACAGTCAGACATAACCAAACTAACTGTCTGTTATCTGTGATGATACACACTGGATGTCATGAGATGAGAGTGATTACAAAGTCTGTCTCTGAAGCTATCTGAGCATCCTACTTTCTGACTACAGCCCTCAACACCCCTGCACTGAGAGACACGGAAGGACTGTTTGGACCTATTACACATTAACCAACAACAGTTAACACACACAGAAAGTGGCCGGGCTCTGGTCGTATTTGAGGACAGTACAAGTGAGATCCTTACAGTCAAAAACGAATTCTTGTTATGTAGCTACAGTGTTATGGACTATTTGGATAATAAATTATAATAAAAAACGGAATACATTTTGATAAATACTGTACATACATCCAACTTCGAAGATTCTTCGATGTATAAATATGTGTCCCTGATTGTTGTCTGAATACATAAGAATAAATATAAATAATAAACATGAATAAATATCCTGGGACATAGCATCCCATGAGTACCGTAAACCCTGCTTCTTAACCCTCTTTAAGCTTCTTACACACTTGATTCTGGAGCTCAAGTTCCTTCCTAACCTGACAGGACAACTCCTTGTACCTGGCCACAACAGCCCAGCTATAGAGCTTTTTCCTGTATTCCCCATCCCAGGTTACCGTTGGTGTTGACACCTCAATGGGCGGGGTTTGGTACAGGACTTTTAGAAGGTTTTTCGTGTGTATAGAGAGGTGGTTGAGATGGTTCTTAGCATCATTCATGCCCGAGGTCCCTGACTGGTCACGGTAGTGTTCGGCTACTTTAGAGATGTGCCATCGGAATAGTCTGGTTCCTGTGTAGATGCTCTGGAGCCTCTCCTTAGGAGTGGATCCTGCAATGGTCGCCTCAGGGACCCCCGGGACATCAGGGACGGGGTGGTCTGATGAGAAGCCATGCGTCTCCATCTGGGAACAGGGAAAGCAGGGGAACTCAAGTCAATGAATTGAAAGTCACATCATGCAGAAAAGTTTAGAGCAGTGAGCAACACTCAAGTGGTTTGCTAGGGATCAGTTGTTTGGGGGCATACCCAGAGCACTGGCAGATATTTTTAGCAACACTGAAACGCTGTCATATACATATCCATGTAATGCCATTTGAACAGTCATCATTCTAAACTCATCAGAGAAACTCATCCCCCGGAACAGGCGCGTCCCGCCCATACCTGATGACTGCAGTCACATTCACACGAACCAGTCATCTCTGAGCAGTGGGCAGAGAGATGGGGTTCAAACAGTGGTCACAGATTGACGTTTGTCCCAATACTTACATAATCTTTCAGGAGTTTCTGGCCTTCATGACACATCAAGGAGGAAAGTTTAATGGCTTTTTCTAATGATGCTGTACATTTGGACCAAGTGCTGGGGTAGGGTGCTGCATGTGTGGTCCCCGTGGCTATGATGAGGAGGACAGAGAGCACACCTGGGGAGGAGGAGTGTGGTCATTTCAATGGAAAAGCTAGGTTATACTTCGCTATATAATATGACAACGTACATCCAGTGCATTAACCCATGCAGAGCAACGAAAATCTGCACCAAAACCCTAATAGTGGACTTCAACATTAGCACACGCACACGCGCACGCACGCACACTCACAGAGGCACTCGCACAGGCACGCACACACAATAATACACCAATTGCACAAATAACACACCATCTTTAAGGACTAAACAAGTGATATGCCTTAGGGCAGATTAAATCAAACATGGAAATCACAGCATTCTCATGTGAATGATTTAAACTTTGAGACTGACAAAGCTTTAAGCTAACCCTGCTATGATACAGCACATGATATTCCATAGAACTTTGCTCTTTGTCAAACTAATTGTTATGACATGCAATATTTTAACAAAATGTCAAGTACTAATTCAGTTTTAGTGAAAAACATAGTACATATGCTGTACATGATTGTTAACTTAACAAACAAATAATATGATCTATTTTCGACGTAGTAGTTACCATAGTGCCTTAAAGATCCTCTGAGTTGTTGATTAGCCATGGTTATAATAGCAATGGGTTGAGCTTCTCACAGATATATACTGTCTTGTAAATAGATTGAAACAAGCAACTAAATGGGGAAATTACCTTTATATGTGTTGTGTAAGTTTTCTTGGAATTCAACAATTCTGTATATCTCCTCCCATCTGCATGCATGCACCCACACACACACGCACACATATTCAACAACTCACAACAATACGTCATCACTCATATGACCTAATGTGACAATATTCAATTTTTGAATAGCACCAAAGTTAAATATTTTCAATATGAGGCTATAATCCATGTACAGTACAATGAAGTCCAATTTAGTAATTATTTAATTCAATACTCTTTATTGAATAAAGCAACACATTTACACATTTGACAGAATACTTTTTTTAAATTCTACAAAATGTCATTGTACCAAAGAAAATAATATTTGTAATGATATGAGTTAGTAGCTTTATTCTAAGTCTAAATGGAAGTGAAAACAAGTTCTGTGTACTGTGCAAATAAATTGAAAAGATAGTGAAATAATAGTGTTGTTGATCTTAAAGCAAATACGATGCTACAAAAGTACAGAAATGTTGACCCTTAAAAAAATAAACGCGCATCATGATGTTGTAACTACATCACGGCACTGATCAAAGCTGCACTTTATCTATGATGGTCATGGAATTTTGTAGCATTTTTGCAACATTACCTGCATTGGGTTTTTGTTAATAAAACTAAAGTAAGACCCCTCTCTTCATGAAAATAACATTCTGATATATAGCTTATTGTAAATTATTTCTATCATTAATTAACAGAAGACTGTTCACCACTACACTTCAGCCTGACCTTTCTAAAATGACCCCAATAAGACTTGAGCTGTGGGTAGCTTGAGTGGGGTGCGCTGGGAAACGTAAATGCCCTACCACAAGTAAAACATTTGTGAAGATACAGCCGGTAAATACAAAGCACCGTGGAGAGAGGTTTTAAACCAGCAAAATTGTGCTTCACGTAATTCACTTCCACATGAATCCACTTATGACCTTTGACACAAAGGGGGTCGTTGTGACACATAGCATTAATGTTACGATATAAACAGCACTGGAAGACTCAGTCGTGTTGTTAACAGTACTAATGACATGAATGTGCCCTGCATCACGCAGGCTAGTAACTTTAGAAAAAAGAAAAAAAACACACAACTAGACTTCAGTTTACACATTTCAAGTCCCGCTGTGTGGTGGAGGTTCTGGGGGAAGGGGGGGGGGGGGGGGGGGGTGGTGTAAATCGGGGCCCAGTCAGTGCGTACCCCCAAGGTCATAAGATAAGAGGCCCTCTTCACAGACACGCCCCTCAGAGAAGTGCTCTCGGTGGTCATGGCAACACGTTCATGGTTAATACTGCTCACGCTGCAGTGCTAGTCTAGGCACAGAGTTAGCTTCCTCCTCCTGTCTGCTGCCCCGTCCACCCCGGCGCACTGAGGGCGACACGGGGAACACACCGCCGCTGCTGCCGTTTCCGTCTCCATCAACAGGCAGGCTCTTTCCTCTGCTGCTGCAGCATGTTGGTCACATTCACAATGTCCTCCTCAGGGACCTAGGGATGAACAGAACAGAAGAGAAAAAGAGTTATAATAGAATGGACATGGAGAGAATTGATTCATCTCGGGCCAATGGCATTAGCTTTTAGCTGTTAGCATGCAATCCACTCTCCTTTGCAAGACTGCAGTTTTCAATAGACCACCTGTACGTTTAGGAATGCACGTAATGTCAGATTATTTTTAGATACAGAAATGGTAGTGGCATATCAGTCAGCAGAATCATAAGTGCCATGTGGTTAAGCATGGGTAAGTTGCTTGGAAATGAGTCGGATGACGAAGTGTCACAAAGGTGAATCAGATGATCTTTTTACCACATGAAGTGGATAAAGGTTTTGAAGAATATTGATAACCTCATCAGTCCTTTCCTACCGATAAGGCCTACGCTACTGTTCACAAGGCAGACCTATTCCACATAGCTTACTTACTTACTTAATCCTCTCTTCGTTCCTTGAGGAACATAAGGCTGTGACTGTCTCCATCTGGTCCTATCCTTTACAGCGTGTTGCACGTGCCACATAGGCCCTACATGTAATCATGTCGTCAATGATAACCACTAGCACTGCTGTAGTCCCGAGACATCCGTACTAGCTAATGCTGTACTTCTGGAAGAAGTAAATCAAGAAGCTTTTGAGAAGTTCGAGAAATTCTCAAAAGCTAGACACATTCTCAAAAGCTCCTCCAAGGAGGAGGCTCAAGAAATAACGATAGCCGGTTCTGTTCTGAGCGTGTCATCTGTGGGAGGCAACCCACCTGACTTAAGAGACTAGCACATAGTACTACCTTAAGACTGGTCTACCCCCTTAACTTACACAACTGGTTAGATGTGCACATTAGTGATGCACGTGTCGGCTATTTATGGACCGACACCCGCCCTGCAGTTTCATAGACATGGCCTGAGCCTGCTCAACATGACATCATCCAGATAAACCAGTGAACATGGTGAATCTTTCATCCTTTAAGTTCCAGTGGAATATAATAGGCTAAGCCTATAAAGTGGGAAACACAATCCCAATCCGTGTCCATTTTATTCCCAAAGAATCTGACCTAAAGCCGCCTGACATGATCTCGATACCCCGTGCATCACTAGAACACATAGCCATTAGTTAACACTATTACAGGGCTTATACACAGGAACGCTTCTGCACTCTGTCTTGATAACCCACATCCTTTCTGATGTGGTTCTCACAGATGATGGGGATCTCTTTACCTAGTATTAACTGGCTTCCTGTAGGTGAGATGTCAATGACATCACATTCGGAATGTCGCAAGAAAGATATGAAAGCATTTTTACCGCTATGACGTTTTTCTGCGACGTCAATCTTAATTGTGACCCATTCATGCATGGTGTGAGATAAAGTTGTCGGTGTAGATGCATATCTCCTCACTTCAAGGGTCTTTATGTTTTGAGATGAATGGCTAAGATTGAGTGTCAAGACAATTAGTATATTCATATTAGGGATGGACGGTTTTTCGGTTAAACCGAAAACCGGGGTTTATAAAAATAGAAACGGTTTTTTATCAAAACCGTCTGAAACCGGATTTTTTTTTTTTTTTTTTCCTATGTTGTTCAAAGAATAAAACTGGAACATGTCACATGTTTGTCGTGTGTGAAAATAACAATGATACAGTCTGAATCTGCCGCGCAATGAGTGAGAGGTTTGGTCAGTTGTGAAGAATAACTGAGGATTAATATCTAATTGGGATTATATTTAAGGGTAACGAATCACTCTATGGGAAAGATAGTTGCCTTCAGTTATTGGTAGATAGGAAAGGTTTTTTACAATTAGTCGCTTACATTTAATAAGATAATTTTCGCTGCTCTCTGTAAAGCGCATTGGGTCACTTTTGTGAGAAATGCGCTATAGAAATAACATGTGATTTGATTTGATATCAATCAATCAATCAAACTTTATTTATGTTCTATAGCACAAATCATGCATTGAATGTAACTCCAAGTGCAGTATTTACTAAACCACAATATAATAAAACAAGAGCTATACGGATCAAGAGTGTTTGTGCACAGCACCACTGTGTGTGAAGGCGCTACTGAAAGTGATGACAGAACGCATGTCTCAGGAGATACGCGGTCACTTAGTGACGCAAAGGTAGTTCTGTATTTATCTCTATCTGTATTAGTACATTTATTTTGAAAGCTCTATTTTGACAGCTCTACCATGGGCACTTTTATTTTGATGGGGCATTCTTTGTTGATTGACTTACGACAGTTCAGGACGAGTCAGTCTCGCGGCATGTGGTTTTTATGAAAAGCTTTAAGTATGTTCACTGCATAATTCTAAGTCTAATATTTCAGTGATTATTGAGCAGTATTCAAATATTTCAATACATTGAGCAGCAGCTGAAACTTTGTCTAAGAACCAAGATATTGAGAAAGCAGTTCATTCAATGAAGACGCTGTTCCAAGAGATGATCTTCCGTGCAGGCGTGCACCCTGGATCAGCGGAGCTGGTGTGTTAAGTGTTCATGTGTTTTCATGTATGGTGTAGCTTACAAAAGTCTGCCTTTCCACTTATATTTGTGAAACTAAGTAGCCTAAATGTGTTGCGACTGTGCTTACGGTGTTTTAATGGTGTTCGACATGAGTGTATTGTAGCAGTAGGGCTCAATTATTTGAAATTGTCGCTCTCTTTTTTTTTTCCTTTTTTTTCCGTTTTTCGGTCGTTTTTCGGTTAACCGGAAAACCGCGGTTTTAGTCTTTGACGGTTTTTCGGTTTCAATAATTGGAAACCGTCCATCCCTAATTCATATATACACATCTCCTCACTTGAAAAAGGTTTCTGATTAAAATCAGGTGAAACATGTAAACAACAACTAGCTGTACTACATACAAGTTGTACAAGTCTACTAGTAGCCTATGATTTACCATCACCTGCCTTTTTTGTCCTTGTTGCTGCATCCATGACATGAATTCAACTGATAGCTAGCTCTGATTGCCTTTCTGGTTGTTTCCGTTTCCAAACTGCTCTCCTCCTATAAATGGAGACTGAGGTTGTGTGTCTTCTGATCTACAGTCATGCTTGATGCATTGTATGGTTATGTCATTGAATATGAATGTTATGAAGCCATTACAAAGCATTGCAAAGAGTCTAAGGTTTTGGTATCATTTCCTGATGTTGATCAGTGTGAGGGTCTGTTTGGGCTGTTGGCAGGAGCAGCAGACCTATGCACCTGGCCTAATCAGTAGAATTGCCTTCACCCGGTGATTGTGCTATAAGATCAGGCGCTCCCCGTTCCTCAGGGAGACCTCTCTCCATGCAGACACGTTATGTTTTGTTGTGGCATTTCCTTTTTGTGGCATTATTGTTTTCACACCCTACAACGTCCTTTATTCATACATACATATGTGCATCCACTCACTCACCTTACTGATTACTGACGGACACACCTCATTATCGTTTAGAAGTAGTAATAGTAAATATTATTCGTTATTTGACTGATTTTGAGTAATGAGGCAAAATAGCAATGTCTTTGGTTGTTGCTGTGTGTGAAACATTGTGTAGAAAAGGGGACTATTTCTGCAAGCTAATAGTAATAACTAAGTGACGCATACATGTTTTTGTATACATGATAAAACCACTGTGAAAATAACATAACATAGCATATAATTTCGACGTCTGGTTAAAGAATGTAAAATTCATCTCTTGAATAATAGTGACCTGAAATGACCCCATCCCTAATCTTTACACAAACCTCCTTTTTATCTAGCGAACAGTGCCCTCTGTTGGCCACACCCTGGATCTATCCCTTCCATAGAGGTTGATGAGGGTGAACCAGGTGTAGGCAGGGGTGCCAACTGGTGACGGCCCAAAAAGGTGACACTTTCTTTTTTGTTGCACTAAGACAATTATCAATGCGTTGTGGTAGATGGATAGCGCTAGCACTAATGGTGGTCTCAGCGGCAGCCCTAACCTTTACACCCTTAACACAATTATGTTGAAAACAGGTTGCTTACTGTGACTGTGTCCTCCACACTGTCTAGAATTGTACCTAGCTGCATGAAGCTAAACGTTATTTCAACAGCGGCGGAGTTTAGCAGACAGGAAGATTAGTTAGAAGAATAGTCATCATGTGACCTGGATGAGACATAGACCCCCCCCCCCCACATGGATTACCTATTTTGAAGTAAAAACTAATAATCTAGCAGAAAAGTTTGCACCCCTGTGTAGGGAAGCTGAGGCCTTGCTGTACTCACCAGGGCATGGTCAAAGCTGAAGGTGCTTATGTAATAGGCAGAGATGTCGCTGTCCGCTAAGGGCTGGGATATCTGGGCAACGATGCCACACTCGTCTAGAGAACACAGACAGAGAGAGAGAGAGACCCACAGAGATCCAATGAGAGAGATGGACACAGAGAGAGGTTAGATTAAAATATCCAAGTGCACAGCAGAGTATGACCAAAGGCCAACATGCTTATGACAATAGGGCTTTTATTAGTAAGGTTTGAGGCCTCCTATACAATCTCCTAAATCCAGAAGCAGGCCTTACCGAAACCTAGAGGCTGTCCCCCAATGCGCACCATCCTCCACAGCTCCCCTGAGGAACTTGTGAAGAGAAGATCAGCAGGGAACCTATTATAGGGAACACACACACACACACACACACACACACACACACACACAGCAGTTAATTACTACTCTAAGTACATTTGCATACACACACACATCGACATGAACCAATATTGATACCAATAGCACTGGGAATACACAGTCAAATATGTACAAACACACACACACACACACACACACACACACACACACACACACACACACACACACACACACACAGCGACCTCCCAGGGAGTGGAATATGAGAGCTTAAGGGCAGCTCAGATGTATGTGTGTCTTACTGTCTCTGTGCCTCTGTGTCCATGACCAGAGAGACGTAGCCATCAATCAGGGAGAAGGAGAAGAACTTGATACATTCTAGATCCTGGTTGGAAGAGGCGCCTTCTTTAGGACTGGGAAGGAAAAACAGTTATAAATATTACCGGTATTAGGATCGTAGGATTAAAAAACATGAATGTATCACCCCGAAGCAATCCTCAACCCTAAGTTATTAAATGATTCACACGCTGCTACAAGCTAGAACTGAGCACCCGAACCTTGTAAAACTAAAGAGGAAGTGTCTGAAGTGGCTTCCACATCTATTTTTTTTGTCGTTTATATGAATCCAAATAGTGAAAATACCACCGCTCATCCGTCATCAGACTTTGCTGGTGTGCTGGAACCGAAGAGTATCAATAGAGTGCAAAATAACAGCATCAAAAAAATGCTGCAAAAAAATAAATAAACAAGGCAATAAACTACTTTTTTTTTGCACAGTGTTTGAGTGTGCGGACGCTATTATTTTGCACAGTAGTTTATATGAACCAGTGTAAGCACATGATACTGCACCTTCGCTTTCAGTTATTTTCAGATCTTTTAAGATGGAATGGAGAAAAGGACGCCATTTTAAACTATCGGGATGTACTACACTATTCGGTTGTTAAGTCTGACGTCAAACGTGACGTTTTGTAATTTCCGGGTCCAAACCAGAAATTCCCTGCACCATCGTACCAGTGTACTACAGCGGTAGAATGACAGTTCAATCGTTTTTTAGACTCGGATCTATTCATACAACAAGGGACACAGCACTTTCCTGTATTTTCCCATATTTGTCAGCGTCTTTGAGCCTCGGAAAAACGCTATATAAATATAATTAATTATTATTATTACTGAGGCATTTCGAAGAGAGCGCCTCAGCCAACTTTGGACCCGGAAACACGTCACGACTTAACAACCGAATAGCTGACCAATGAGTGGGCGGTCCGGGGTGGCGCTCTGCTCACCTATTGGAGTAGAAGAGCACGTCGATGAGGGTTGTGGCGATGGCGGGCAGGGTGTCTGGGTCCAGACTCATCACACAGAACTGGTTCTTGGGTATCAACACCGGGTGCACTGTAAGGTGTGGGGCTTGGGGGAACAGGGGAGAAAAACGTTAAAACCAACCCTAAAAATCACTATACTGTGGTGGTCTGAGCGGTGGTGTACTATTGTAGCGAGCCATTATAAACGATGTAGAGTTCGGCCATTCGACTGCATGTTCCTGGCATGTTGGGAATTTGTTGTTTTTATTCTGTTGCCCATCATCATTCTCGCTCTACAATGATTGTGGTTGGAGAATAGGTTGTCTGCCCATCTGTCTCTGTCCCCCTGTCCGTCTTACTGTCGCTTACTGTGTAGCCTTATTCCATCCTCTCACTCTCACTCTCACTCTCACTCTCCCTCTCTCCTCCGCTCCCCCTCCCTCCCTCCCCCCTCCCTCCCTCCCTCAGGCCATACCTTCTTTGCCGTTCTTCTGGAATCCGTTCTGGATGTCCTGACTGAGCATGGGGACAGACTCTCCTGCCACCTCCTTGTAGATGTTGAACTCCTCCTCCAGGGTGTGGATCACCACCGCCAGGTCCTTCTCCCGCACCTGCAGGGGAGGAGGGACAACATGGGGGGACAGACAGGGACAACATGGTGGCAAACGTTATGACAGAGCAGCTGTCACAGCAGAGTGGTGTTACGGTGGTGGCTAAGGGGATACGTTTATTTTTGTAATTTTGAGTTAGTATTTTGAAATGGTTTTGGGTCCTTTTTAGTCCCCAAATTTTAGGGGGGGGGGTGTTACGGTCTCCTCCCTCCACTGCTGTCTTGTTCTGATTGTGTTGCAGGATGGCAGTGGGGAGAGGAGGCCTGATTGGCTGATGTAGCACACCTGTGGCTATTTAGGTGTGCATTGGGAATCAGTCTCTCTCTCTCTCTCTCCATACAGGTTATCCTTTTTTTACTCATTTGTTAGTGGCAACCTTTTGATCCTTTGTTTACACCTTACAACATTCCACATTACAGATCACTCACCCACACCCTACACAACTGATAAACTGACTATCACATCCCATTTCTAGATTAGTTATTTTTCCTTAGCTATTAAATAAAATCATCATTTATCTTTACCCTCGACTTGTCTCCCTATTTTGTCACTTACTCTGAGCTGGGTTAGTGACAGTGGTGTATCCCTTCAAACACTTTGGTCGGCACTTCATTGTAAACGTGTTTCAACAGAAATGTTATTGCATCACGTGCACACCAAGGTAGGGTGAAGGGAGTCATATTATCTGATGCAACACCCAATTTTTTTTTCTGTTAAGTCAAAAGGGTCCACGGACTGGAGTCTCACGGACAACTGTGTCAAGCACTTTCATACTTGCTGACAGGACTGTCTGGAAAAATGTGTTTACTTTTTATGTCCACTTAACACTTTCCCTAGTGAGCCATAAACTGCTCCTACGCGGCCTTTAGAGCTGCACCCCTCAGCTCTACTTTGGTTCTCTGTGGTTCTTCATGTCTGACCTGTTCAACCGTTAAGTGGACAAAAATGCAGAGCAAATTGCCTAGCAACAGTCACGGTTAGACAAGGGTTGACTGTAGTTCAGGAGGGTATGGTGCAACAGAACTTTCAGGTAGAAATGTATTTTCTAGAACAGACATGGACACGGCTTGACGTCAGCTGTGTCGCATTTCTATGTGCAACTTTCTGAATGTGGCACCCCACTGGATATGCCCCCCTGGGGAGGACTGGGGGTTGCGGATCATCTGTACAGTGGGCGGGACTCACCAGGATGAAGTCCGTCTGATAGGTTGAAAGCATAAAGACGGACACATGCTGCTGGGCCAGCGGGGCAATGACGGACTTGGCGATCTTGGTCACGCCCACTGCCTGCGAGCTGCTGGAGGCGTTGCCGTTGGAGACCACATTGAGTGGCAGCCACACAGAGCTCTCAACCTGCAAGTGCTCAGAGGGATGCAGCTCTAGAGAGGAGAGGACACACACACACACACAACATTTATAAAAAAAAAGTAAGACTAATTACCCCTTTTGTACTTGAACAGAACACTAAAAGGTTACTTTCTAAATCATTGTGTACATAATGCCAAGCCCTGCGTTGAGGACAGTCCTTCTATACAGTATTTCCTCTGATTGACCCACCCCCACCCTTTTCCTCCTTCCTTCTACTCTATGAGTATGGGGGTCAAAAATGCCCCCTCCTTGACCTATGCTATTTATAACCATCAGCTAAGAGTTACAACCAGGAAGTGGTTCTCATTAGCCTCCACCACACACACACACACACACACACACACACACACACACACACACACACACACACACACACACACATACACACACACACACACAAACACACAAACACACAAACACACACTACTACAGAGGTCAAGGAGGGGTCAAATAGCAGGTGGCCTCAAATAGCGAACCAGGTTCATCTTTCAGGTTCGGCCATGTCAGTTCACACAGGATGGGCAGTAAATATGCATGTGAGACTGGGGTCTTCACCCCTGGGCACAGAGAGCCAACACGGGCCCAAAGGATGCTTCTGCCCCTTCCTCAAACAGAGTAAGCCAACGTCAGTTGGCAGCTAGCTGGGAAACAGGTGTATGCCCTGGAGCTGGCCAAGTAGGTAATCTCAGATACGGGCTCACAGAAGGACACAAGTTGGAAGAACCTTTACTCTGTATTATGAATTAGAACGGCATCATTAAACAGTGTTTATACTTTCGAGACTGGTTTGAATTACAAATGTTTTGCAAGAATGGCTCCAGTGGAAGAAGAAAACAAACAAAACACGTGTTGTTCTGGGGGAAGTCATGCTTTCGTTCACCACAGCAGTTCCAGGATCTTGTGATCGGTTCTGTGAAAGATGTCTTCTTCTATTCCCCTTTCAAAGGGGCACTGTTCTGGTTCTGGTTCAGCCCCTAGTGGGTTGTCTGCACCAGCTTTCACCTCTTAAAATAGATCCAGAGAGAGAGAGAGAGAGACTAAAGCCCGGAGGCGGAGTGTGCCTTTAATATCAACTACATCTGAGGCAAAAGTTTGGCCAATAAAAGGAAATATGTGTTCAGTTGCATTGATGCTTGCTTCTAGGGTTATTGAGTATGGGGGTGAGGAGGTGGAGGTTTACTGAGTTACTTGAGCCTGCTGGTTAACGTAAGGAGAAGTAGATATGTTTACCTTTAAATCCCTCCTCATCAAGGACTACAGTGTAGTTCTCTGGAGTCTCTGTCAGACTGAAGAACTTGCATCTGAGAGGGGAAGGGATAGAGAGACAGAAAGAGAAGGGGGGTGGGGGCAGAGAGAGGGGAGAAAGAACAAGAAACAGAGAGAGAGAGGCAAAGAGAGAAAGGACACCAGTTTTTTTAGAACAAACAAAAACAACAGATTGCCATTATAAGTGTTGCTGTGGATATAGTGATGGAGGAGGGGGGGGATTTAGGCCTGGCGCCCGTTGGCTATACTACACTGTGCCAACATCCCCCCCACCCCCACCCTCCCCTCCGCCCCTCCCCTCCGCCCCGGTCTGCTCACAATGTGTGTACCCAATCTAACAAGGGTCTGCCTCAACCACCCACTGTTTCATTCTCGAGGAGAGCCAAGTGAGACCACTTTCTAGGAAGAGACCCATCGCTTCAATGGTGGCTGTGTGTTAATGCTGCGTAGCCCAGGCCGGTGGGGATATTTGGGTGTTGGGGTAGGGGTGGTTGGGGGGGGGAATGAGGCCACTGGGGCTGTCTGCTAGTTCCAGGCCTCTGGACCCAAATACCTCTGGTCCCAGAGACAGTAGCTTGGTGGGACACTCTGTTCGCTTCTATTCAACCTTGGCTTCGTCCAAGGCTGTGACCCACCCGGCTAGGACAGAAAGTGGCTGGGACCCACAAGGCTCATGGGATGGCGATCGGACGAAGATCGGGGAAGAATACAAAACAGTCGTTTCGCAGGAGAGAGGAGTGTGTGCTGACAAAGGAGGCTTTCGAATGTGCCGGTGTACCCAGTGTTCACATTATACAGTTGGAAATTGGAATATTATCTTAGTGAAGGCCATTCGATGGAGCAGAGGTCCTACAGCTGAGGTTGTTTGTTGTGATGTGATGTCTAGATAGTAGGGAAGAAAAACAACGGTCAAGGACAGTTACAGTACGGTACAGTATGCTCCCGTTCACTTACAGCCCAACACACAAGCACTTTATGGTTCTCACTCACTGAAGCCTATAGATCCTATTTTGTCAAAGCTTTAGACTGTATGTGTTGTTTGTGCAATATCCTTCCCCTTAGTGTTAGTGTTTCCCTTAAGAAGTAGGCTCAGACATCCCTGTGTCCTCAAAGTCTCTGCTAGGCTGCCTACAGCACATCCTCCCTGCCTATCACGCAGCTGTATCACTCTCAAATCCTGTACGGGGAACGACTCAGCAAAAACTAATCCTCTCCATGAGACGGGAGGGCCAGAGAGAGAGAGAGAGAGAGAGAGAGAGAGAGAGAGGGAGGGAGGGCCAGGGAGAGAAAGAGAGAGACAGAGGGAGGGAGGGCCAGAGAGAGAGAGAGAGAGAGGGAGGGAAAAAATACAGCTTTACCCATGGAGCTTACTCAGCAGCCTATTGTGTTCTGTCACCTCGCCTCTTCCTGTTAACCTCCCACCCTCTCCGACCAGCTACTTCCTGCAGGTATAGCCCACGCCAGCGACCAGCACGCTTCATTTTCACCGACAAAATGTTCTTTTCCAATTGCTTTTTTAATATGGCAAGATACAGCCTATGGAAAGAGGTAGATGAAGAAGAAAAAAAGTATAGAAGTTCTACTTACTCCTACTACTCTGCAGTACAGTACAGTACAGTACAGTACAGTACAGTACAGTACAGTACCACATGTGGGCAGGAATCTCTAAATCATCCGTAGCTGAGTCTTGAACTTCCTTCTGTGATTGGTCTTGCTAATCTAGTTTCCTGTTTGTGCAACATTCAGCAAACATTTTCTGTGCAATATAATAAATAATAAAAAAACTTTACAAGGATTGACACGCAGACATTCACTGTCCAGGCTTAGATTATGAACATGAAGCCATCTTTCATGTGTCTCTATAGCCTGCATAGAGTCCCACTAAGAAAAAAAGAGAGCACACGGCAGTTGGTCTCTGATCTAGCAGCGATAACACAGAGACGGATAGATAAATATGCAACTGACGTTTAACCTGAGGAAATGTGATAAGAGTGAGGTGATGCCGCAGACACGTTGTGCGTTCTAAACCGCCTCGCGTCATTTTCGGGGACCCTTGTGTGTGTGTAACGACCTTACAGTTGGCTGTAGCCTGCCTGACCAAATGAGTGTTCTACTTCTTCCACAGAGGCTCTTCTGAACAATAGAGGTAGAAGTTTACCCAGTGTTCCCGACCCCACTGTTCCCCGGCCCCCTCAGCACAGACGGGCGGCTGGCTGCAGCACCAACCTTGACTGCCTACTGGAGCAGACAAGTGGAAAACCTCCCATTGTTTTTGGCTCAGAGGAGGCATTGTTGCGACCCATGCCCTCTCGTTAGCAAGCTGCAAGCAGAGGAAAGGGAGACTGCCGGCCTGGTCGGTCTGACTGACTGACTGACTGACTGACAGTCAGTCTGACAGTCAGTCTGTCAGCAAACACAACCGTAGGGTAGAGATACAGGGTTATAGCTGCTCATACTGTGCAACAGACACAGACACACACACACAGAGAAAGGTGGCCTTCACAGAGTAACACTGTATCAGACACTCACTCCAGAGCAGAGAGATAATGGCACTGTCACTCTTTCCTTCAGACCCTTATCACGTATGGATGCATGCTAAATTAGCACAAGTGAAGACAAAAGGAGTCCTGGCATCAGGCCAGTCCTCACAAGCTCTCTAGTTTGGATACTAGCGTGACAAAGTGTAAAACATAAATACTAGGCTATAATGTACTGACCACCACTTTTCAGTATTCAATAAGCCAACTGATGCTGTTGAATACTAGTTCATCTGGAATTATCTTTTTTAATTATTATTTCTGAATGAAAAAGGTACTCAAGAATCAGTCAGATGAGGTCATACCAGAAACTAGCCACTGAACATTCTAGCTAGTCGCTATGTAGGCCTATCGCACTCTGGTGAGTGGTTACCTCGTTAAGATTCCTGTCATGGTACTTTGCTTCTGAATGATTTTGTGGTCCTTCTTGAGCACAATAATTACTGAAAGGGGGTCTGAAAAGGGGGGGAGGGGGGGGGGCGTTCTAAAACTAGGACCGTTATGAGCCTCAAAACAGGTTGTTTACATTTGTGGGTTGTTGTTCCCCCATTGCATTCATGGCAACTTGAAACAATTCCTCCCCTCCTGTTCCCACATAGCCTGACCCCCTCCCTAAACAGGAAAAATAACAAGGACTCAACAGAATGATAGGAACATAATAACAATAATAATAATAATAATAATAATAATAATAATAATAATAATAACAATAATAATAATAATAATAATAACAATAATAATAATAATAGCCTAATAGATTTAATTTAAAAGCGCCTTTCTCAAACTCAAGGACACTGTACAGAAAACAAAGAGAACAAAACAAACAAAAACAGAACAAAAATACACAAGATAAAATCGTTTAAAAAAACAAAAAAAAGCTCAGGGGAATAGTGTTACTCAGGACCCATCATGCCATGCTGCACGAAGGCGAGTCTGAACAGATGGGTCTTGAGTACGGTCTTGAATGTATCGAGGGTGAACTACAAAGCATGCCAACACAGACAAAAACCCACGTAATGTCCACCCTGAACTGCTATTGCAGGGCCATTCTGGTGCTTTCTGGTTGTTCTATGGATTCAGTAGGCTACCGTATATCCTATAGAGCTAGCCTAGATACACTCATGTAGGCTACATTAGGCCTACTGTATAGACCTGCGTCATTCAAACATGACTGTCTTACTGAAAGAGGGTGACACACACAACCTGTATTCACGAAACTGTGACTAAGGCCTTTAGAAGGTGCTATTAAGCAATGTGTCCTGTCAGAGTGTAGCCTACATGTCTAAGCATATCCCCAATGTTAAAACATAAGGAAGTGTCAGCCTGTTAAAGAATTTGCTAGATTTGTTTCCTACCTGGCCTTTTGTGAGAGACTGGACTAACTCTTTCATCACAGGCTTTTTATGGTCCATTTAATTTGTAATGGTTTGAAAATGTGAACACCCTGTCAAATCTATTTCAACAAGGGTTGTCTTATCAATCTCTATCTTAAGCAATTTCTAGCTTTTATGAGTGTCATTTTAGCTTTTCAGAGGAGAAGACTACTGTAGGTTACCTACATACCTGGTTATGGTGCCTAGTACATGACACTTTGAGTTAGGCCTTATAAATGGCTAACTGAATTGATCTATGAGACTTTTATGATACAGTAAGTGAGTCCTTGAGAACAGCTGATCATATCGCACAATGTGAGATCTATAAAATGTATTCACCCTGACCTTTTCATGCACCATCAAAATGATAGGTGCTTCAACTTGGCTTGGCTTGGCATGGATTGCATTTACTGTAGCTGGCTGTTTACTGTAAATGAGTAAACCATCTCACAGTGCACAGTTGAGCCTCTCTATTCTGTACCATTGGTCATGTATAGGCTCGGCATAATAGGAGGCCAGATGTTGATCCTTTGGTCCGGGCCATGCGTACTGTATGCAGGCCGGGCCAGAGCAATAAACAATTGCATAACAAAGAGAGGATTTCCAGGGATTAACTAAAAAATTGCCACTGCAGCCACCACCATCAGTTCCGGACCCCTTAAGGCTAAACGTTTTCCAGCTCGAGGCTGCCTTTGTACATTCATGTTAGGGCAGATCCTGCAGAAAAAGGATGGGTCCCATTGAATATAAAGTGCTTAGGTCATCACATTTGGAGAGTGGATGCATCATGCCTGAACTCTGAACAGGGAAAGTGGAAATAATAGCTGGATGCATCTGGGAGAGGTTGATTATCGAATTGCTTTGCACTCTCTGACAGCTTATCAGAGCTCTGTTTTATTTAGTTAACCCTTCTTTGACCAATTAGGCTGCATAACTCATAGCATAGGGTTCCTTCCATAGGGCTCCTACTATAGCAAATCATTGTAACTTATACTAGACTTTATCTCTCTAGGCTAGACTTTATAGCCAGTATTACTTGTTTCCTATTGACAATCCTGCGTTTGAGTGGAAGGAAGATACCAATTGACATAACTGATTGAATTGTTAGTATTATCATCAGCAAGTGCATTACATATTGACAACACGTGAGCTTAGAATGATAAGGTTCTATCTCCGTTTAGGGTAGTTCAGAGATATTGAGCGTCAAAGTTTTTACATTCCATTATGTTTTGTGAGATGGAACCTTTGTATTTTATGAATTACTAAAAATAACACCACACAGACATTAATAAACACCTAATGGATCAGATTATGTAAAAAACTCAATTTTGACAAAAATGGAGATAGAACCTTATAATTCTAACGTCACGAAGATGCACACATCTCTCCATCATTTCCCTGGGCTCTACTTGGGACACATTGGAAAGGGGACACACACACACACACACACACACACACACACACACACACACACACACACACACACACACACACACACACACACACACACACACACACACACACACACACACACACACACACACACACACACACACACACACACACACACACACACACACACACACACACACACACACAGGGGTGCAACAAGGGGTACCCTAACTGCACGGCGTCCCGGGCCATATCATTGATGATTGACAGCATCGCTATTATTACAGCTAAACTCATATTTACATATCAGATGCGTGACTAGATTAGCAAACGGGCTAGTAAGCGACAGCGACCTATTTTTTCCTCCAAAGGGAGAATCTTACCTTGTTCTGTTCCGCAGGAATATCAGTTTGATCAGGGGATGTGTGAAATTCACCAGTCCACTTTTGCATATGCTGGTGACCCGTAGTCTGTGGTCCAGAATGTGCAAGTCCATGTCTTTGTCGTCCCTGAACAGGGCAATGTTCCCTGCTGTTGACTGAATGAATGCGTGTCTAACTGCAGGAACGACTGCAAAGAATGCCCTTAAACTAACGTTTCGTTAGTGTTAATTTGCATTCCCAGTGATAATCTACATGCGCTCGGGGGTTTAAAGTGAATCAACGGTGTCTTGCATCAGTCGCGCGGATAAAGCGAAAAACATCCGACGCAATCCGACTCCAGTGAAATACTGTTTATTCAAATAAAAGACGGCCCCATGTTGTAACACGCCCCTTGTCTTAAAGCTACAGATGACATGGTTTCATATCCACACGGATATGGACAGAATTGCAAATGACTTGCTGTTGTGCTGCAAATTAGTTATTGAAATAATCATGCAACGCTGTAGATCTATTTGCACGAGGTGCGTGCGCGTGTACACAGGTTATTACTCAGGTAGGGAACACACACGTGCACGCACACTGTCACACACACACACACACACACACACACGCACACGCACGCCTAAAGCTACAAACTTGTCCATATCTTTTCAAATTCAATGTATGAATTCAACCATGAAAAAACATTTTCTACCTCGAACAAGTTTTCGCCTAATGACTCCCACTTCAAATCAGGCTTATTCACATCACAACATCAAAACTCAATGTGGCATCATTTAGAACATTTTATGAAACATTTAAATGTGATATCAATCAACTAATATGAAACAATGTACATGATGACAACATACTGAATCAAAACAAATACACATAGATATACACATAGTTACACAATGTTTGGCATACATTTTGGGCTTCAGCATACAGCATTTGTTCAATTCACATTAACCTATAGTGAGTTTATTGTACCTGATACAATTGCATTCCATAGCCATGTGTACTCTATGATATTTAGCGCTTACAGTCATAATACACGTTTCTTTTCAACCACTGGTACCTTATATCCCATGATTGACTGACTACAGCAGGTCTGAATTTTATTTAAACACAATCAATCTGTCATACCTCATCTCTTCAGCATGGTGGTTGACGGTGGATTACAACTATATGTTTATCAATCTATAACACAAGCAGTGGGAGATGGTGGAGGTAGAAATTGGTAGACAGTGTGGTAGAAAGCCGAACAAGCCAGACCCCAGTAATCATTTACTATTAACTATGTGAGTCAACTTAATCATCTATGTTATGCTTTTATGTTTCAAAGTTCAGAATCTGTTTTAGGTCACTATGACATTGTAGAGGAGTGGCTGTTTCAATATGAGGCTGAACAACCTGTGATCATCAACGTCGCTAAAGGAAAATCCAGGCTCGCAAGAGTTGTCAAAATAAGGCTGGATTTTCTGGGTAAATGTCGCAAGATTTATAAAAAATAAGTCTGGGTTGTCCTTTAGCGATGTTGATGGAATACCCCCCCAAAATAATTTTGACCATCTCGACGTTGCAAACCCTAGAATCGTCTGATCTCACTGTGTATTGAGAAGAAACGGCTTAAGCTTCTAATAAATCTCCAGTGTTTCGATTCTAGACTAGTAAAGTAAACTACAACGGACTCATTGGAATAAACGGAATGGAACCAGGAGTAGTATCAAACGCACAGGTTTGATACCATTCCATTGATTACAATGAGCCCGTCCTCCAAATTCGACCTCCACGGCCTCCCCTGAACACAGTCATCTTCTCTTCCTTTGATGGTCCAGAGCGGCACAACTCGACCCGTCTGTGTTATTGCAGAGGAGAACTCTTAGTGGGAATCATGATCCTGGTTTCCATGCTTCTGATCAGAGGCACTGGGAGATTAGAGCCAGAGATTAGAGGTTAGAGTCATGTTATGCTTTAACATTAAGCTTGATTTCTTTTTCATTTTTTTTTAAAGTTATTTTTTCTGAGTGGGGCAGTCCCACTCATATTTTTCCTTTTAATGACAGGCACAGTAGAGATTATGACAGGAAGGATGGGTGAGAGAGAGAGAAGGGATGACATGCAGGATAAGTCCGCGGCTGGAATCGAACCGGGATCCCTGCGGTACATGGTCAGCGCTTAACACTTAATCAGCCATGAGGGGTCATTTGACCCCTGTGAGTAAAGAAACATTTTATATCTTTGCACTCAACCCTCCTTTCATACATTTTCCTAGATATGTGCGTTCTACCACCCAGTATCCTTACATTTTCAAAATCACATCAGGAGAAGCTAGTATAAAGCTATTTTGCAGTTTTTCTGTAGGAAGTAGGCTAATGTACAAGCGGCCAACTAGTGGTCGTTGTGTGTAAATAGCAGCTTAGCATTGTAAAAGAGGCGGCTCTTTTAGTAGGTAAAAAAGGCACGGCTGTTCTAGTGTTAATCCACTACGCCACCTAAGCGCCCCAAGCTTGATTTCTTAATATCTCCCAAGGCAGGTTTGTATTGTATGCTTAAGCCATACAATACATGATCATCTAAAGCATTTACGTACGTAAAAGCCTTCAGAAACAGTCTGATTTGACAACCTGCATGACGCGTGCTTGTGTGTGTGTGTGTGCGCGTGTCCCCTACCTGTGTAATAAACACAGGAATCCCAGCCCTCCTTCAACCAAGCAGAGTTTCGGGTCTCGTCTCTGGACTGGAGGTCTTTGTAGGCTGCAGATGGAACCGGACACATAACATGATTAGATTCAACTTTATTGTCATTACAGTGTACAGATATCAGACAACAAAATGTAGTTTAGCATCTAACCAGAAGTGCAAATAGTGATGTAGTGCAAATAGTGATGTAGTGCAAATAGTGATATTGTAGACATAGTGCAAGGACATAATACTATTAAAAAAAAAGGATATGTACAGTATGGTAAGTACAGTAGGTAGGTAGTAGGTAAATACAAGAGATGGATAACAATAAGCTATGTACAATAAGCTATGATAACAAAATGATATGTACAGTATGGTGTACACAGACGTATAATTAGAGCTTAATATGAAAACGAGGTATGTACAAGTATGTGCAAAAAATAAGTATGTGCGATAAATAATTAGTATGAATGAACAGTAGGCCTGTGAGCCTATCACAAACTAATAGTGCTAAGCCATTGTTACGTTACATTATATTATAGTACATAGCATTATTACTGCGATTTGATATGTGCCGGCCTACTCACCCCACAAATGGTGAACAACATACATGTCACCTATCTGAGAGAAGAATCCCCCAACGGCCTCATTGTTCTCTTGCCTGTATTTGATCGCCCGTGCCCTAGAGAGAAAATATAGCATAGTTCACTGAGGCTTTCATTGTTAGGCATTGTACACAGTAAATGTACTCTGATAGTCTGCATTCTTTTTCCAAACAAAGACCTGTTTGCAGCATCAGCACAATGTAAAGCCTTACCAATGATTCCCCCATTCAATCATGGTTCCAGGCTAGAAGAGGTGGAGAGATAGATGACAAGAATGCCGTTATTTGAGTTCTCATATTGAAGTATTATAACAGACATGGCTTATAAAACTTCAAAGCTAACCTGTATTCTATAGATGCTGAATGCAAGAGCAGAAAATTATACTAGTAAACAAAACATAGTACACACAATGCTGGGTAAACCTTAGACACATCACAGTCAGACCAGTTGGTCGGGTTTAGGAGCAGATGTACGGTGTAAGTTACAAAGGTAGGTACAATATTTGATTTGATTTATTAGGATGCCCATTAACTCTTCCTGGGGTCCACACAAAACATAAGAAATCATCACAAAACATATAGTTTAGTAGTTTTAGTTTTTAGTGAGCAACACAAAAACACATAACAAAGAAGAACCATTCACACACAAAAATAATTAAGAAGAAGAAATTAAGAAGTACAATTAAAATACTCAGCTAGGATGTAATGGGTATGATGTGTTGCTTTACTTGTTTTTTTAAACTGATTTTATTCTGGGTTTTAAAGATATGACCTGGTAGGGCGTTCCATTCAACCATAGCTCTATTTAGCACTGCACGTTGTTTAACATTTGTTTGAGTTTTTGGAATTGTGTAGTTACCACTGGTGGCATGTCTGGTGGGGTATGTGTGTGCATCAGAGCTGAGTGTAAGCTGCCTATACAAACAGACAGGGGTTTTCAGAACATTAATATTTTTGTACAAACGAAAGAAGTGATGCGTTTAGCCTCATCAACTTTTAACCAGAAGAGTTGGTCATGCATGTTGTTTATATTTGCTCTCATTGTTAACTGCAGGGCAAGCTGAGCTGTTCTGTTATGAAACCGTTGTAGCTTCCCTAGATTTCTTTTAATAGTGCCTGACCATGTTAGTTTACAGTCTAAAGTTACACCAAGAAGCTTTGTTTCCTGTACTTGCTCAATAGCAACATTGTTCATTACCAGATTCAGCTGTGGTTTATAGCTTATTATACAACAGTTAGTTCCGACCAAGTAATTTGATTGGACAAGAGGCATTCCATATGATATAAAGTATAACAGCACGGGGACTTTTAACAGCACTGGGACTATATGTATCACTCCGAAATGACCGTTAATACAAAGTAGCTAGCCTGCAGATGTTTGTGTTCAGGTTACTAGGCAACAGTCCAGTTGCGGAACCATTTTTTGTTGACGGAGCCAAAATAAATGATTAAATAAACAAACCAATAATAATCTGTTGTCACTTATTACTGTTAACTAATACATTGCGCTGTAGAACTGTTGTATAAAAGCAATATCACACGAGAGGGAGTGCTGTTATACTGAATATCAGCACGGCTGTGATTGTCTTCGGTAGTCGGCCTGCGGCCTCGTATCTACGACCGAATCACAGCCGTGCTGATATTCAGTATAACAGCACTCCCTCTCGTGTGATATTGCTTAAATTAGTGTTTTGCTCCAAATACAATGCTCTTATTCTTAGATATGTTCAGGACAAGTTTGTTTTCAGTGATCCAGTTAAATACTATCTGCAGCTCTTTGTTGAGGGCTGAGGAGAGTTGCTTAACTGTTGGTGCAGACATGTAGAGTGTTGAATCATCTGCATACAATATGTTGTTCAATCACCATGTATATTTGTATAAGTACATTTAGGCCTTAGTATCTCCATGTTTCTGAACATAGATAATAAAAGAGAACATAGATAATAAAAGAGATTTAACATTTATGTTGGAAGACCTACCCAGGCTAGTTTCTTACCCTGAGTTGGTATGTGCGCATCTCATAGATGTTTGGTCCTGGTCTTGGTATTGGCTCGTTCCAGAAGCTGAACTCTAGCAGAAGTTGGTTCCGCCGTGAGATCAGCATTTTACTCCTCTCCTTCATAGTAAAACACAGGGTTTGAAAAAAAATCATCAAACACTGAAGATAAGAACATCTTAGAGGCTAGCAGTAAAATTGGCTGTTTGTTGTTTATTATGTATGTGTTTTCAATGCTCCACTATATGCTTTCAGACAGATATATTGGTGTGAAATGTGTTTGCTGTATCCAGTATGCTTCCTTTTTACTCATAAGTTGTCAATGTTTTATTATTGTGCAGTACCTTATTATTGTTCAATTTGTTCAAGCATTCAGTCAAGGCTGGGTAGCCTCCAGTATATCTCCAGAGGTGCACTACAACAAAAAGACAGCAGATGTCACTGTTGCATCGTCCAAACCATTAGACTGTGCCAGCAAGAGGGACATCTTGACTTCCTTATACTAGTGCTCACACACCTTAAAAGCATGTGTTAAATAGAACTATTTTACCATAGACCATTGCATTAGACTATATTCAGGATTTCAATATATACAATTTCTTCTTTTTAAATGGCCTTAATAGTTTGATTTCTCTCTCAGTTGATGTACTCTAGCGGCTAGCCCATACCTGCTTGGTCTTGGTCTCCGTACCAGGTGTTCCAGCTGCCCACGACCTCACAGGGATAGTCCTGGTCACAGTGGAGTTTGTAATGCACCTCAGCCCTGGGGTCATGAGAAGAAGAAGAAGAAATACAAAGAATTGATTAGTGGAGTGATATACGTCTGTATCACCCTTTATCACAGTCCAAGACGGACACCTAATGCTACAGCCAATAACAAGAGAGAACGTTTACAGCACATATTATGAGTAGAATAAAAAGGAAAGTGTCAAAATGTACTCACTCAAGATTGTTATATGCTTCCAGGCACTCTGGCTTGACATTGTGAACTGAGAGAGAAAGTACAGAAACACAAACCAACAATCAAATCTCAATGATGTGAATCAGCAATCCAAAACATTTTCACAACTAAATTAATAATATTATATACAATGTTGTTGCGAGTCTTTCTTTAGAAGCAGATAGATTGACACACTGATATTGAATATGTATTTCCTTTATCTCAACCCTTGTGTTGCATTTGTTGTTGTTGTTGTTGTTGTTGTTATTGTTGCTGTTGTTGTTTTAAAGTCCCTCTGGACAAAAGCATCCAATTAAGTTAATAATTTCACTGTTTACCACAGAGAGAAATCCAATGTCTCACAGAGGTTAAGCTAAAATGTAAAATGAAGTCACTGTAATTAAGTCACTGTAATTGTACCACATTAGGTTACATGTGTCCTCTTAACAACACCTTTATCATTAAAGCATGAGTTGGGGGGGGGGGGGCAATGGTAGTCCAATGGAAGATACGCACACTGCATTTTGTACAGGTTGCTTGTCTCCTTTTTGGACAGCAGGTTGGAGTGGGCATCTTTCCTGGCATCCACTTTATGCACAAACATGGAACTGAACCATCCTTTGTCACTCTTCTCTGAATACCTCCTACACAATAAAAGAGATAACAAAAATGTTTTGGAAGGTTCAGAAACAACAAAGCACTGGTCACAGAAGAGGAGATGATTGCCACTGTAGAATAAGGCTTTGAACAGTACAGGTCATGAAACCACCGTAGGTCAACAGGTGGCAGAAAACAGAGGATCACACCATTTTGTATGATATCATTCCTCATTCCATTGCGGTACAATGACCCCCACCCTCTGATTTCTACCTCCACCAGCCTCCCCCTGAATTACACCATGGGTAGGACTGTAGTCAAATTGACATTTACACTTAGCCAGGTAAGATGACTGAGCACCAGCATTGAAGAAGCTCATTGATACGCTGTGAACTGTCATCCCCATCATCAAGTTCGTTGTTTGGTACCTGTACTATATCAATGACAATAAAGACCATTCATTCATTCATTCATTGATTCATTCATTCAGAGGGACTCTTGGGGATATCTGGCTTTGTTAGTGGCTCAGTAGCACAATATTAGGCTAAATCAAGGAAATCACTGATTAGAAATAGTTAATCTACTCTGGTGTCACTAACTCGAAGCAATTAGTGATTGATTACGTGATAGACTAAACTAAGGCATGCAGACAGAAAGACTCCCCAAGATATTGGCTTTCCTTCAACTGTATGGTGTCAACAGCTGGCAGTGCATGCTGATAGAAGCTATTATTGTGCAGTTGAATAGTGAAACTTTGTTGTGTAGTAGAGAATAGTGAAAGTTGTATGATGTTTTGAAAACACGTTCTCTGTTGCGATGTTATGACACTTCAGGTTTTAGCTTATTTGTTTAGGTTAGTTTGGATCAGTCCAGAATTGATAACGCTGCAAAAATAGATAATCCTCCATGAGACAAAGTTCAGTGCAGCCCAGGCAGCAAATGATTAAAAGTTGGACACTTGTTGCACCTTTTCCTGATTTATCACTATCACATGATTTATCACTATCACATGAGTTATCACTACTGGCTGCTGACAGTCCAGTTGCAACATCAACATCATCATCAAAAGATTAAATGTTTTTTTTTATTTTTTTTTTATCAACCACTTAAGGTCTATTAGATATTCATGCTTGAAATTCTGCAGTTGTCAATGAGCTTATGTAAGAATAAGCATTCGTGAAGTTAGAATTAGAAGGTTCTATCTCCATTTTTGTCAAAATTGAGTTTTTTACATAAGCTGATCCATTAGGTGTTTATTAATGCCTGTGTGGTGTTATTTTTTTAAATGTTGACTTTTTTAAGTTAGTAATTCATAAAATACAAAGGTTCCATCTCACAAAACATAATGGAATGTAAAAACTTTGACGCTCAATATCTCTGAACTACCCTAAACGGAGATAGAACCTTATCATAGAAGCTCATGCATTGGCATTACAAATACTCTTTAGGGGAATCAAGAAGAATACCGATATATAATCAAATCACTTATCTTCCAAATTAAACATGATTTCGCTTTACCTTGCGACCTGCAACTTGACAGCTGCATTCTTGTACAGTAACAGGCCTTTTGGTAACATTGAACACGTCGCCGCCATCTGCTGAACTGTATCCAAACCCCTCAGCGAAGTTGTGACGAGAGGTAAACACAGAGGTAATGTGAGCTAATGTTTAACTCACAAGAAGTAACCTGTCTGTCTGGCTGAATCTCACGCAGGCCTATTAGCCGCGCAGGGCTTTTAAAAAAAGACATACCGTAATATTCAGCATGCGCGATGACGCACAGCGCTGGGGTTGGTTGGGCAGATACACTCACTGAACACTTACTGGGTAGGGCCTCCCTTTGCTCTCAAACAGTTTCACAGGGTATTTTGTATTTTGTACAGGTACTTTGTAATGTATTAACGGTAATTTCGGAGTGATACATATAGTCCCAGTGCTGTTATACTGTATATGGAATGCCTCTTGTCCAATCAAATTACTTGGTCGGAACTAACTGTTGTATAATAAGCTATAAGGGTCATTTTTTTATACGGTGCCATTTGGACTTCATAACTTGTGAAAAATAAATTGTTGATTTATCTATATTGTAATGTTCTATTATATAAAGGACATATCTAGCTTGCTGAAAAACATAGTGTTCGAGCTCAGGCACCTACATTTTATTTTATTTAGAATACCCTCTGTAGTTGAATAGGGCGAGTGTCTCCAGAACAGAGTGGACACATAACAGGGTGGACACTAACAGGGTGGACATTTTGAGTTAAAGTTAGCCTTTAGACTGCCTGTGTTAGCATAATGCCTAGAATGACCATGAATACTTGATGAGGAATCTAATTTGCACTAAATACTTTTTTTGATGAAAGTATTCAATTTGATTGATCTCCTCAATATTTAGGCATAACAGGGTGGACACATTATGGTCAACCACATTAAACTCACTGGATAAAAACATAAAAATCAGATGGTAAAAGAGGTAGAAAATCACACAGCTTACAACATTTGAAATCCCCTCCACTGATGTGATGTCACCTCATGAGAGTGATGTGATTGAGAAATATGGTTTTCTTTTAAAAGGGACATTGACACAGAATAACAGGGTGGACAGTGATCGCAGGGACAAGCAATATTGTAAGCAAACCCTTAATTTTTTGTACCCAAAAAAAAAAGAGGATAAAAACTATATTTGATTTCAATAGATATTGATCAGGAAAATTAAATAATAATAACATATTTGGAAATGTATATGTTTTTAATAGTTATTTTTTGGATTGAAGTTTAATGAACAACACTGGGGACATCCCAAATCCCATGCAAAATCCAATTTACATCTTTAACCAAAGCTTTTAAAATGTAGAAAACAACAACTTAGAAGCCCATATCATTGTATTCATAATAATTTAAATAACAATTGACTATACATGAAAAACCTAATGGAATTAGTATTTGTCCAAATTTAGACAAAATACAACATGATTTAGTACTGGGGACAGAAAAGGCACCGTATAAAAAAAATGACCCATAAACCACAGCTGAATCTGGTAATGAACAATGTTGCTATTGAGCAAGTACAGGAAACAAAGCTTCTTGGTGTAACTTTAGACTGTAAACTATCACAGCCTCAATCCTTCGTGGTATTGATTCCACCACAAGACATTGGAAACATTCCTTTGAGATACTGGTCCATGATAACACGATTGCGTCACGCAATTCAGGTTTTTCCAGGTGCACTTAGTTTCAAGATGTGCATCTCCTGTTCTACCACATCCCAGAGGTGTTGGATACAGATCCTGTGTTCATGTTTGAGACGACTTTTGCTATGTGACATTTTGCATTATCATGCTGGAAGTAGCCATTAGATTAGAAGATAGGTATTAGATTAGGTAGACCTATAGTGGCCATGAAAGGATGCACATAACGGGCCTGCGCCCCGGGCCGATGTAAAAGTTGGATGGGGGGCGCATTATAAATAAAATTAACATTAACATTAACATTAAAACATGGTCAGCAACAATACTCAAATAGGCTGTGGCATTCAAGAAATGATTGATTGGTATTAAGGGGCCCAAAGTGTGCCAAGAAAACAAACGCCCCCCACGCCATTTCACCACCTCCACCGGCTGTAGGCTACCGGTGTTCCTAATAAAGTGTTCGGTGTATATTCGGGGTTGGGGTATCAAGGGTCAATTGAATGACTTGGCCTGCTTTTTCCACACTCAATAATTATTTGATGAGACCAACATTTCAAAAATTGTTTTATTGATGCTATTGATGCTGCATGTTCCAAAATGCTCTATAAATGATTTTTGTGCATGTTTAATTGGCATAATAATAAATTGTCATGGTATTACCGCATATAACCTGTCCTCTTTCCACCAACAACACCAAACAGAGCTGCAAGGCCTGGGCTTTACAACATCATACATCCACTGGGACCATAGGCTACTGAAACATGTATTCACTCACTGTAAGTCGCTTTGGATAAAAGCATCAGTTTAACTGATGCTTTTATCCAAAGCGACTTACATTATAGTACTACACATGTTGTGTGTAGCCTATGTGTGTGTGTTTTTCTTAAATGTGTCTATTCTCCCACCATGTTTCACTCTCAGGTTTGGGAAGACATCTTTTACTGCGCTGAACAAATCTTCAAAGTCCTGGTTCACTGTGATGTCCTACAGAGAAAAAGAGGGGCATCCGGGGAAAGAGAGATGAGGTGAATTATTCAATAGAATCAAAGACTGAATCAAGGCAACAGAAAGAAAAGCATACAGTAAGGTTGTTGTTGTTGTTGTTGTTGTTTTGTACTTACAGAGAAGTCTAAAGTCTCCACAGCTGATTCTGGGTTCCCATGGATTGCCTTCAGAATTCCGTAACATCCAGCCGTCTGTATTGGATTCCGGCCCATCTAACCAAGGAGAGATGACAAAAGCATCACATGATCAGATACCATAGTGTCAATGACCAGCTACAGTTATCCAGCCATTATTTAGTGTCTCGAAAGACTTGTGATGTGTCATCCCATTGCACTCCTTTCTTGGTTATGCATGTTCTCCACTGCTTTTAACCCTCCGGTCGTGTTCGTTTCTCCCCCCTTACTTTGGTGTTCCCGGTCAAATTTGACCGGTTTGTTTTAACTGCTCTTACACAAAAAACATTAATCATCACCAAATTTTATTTAACACCCTTTCAAGCTGTAAACAATGTCTCAGACTAGCAGTTAACATGAATAACTGCAGTGAATATACAAAGAATAGACACTGAAAATGTAATGATTGTGGATGTGTTGGTTTGTATGGGGATGTTTTCCATCTGATGGATGAACATAATCTATGGTTACCCATTCATTTCCTATGGCGGTCATTTTTGACCGGGAACACCACAGGTGTTACAAAGTTGACTAAACCTCTCAGAATTCAATGAAAATGGTGATCTGCAATTTGACATGTTCAATGTAAGTGTGCCTAGTGTGGAGGATATCATAAGGCCTTGAGGCAATCAAATGTAAAACACAATATTTATGATTGATGAAAGTTGCAAATCGGTCAGATTTGACCCGAACACGACAGGAGGGTTAAAACCAAAGCCGGTCTTACGCTGAGGGCTTTGATTGTCTTGTTTACTTTGAGGCCCATGGCGAAGCGGATTGCACCTTCGGGGGGTATACGATTGTTACTGTGGGGGGGAAACAAACAAGTGTTGTGATTGTGAGAGAAGCAATATAAAACTGTTGCCGTTTACATTGTGAAGTGATGCAATGTTGTCCGTTTTGCGACCCCCTTTCAACATCATGAATTTTGAGCATTCTAGCAACACTCAACTTAAACTAGATGTTCAAAAACTCAACTTGAACTAGATGTCTAGATAACTGCCAGTGCTTCAAGAAGTACAGTTTGTTAATTTCGTTAAGATTACAAGATTACAAATCCATGTACCTGATATTTAACTCCTCGAGGCTGTTGTTGTCTCTGAGTGCCTCTCCTAAAGCAATGGCCCCATCTCTCCCCATGCCATTATAAGACAGATCCAGAGTTCTCAGAAAAATGTTAGCCTGGGACATTAAAAGAGAAAAGCATAATTCAATACAATCAACCTCTCAGTATGTTCACCTTGTGAATAAAACATTAAAGATCTCAGTGAGTCACAATGATCGATCGTAAGTGTCATTATTCTTATCGTTTGCTTCCAGTGTTCAGTTCAGACAGTGACAGCTTGAGCAGTTACCCCAAGGCCCTTAGCCAGAGCCACCGCTCCATCCCCCCTGATACAGTTCCAGGCCAGACTCAGTGACCTCATCCCTGTGTTCTCAGCCATTGTGTGACCTAGAATCTCTCCTGAGGGAGGAGAGAGACAGAGAAAGAGAGAGAGATAAACTTGACACCTGACAACTATAAAGTTCATGTCTGAGTTACAGTAATCAATCAATGCTCTTTGGGAGTTGTTCAAGTGTGGGTACAGTCACATTGTTTAAAAAGTACTTTTATGAAGGACGTTTTTTTTTGGGACTATAAAGTTCTATCTGTGCAGACCCATTTCAGTTTAGAACTATAAAATAACTATCTGCGGTCCAATCATAAGCCTGATCACTTCTGGGTTGCCAATCAAAAAACATGTTATTTAACCAATTGAGTTATGAAAGATAAGCATATTATAAAACCACTCTGATATGAGTTATTTTAGTTTAGTTGATTTATTTAGCACGATTAAAAAAAACAATGAGGGATGAGGGAGCGAAGCCCAGAAGGGTTGTACATAGTTCCACTCCCGTCAATATACTACAAAGAACACTTAATACATGTAAATAAGACAAGAGAAACCACAAACAAAATCATATCCATGGGGCAAAACGGTAGGATAGCAGAAAATAAATAAATAATAATATATATTTTTTTTTAAAATATGAATATGCAGACAGACCTTATTGTTCAAATGCCTTAATTACTCCCATTCATTCATATGGAGCTGTGTATGCTTTCTGAATGTATGGTTGAACAAGCTTCTTTTGAGACATGTATGGAGTGTTTGGCCAAGATGCAAGATGCAAGACTGTATGAAGAGTTTTGACAATGTGAATTCAGTTTTGAACACTGCGACTAAGCAATCGTAAAAAAAATGTTGACCTAAAGTGGCTTGGAGCAGAAGCAATAACTGGAAGATCTAATAAAGCCTTGATGAATTTGATTGGCATTGTTTATCATTGGTCAATATGCAAGGGGGTGTTCCTATGAGGTTGCATTCCTACCATATAGATAACGATGACAAAATGATACATTCTTACATGTCAGGGATTGTGGGAAAATAGTAAATATCCAATATGAGTGTATACATCATAGCCAAACCCACTGATCCTCCAAGAAGAGGCAGTGAAGATAACTTTCTCCACAGACAAGGCAGTTGTTTTCATTTCAATTACTTCAAACATATCTGCTGCCGCATACCCTGTCATTCATCCAGCCTGGCCACCCAGAAGGCTCCTGTCCCAAACCTAATCCATATGGTAAGTGACTGAGCTTTTAATGAAGGAGAATATCCTTGACCTTTATATGCCACAATCTGCTACAAAGTCTGTTTCTGCTTTTGCAATATGTCATCGGTATGTTTTATTTTTTTCTCAGTCAATGATTGGCAATGCAGTTTTGGCAACTGAGTCTATGTCATAACGATGAGAACCAGTGGATGTTTTCGTCACCCTACTGGTTACCTATATACATATGTCTCTAAGGATTGATAAGGACATTTTCTTGCTAAGGAATTCAAGCAAGGCACTTTCTTTAACCAAGTCATAGGTAAGAAAGTTGATTTGTTTATCTTACAGCTAAGCTCTGTGCACCATACCAGAGGCGAAAGTGGAGGCTTTTTATGCAAAAACTGTCAATTGTTTCGCTGTGACTGTGGGACTCGCTAAGACATGAATGAAAACGTCCATGAGAAGGGAAGATTTCATGTTATTCTAAATCAGAATTCACTGTGCAATATTCATGCGTATTCATGCATATTTTATATGTGTTTATGCATTGTGGGCAGGTTTAGCCCACACTGTGACATAGGGGTTTGACTACCTACCTGCGGCCTCTCCCATCCTGTTGTGACTGAGGTCCAAGGTCTCCAGCTTGGTGTTGCTGGTCAGGGCCTGACCCAGGTGCTGCGCGGCACGGTCGTTCAGCTGGTTGCCTGAGAGACGGAGCATCATCAGGGTGGTATTCTCCAGGAGCATGCTGGACAGGGTCTGTGCCCCCCACTCGCCAAGCCTGTTGTCTGACAGATCCACCTCTGACAGGGACACATAGAGAGGTCAGAGGTCACACAGGGTTTGAGGACACCGTGGATGTGCTGACTAACTGTCTGCTCCTTCGGTTGGCTGTGTTCCAATCCAGTGCACTCACTCACTCCCTATATTTGGACTCCGGTATTTGGTTTGAGGTGTACCAAAATTCAAATCATATTCTTCAACTATTTTATTTTTTTTGTGTATGAAATCTTATAATCTTTATTTTCATAATCTGTAAAAAAAAAAAAATATATATATGTATATTTAAAAATGCCCTACTTGGGGATTTTTTCACCAGGCTGAGACCCTGTCACATGGTGTAAACTACCTGGTCTATACTTGCAACTGTCCAAAAGCTGTAGAGGTCGAGGGCAGGGAATCAGAACTCAAGCCTAAGATCTTTAGGGCAAACAGATCTCCTAGGGACCTATTGAACAATGTAGTGGCAGTTTTTGTTCAAATGAATAAGTCAAAATGTGTTGTTAAAATCTAAGGTGTAGCTAATTTCTACCACTTTGTTCAAATGATCACATGATGTTCATGATGATCACATGATCTTAGGTGATAATTAATCAGTCAGGAATCAGTCCAACAGGTTAAATATTCATAGTCTTCAGAATTGCCATAATTAGACACTTAATTACAGTACAACTGTTGGAATCCTTGTGGCGGATAATGACATAGTGAAGAGTGAACAACCTAGCCTGCCAGCCTCTGAGAAAAGGAATTACGCCAGCAGATAGAACCTGAGGTGGTCTTGCAGGTGTAAAAATAACAACCCTCACAATCTTCCTTATGTCGTTGAACTGCACGTACAGAGAGCTATACACTAAATGAATGTTAAATGTGGACCTGAGGTGTTGGGGCGTACATGGGCTGAGAGTGTCACGGGTGTAGGCGTGGGCGTGGGTGTGGGTGGCAACACAGAGAGAGACTGAGAGAGAGAGAGAGAGAGAGAGAGAGAGAGAGAGAGAGAGAGAGAGAGAGAGAGAGAGAGAGAGAGAGAGAGAAAGGGAGGGGGGGGGGCACCTGTGATGTAACAATTTTCCTTTAGCATCTCGGCCACGGAAGCCCCGCCCATCCCCTCCATCCAATTATCCCGTAGGTTTAACCTCAGGATGGAAGTGTTGGTTACCAAGGAAACCGCCAGCGCTTTGGTACCCTGGAAACACATATTTCACAAAGTGAGATTTTTTTTGCTCTCAACTGTCCCCCCCCCCATCTGTTGTTTTCTTTGTCTTTTTTAATAAAGTAGGCTGTGAAAGAAGCCGTGTGTGTCTGTTTTCCTACGGTAGCTATTATGAATGCACTTCACCCATCGAATGGATGTCTATAATGACCCCCCCCCCCCCCCTCCCTCTGTATTCAATGACCCGTGAAGCCCTTTAGTTGCATGGTTAGACTAATGAAGTCCTAGGAGGTCATGCAGAGGTGTGGGTCGAAGAATAAGACTTGAAACATGATTATAGTTTAAGCCGGCTAATGAGAGAGCACTGGATATCATACAAGAGACCTCACCTCACCTGATCTAGCCCCATCAGAAGATCATCATGTTGACCAGGGGAGGCTGGTGGAGGTAGTAATCGGAGGACGGGCTCATTGTAATGCATGGAACAGAAAAAGGAACGGTATCAAACACGCTGTGATATCGTTTGATACCATTCCTTATTCCATTCCATGCATTACAATGAGCCCGTCCTCCGATTACTAGCCTCCCCTGGTGTTAACGTGTATGCCGTTTCACTACCGGGACATATCACACTGGATAAGACTATCTTGTGGGCAATGAGATAACAAGTATTAGAGATAACAAGAATATGGCTACTGTGCTTTAAGGCACATACATGATAACTGACATGCACTGAGTTCAATGCTCACTTGCCGATCTTGCGTTTATCATGTGAATGCCGCTTTATAGGACTCATTTAATGCAAAGTGATACTTTTACCTCCGACCTTTCTCATGAAGTCTATGTAATGATGTAATAACAGGTGTTAAAGGAGTCATATATTATACACATGAACATGATGGTTGCTCATGAGAGCTGACTACATACTGTACAGCAGTGGAGGCTAGTGGAGGTAGAAATCGGAGGACGCATGGCATGAGGAATGGTATCAAACACGTGTCATTCAATTGCATGAATTATAACTTCTACGGCCACCACCGCCCCCTGCTGTACAATCATCAAACTGTTATTTGGGTAAGCCAATCGGCTGGGCTGGCATCAACCTGAGAGCTGAACCAAACAAGTTACCGTCTCTGTTCGTGACATCTGACATGTGACCCTTACGACCTTTACGTGTTCATTGATCTGATCTGATAGGATAGGTGACAGTGATATGAATGTAATGAATGAATATGTAAACCCTCCTTTCACCCACAAACTCCTATCAGATAGAGGGTAACCAGGAGAGAAGGGGAGGGATGGGCACATCATTCCATTATTGAAACAGGGCGTTGGCCTTTACTTGCGGCCCCCGAAGCGTGGTACTGGTGCGTCATCATAATCATTATTCAAACAGGGTGTTGCCCTTTACCTGAGGCCCCAGGCCGTGGTGCGTCATGTTCAGCTCACTGCTTTGCATGTGTCTGAGGGCGTACGACGCCGGGACCACCTGGTACAGTCTGCACGCTTCCTTGTAACGGGTCTGCCCTGTGGGGTCGTACGCCTCCCGCACATCTGGAAGGTTAAAAATACACATAGTAGATCAGAGCCGTTCACCATCAAGGCACTGAGACTGCGTTGTTATCCTCCAAGACTATAGCCTGTCAGTTTTGACTTGAGACATTCCCTGGTGGCCCATTGGTTTCACCATGATGGGGAGGATAGCGCATTCATAACACCAGATGGCCATCACGTACGGCGGAAGAGGCCTAAATAAAAAAGCCCAGATGAAGTCATTAGAATGCAGAACAGGGATGTGTGTGCATGCAGGATTGTGTGTAGGTGTTTCTACTCCTTCAACGAATCATGAGAGGAAGCAATGAGGGGGAGGGTGGGAGGGAGGGATTCACAGTTGAGCATCTGAGAATGATACTTAGTATGATTAAATGAGTATGATCAAATAATTAGATGTACAGTGGGGCTTTCAGGGGAAAAAAGATAAGAGGTTTCTTTTCACTAGAGAGCATGAGAGCTAGAGGAATCAAAGAGAGAAGAGGCGAGAGACAAAGGAAGATATTGTTAGAGACCGAGAGAATGTCACGGTGAAATTAAACAGTTAATGTCGAACGAATGACTCATATCAGTTCGCCATTTCTTTTCCAGAGAGAGAGATAGAGAGTGAGTGTGTGTGTGTGTGTGTGTGTGTGTGAGAGAGAGAGAGCGAGAGAGAGAGAGGGAACCACACACTGTGCCCCTTAGCTCTCTAACACCCTTTATCCAACTTGTGATGATTCGCCCACCTTCTTGTATCCTCTTTTTTAATAAGATCCGGCTCTCAGCTAGCTACCTCCAAGCTCCAGGTCCATGTCAGAGTCTTCGCTGGTGATGTCTCTGTCTCTCCCCCCGCCGACCTCTTCATCTTCGTATTCATCCTCCTCTTCCTCCATCTCACCCCCATCTGGCACCTCCCCCTCAGGGCTGCAGGGTCGAGCTGTCGGCCCACACGAGGAGGCTCCTGAACAGGTCACTCCCTACCAGGGGGAGGAGGGGCGCGGCAGGAGTGGGAAGGGGAGGGGGGAGATAGATGGAGGAGAGCTGTCATTGTCTACCAGACAGAGAGGAGAGTCAAAGTGTCTGAGGGCCTGAGGAAATGTTGACAGTCTACTCATAGCTGTTATGGGATTTCTGACAGGGTCTGTTTTACAGTGTGCCTGCTTTGGGCCATGGGGTGGCTTGACGCATGCCAGTATTTTGGAGACACAGTACCAAGCCAAGCCAGAACCAGATAGAGAGAAACAGAGAGGGATCCCCAGACTATTTTAATCATGCATCCCACATATAAAGTGACAGAATTATTTTTATTGGCAAGTATATTTGCACATATAGGAAGTTGACTTGGTGAGGTTGTGCATAGGACATAAAAACCGGGGTGGGAAGGATCAGCGATGATCGATGATCAGCGATGATGTCTTACTGGTCTTGGAGTGGAACAGGTCCAGGACAGATGGCAGGTTCTCGGCTGACCGAATAATCCACTGTAGTCTGCCACTGTCCTTGGCAGTGGAGGCAGCGAACCAGAAGATAATCGATGAGCTGAGGATGGACTCGATGATGGACGTCGCCTCTTCCATCTCAGGCGGTTGAAAAAGTTTGGCTTAGGGCCTAAGATCATAGGGGCAGAAGAGGCACAACCGAGAGCATCCTGACAGGTTGCGTCACTGCCTGGTACGGGAACTGCACTGTCCAAATTCGCAAAGCGCTGCAAAGGGTAGTGCGGATAGCTGTGAAGATCAGTGGATGTGAGCTTCCCTCCATCCATGACACCTATCATCACGACACCCCAATCAGAAACTGTTCGAGCTATTGCTGTCGGGGGAAACGGTATCGAAGCCTTGGGGCTAAAACCCAGAGGCTGAAAAACAGCTATTTCCCCCAAGCAATCAGGCTTCTGATGAAATACACTGGAAGGGTTCAAGGGACTGCCACCCCCCAGCCAACCCCACGCACACTGCGGATATGAATATATTGCTGTAGTTTGGCTGCTGCACACTACTGGATTACTTAGAAGGTCACGGCGACTGGTCTGTAGTCATTTAGGCCTGTGATCCTCGGCTTTTTGAGAACGGGGATGATGGTGGATGTTTTGAAGCAGGTATAGGTACCTTGCATTCAACCAGTGAGGTGTTATGTCGTGAGCACTGGAGATAGCTGATCTGTTTCAATGTAGAGGGGGAGACAGCGTCGGGTCCAGCTGCCTTGCGGGGGTTCAGTTTCTTTAAGAGTTTGTTGACGTCTCTCTCCTAGATGGAGAGAGGTGTGATGCGGGTGGGTTGGGGCTGTCTGGGTCCATTGTGTGTGGTGGGGTAGTGTCTCTGTCCAGGATGGGAAAAATAAGAGGTGTGATAACTGTGGAGGGGGGCTGGATGTATGAGTCAGAGTCAGGACTGGTCCGTTGTCTGTCGAATCTACAGTAAAAGTCATTCAGGTCATTTGCAAGTCTAAGGTCATCCATAGAGTGGGGGGATTTGTTTTTTTAACATGGATTTTTAATTCACAATTCACAATCCTCTCCATCCACCGTCTCAAGCAATGGAACCTGGTGGAGGACAGGCTGATTGTAATTCATAGAATGGAATCAAACGGGCTCCCTCCAATTTCTGCCTCCACCTGCCTCCCCTCCCCTGATCTCAAGTCTATGCTCTCCAGCCGTCTCCACTATCACTGTCTATATCATACTCTACCATCATAAATGTAATGGTAAATGGACTGCATTTATATAGCGCCTTATTCCAAAGCATTTTACAATGGCCTCTCATTCATCCATTCACACACGCATTCACACACCAATGGCGGCAAGCTACCATGCAAGGCGCCGACCCGCTCATTGGGAGCAATTTGGGTTTTTGACCAAAGGACTTCTCGACACGTGGACAGGAGGAGCCGGGGATCGAACCACCGACCATCACATACCTGGTTGTTGCTCTGGCTGAAGGCCTTCATAGCTCTGCTGAGTGGTCTGCTGCCACCCCCTCCCAGCGGCTCTCTCTCACCCTCTGTCTCAGCGTCATCGTCCTCCAACACTGATGGCAGCAGGGACTCTTTCGCCAACTTCTTCCCAAGCACCATATTTTCAGTGTGATAATTTCCGGCTCTTGTTAGATTTAGTTTCTTTTTCAGTCTACTCCAGTGGTTATTTGCTCACTTACACCCAATAAGGTGTTGTAGTGGTAATGCCACAGGGAGTTAAATCAGTGCAGACTTGGGTAACACTAATGCTCTCCTGTTGACCCCAGCTATCATGGGAGGGTCCACCAAGTAGTATTGTCGACTAACAAGCAGTCCAGCCAGTAAGGCAGCTGCAGGCATTATATCCAGGCTCCCACCCACCAATCCACAAGGGGCTAAGCTCACTGAGGCTGCTTTAATGTTTGGCTGATTTACTTTGTTGTCAGGTTACCATGGTGCTGGATTGTGTCTCAGTGCTGAGAATGCCCGCCGTCTGTGTTGTGAAGGCTTCAGAGGCAAGAGCAGGAAAAGCAGGGGGCTGGCTGGTTGGCTGTAATTGAGATCCAAACAGGAAAGGCCCATATTGAGTTAACCTGCGCATTCACTTCACTTCTTCTCTTTATAAACATAAACATAGGCAACATGGACAACACAACTGTCCGATACAGTAAGCTGACCTTCAACAAATATAATCAGCAGCAATCAAATCCCATTGCAATCAAATCCCAGTCCCACTTATTCAAGATTCTTTATGAGATGTTACTTTCGTATTACAAGAAAAGACAACAAACACAGTGTTGACATATACTGTAAATGTTTTCTTTTTATTTAGTAAATGCAAAGTCCTTGCAGTATGCAGTAAAATGGAAATACATTGTCAAGGTTGATCAATGCCACATTAAGGGTCATAGCAGAGGCTGTTTGGGTTGGAGTTTCATAGCAGCAGAAAAACAAACACAAAACCCTTGAGCACATTAACCGTCCAATCCCAGAGGACGGGTGCAGTCCCGCTAAATGAACTGACTGACAGAGTGCTGGTAAATAGACAAAGCTTTTTTCTAGAAGAGAACACAGAGTACATCATGCATTCAGAGAGTGCTGCTGTTTTTGCCCAGACCTAAAGGATATGATGGAGACCATAGTCCTCGTGTGTTCTTTAACCAAGCAGAAATGACAAATCATAATAATACCATTTACATAATCAAAATACATTCTTAGAAAAAGTTCAAATAGTTCAGTTTTAAGTATTTTCTTTGTCTTTGAATATATAGGCTATATTTATATCGTTTTTTTTGTTGCACATTTTATATCACAGAGATTTAACGGCTCTCGTTCCAATCCAAACCTGTGTAAACAAATGATGCGGAGAAAAACATTCATTAAGAGCAACAATTAACACCGTTGCCTTTTTCTCCCAAAGATAAAGAAAAAGAAGTTCTCAGTTAAAAATGTAATCTATATGCGGCAGTAGCAGAGAGACTCAAATAACATTGAACTCCACTATGTTTCAATCATGCTGGCTGCCATTTTACTCAGAAAACAACGGGGACTCATAAAGAAAGAGAAGACAGCAGGCAAGAACAAGAAGCTTCAAAAAGCCACTGGTTACCGCAACATTGATGACCATTAGAAATGTTTGGTTTTTTTCACCCACAAAACACATTTCAGGTTGCATGCTTAGAATAGGAACCTGATTCATGGGAGTCCTACAAAGGCATGTGTCATTGAAAAAGGCAATTGAGTTGCCTTTTGCCTTTTAGTGAGGAACAGATTGTATGAACAATTGTCATGACAACTGAAAAGCAAGTATGAAGTGTGACATGTTATGAAAATGAAATCTGAGATGTTGTATTTGTAGACATTGCGCTAAGCTTTCAAGAGGTTTGAAGAGGGACTGAGAGAAGGAAGTTATTTAAATCATTCGCATCATCAAAACGACAGTGGATGGAGAGTCGGAGAGTGCATCCTGTCAAGTACATTTCACTTTTTTGGCTAAATAGGAACGTTGAAGTGGTTATCATGCAAGGACACATGCTCACTTTCTCTTTTTCTCTCTCTCTCTCTCACACATACACACACACACACATACACACACACACACACACACACACACACACACAGACACACACACAGACACACACACGCACACACACAGACACGCGACACACACACACACACACACACACACACACACACACTACACAGCCCCTCAGAAAGGTGTCAGGTCACAATGAGAGGGCGGAGAAGAATGGAGGAGCCGCGGCAGCATCACGAGCCGGGTGGGCAGTATCCGAGAGAGAGAGAGAAAGAGAGGAAGAAAGAGGGGGGGGGGCGACATGCAGGAGAAGGGTGAAGCCACTGCATAGATAGGACAATCACGCCGAGCAGTGGCAGCAACAACACCATAAGGCAACAGCCAGTCCTCAGTACATTCTGACCAGCTACAGTCTCAATGCAGATCTAATGACAGGATAGGTTGGATAGGATAGACACTGTACAAACAGGGGTTGGTTTACACAGATGGTTATGATGGTGGTTATGATAGAGATCCCAAATGAAACCATTGGTAAAGGTGAGTATGTTAAGAAGAAGGAAAGTCTAGTCAACAACCGCTACCATCTTGTCTTTAATGACATGGCGTCGTGTACTTGATTGGAGACATGAATCCCTGCCTCACTCTCTCAGCTCCCATGGGAGACGTTTACCATTTGAAGCGAGCTCAAGATGCCAGACAAGGCAAATACGTCGGCAAACTGGTCACAGGTGGTAGGGAAGCAACCCATACAGTAAGTCAGACAAGTGTGCCGTAGACTTTTCTCACCGTAATATTGTATAACATTATTAGTATATCAACATATGTTGCACAGAGCCCTCTAGAAGCAGTTTTGTATAATAGTCTTACATACATATTGGTTATCATTATCTTACAGATCCACATGCATAGGTTTTCCCGTTCGCGTGACTGATCCATGGCCTTTCCCCACATTTCCATGCAGCTACTGTTGTGTGACCACACTGCAAATCTGCTATTCTGACAAGAGGGAGAGACAGGATGGAGATGGGCAGAGTTGACAGAGGAGCAGATGCATTTTGATGCACTGTCGGGCCAATGCTGAGGTCTGTTGTACTTAATGATGACAAAGCCTGGCCGAAATGAGGTTATAACTACAACGAAATGGTGAGGTTATAGCTACAACGAAATGGTCAGGTTATAACTACAACGAAATGGTCAGGTTATAACTACAACGAAATGGTGAGGTTATAACTACAACGAAATGGTGAGGTTACTGCTTCATCGTCATTCAACGCACCTCTTCTTTAAATGTGTCACAAGCACTGAGCATGGTTTTTCTTAATGTTTCTGTCTCTGTTTCTTTCGCTCTCTCTCCCTCCCTCTTCACTCTCTGCCCCCCTCTCTCCCTCTCTCCCTCCCTCCCTCTCTCTCTCTCTCTCTCTCTCTCTCTCTCTCTATCTCACCTCAGAAAACACTAGCCTGCACATAAACCTGGAATCTCAGTCATAATGAAAGCACATTGAGGCAGGTTGTGATATGGGGTGTGGGGCGGGGGGGGGGGGTTGGCCTTGTATGACACCAGAAACAGCTGTTTGGTTTCGTTATGATGAATCATCTCCTATCAAAAGCTTCATGACTTTGTTACCAGGTGCCATAAATAGTCTTGCAAATATCGAACTTCAGTAAGAGGTGATGTAACATTAAATAACACAGAGTATATATTTCTTTACTATATTCTTGTCTTGCTCATGCATCAACAAAGAGACAGGTCATATACAGTACTGGGTGCACATTATGAGGTCAAAAGAAAACTAAAAATAATTTAATAAACAAAAGATCTCAAAACTTCTCGCAAAAATAAATCCTTTCGAACTTGCTACTGACGTGCAGAGCCTGACCATGAAGCAGCAGAAAAGGTATAAAAAAAGGAAACCAAAAAACGTTTTTTTACAGTACAAAACTTGGCACAGTATCCTCCACCAGCTGCAGCACCATCGTCCCTCCTTTCCCCCTGGCGTCCCTCCTGCCTGGTCCACATCAGAACAATCTGGAAGCTCCCCGCTCACAGCCCTATGAACAGAACACCCTGACAGGTAGAGAGAGAGAGAGAGAGTGGGGGGAGAGGGAGAGTTCAGCCATTAGTCATCTAACACAGAGGGACTTTGATTACAAAGTGAGAATTTTTATAGCAACATATTGCACATTTACGCTGTGGGTTTAATGAAGGGTTTCTGGCCACATAAGGCTTCATTCTACTCCCATGACGAGTGTATAATGAAAAATGGCTCTTATCTCAAAGCACACAAACGTGTGTTGTTGGGGTGCTGGGAAAGAAGACAGCCACTTGCTAACACGCTAATCCTGTTAGTTGGACGCCCTTTTCAACTGGTTACCATGGTTACCACTTACTGCGTTTTCGTCATAAAACAGACCTCGGGCTATATCGGCGACTATATCTACAGCTCGACGGTTCCCTCCCACAGTATGGCACAGAACAGAAACTAAGCGGAGATCCCTGAGAGACGACCAAAGCAATTCCTCTCTCAGGTGGAAATACTCAACCAGCAGCCGGGGAGGGTGGGGGTGGGGGGGGAGCTAGCGTAAAGAGACTCACTCGTCAGAGTCCTTTTTGCTCTCCTCGTTGAAGGCGATGGATTCCGAGCGCAGCCGGTTGGTGACCTCATAGGTACGCAGTGTGACACCGAAGATGTCCTCGTGATAGCGGTTCTCGTCCTGTGAGGAGATAAGATGGACATGAAGAGATAAGGATACAGTGAAGTATGGTGCGGTGTCGCCTTGAAAAGGAACTGGGAAATTCTGGAATGGACAGAAGGCTTTTTCAAGTCTCTCTTGCCTTTTGGCTGGATCATGAAATGATCTTCGTTTTCTCAAGTAAAGGCCTTTTCAGAAGTGGTTGAGCACTTGGCCTTTGTTAATTTATTTGTCAATAGCAGCCTTTGTGTTTTATGTTGTCAACCTTTACAACAGTATAAGGTTGATATTTCCTGTATGCGTATTTATCAATCTGACTTTGCAATGTTAACCATCCAAAGTATGTGAGCCACAGTCATGTGATGGCCTTCATCATCCTTTTCTTTTCAATCTGACTGAACATTCCCTTTCAATCTGGTGAGTGTATTCAAAGGATAACAAGCAGTGTGTACAACACACTATACAAAATCCTTTTATTGCCACTCAACCGAGGTTGGTGGATTTTTTTTTCAGCACAGCTTGGTAGGGAGCTCTCCATTTACTACATATACTGTCATCACGTACAGCTCCCTACAATGCTGCACTGAAAACATCAATAGGCTTCGATGGTGAAGTGCATTGGCCTTACTCTAAGTTTGCTGATAAAGAAGCCTGCGTCCTCCAGAGTCATGTTGCCCTGCAGTTTGATAATGTGCTGGACAGTCTTGAGGACGTCCCCAGCCATGGTCACGTCCCCACACACGTAGATGTGTCCTCCCTCCTCCTTCAGGCACTGGTACACCGTCTCTGACAGCTGCTCACGAAGCACATCTTGCACATATTTCTAGGGGGAGGACACAGGTAGAATGTGTGTTGTATGTATGTGTGTGTGTGGGAGAGGGAGAGAGAGAGAGAGAGAGAGAGAGAGAGAGAGGGAGAGAGGGGAGAGAGAGAGAGAGAGAGAGAGAGAGAGAGAGAGAGAGAGAGAGAGAGAGAGAGAGAGAGAGAGAGAGAGAGAGAGAGAGAGAGAGAGAGAGAGAGAGAGAGAGAGAGGGAGAGAGAGAAAAGTATAATAGACAGGATCATTAAGAGAAGGTACAGTAAAAACAACAGTTTTTAGCTGTAGCAGGAAGCTGGTAAGACTAGGACACACACACACACACACACACACACACACACACACACACACACTCTGTACTCGTTACCTTTGGTCTCCCAGGCTCTCTGGAGTAGGCTGTGTACAGCTCCTTGAACACATCCTTGTTCCTGGCTTGGATGGTCTCCTCCTTGTAGATGTGGTCTATTTGGGACTCGCGGCACCCAAACACGAGGGTCATGGGGCACGATTTGATCCCTGTGAGGATGAAGGACATTACTTCTCACTGTCTGTTCTCGACGTCTCACTGAACTATAATACTGAGTGATCACTGTAATAAAAAATCTGGGAAGTTGGAAATCGGAGGACGGGCTCATTGCAATGCATGGAATGGAATGAGGAACGGTATCAACGTGTTTGATACCATTCCTCATTCCATTCAATGCAATTACAATGAGCCCGTCCTCGGATTTCTGCCTCCACCAACCCCCCCTTATAAAAATATAAACCAACCCTTCTGTTCATAATCAAATAGTTTTTGCTGCCAGAAGCTCCTGAAGGGGGCGATGCCGGTTCCAGGGCCGACCAGGATACACGGTGCTCTGTGGTCTTTTGGCATTCTGAACGTTGGCGCACTAAAATCAAGAAAATAAAACTTGAAACTTTTGAAAACAACAATCTGTACAATTCTAGACTATTGTGCATCCCAAATCACAGAACAATGTGATCCCTCCCCAAAAAAACAGAATCATTTATGATCATAGAAAATGATGCGATGTGATTCATTCAAAAAGTAAAGCATTCATGACACAATAACACAGTCTCTCTGGCAAAGAAGAATTGTTGAAACTGTTTACCCTCGAACAAAACACGGGACCATCTCGTCCTTCTCTATTCTGCTGAGCCATGACGAACACACTCCATGGTGGACGGGTCCCTTTCCATCTGCAAGACATATTTACCAACATGCTCTTTATCTACTCCCTTCTCTTTCCAACAACACAAACTAACATACTGAAGTGCACTTCCGAAGGGCATTCGTCTCCAGTTAACATTCGAATTTAACCGTCACTTTCATCGCCCACACAATATGCACACAAAACATCTAGGAGAAAAGACAAGTTATTGAAAGAGATGCTTAACTGCTGGCTTAATCCCCAGTTGGATCGTTCCTCTGTCTGTATGCCCCCGAAGTCTGCCAGGGTAATCCAGTCCTTCATGAAGGAGTTTGCTGTTTCTGACACCTGGCTGGCACTTCTTTAACCCTTTTTCTAACGCTTTTTTAATTACTTCCATCAGTGTCTGCATGTAAATCTGATGCTATTGTTGTATCTGATCAGGCTCCAATTTATATTAATTATTATTATACTATTTTTTACTATTACGATTTACTAGTAGATAGATAGATAGATAGATCTTTATTTAGTCAGGACTGTGCACATTAATGAACAGTCACTTATACAAAGTATGGTGACAGTAAATATGTGCACAGTACACGTGCGCTATGGCGTTTTAGTGCAGGCTTACTTTCAAATTAGGATTTTGTTAACTTTGTGTCACGGCAAATAAAATGTTTTGTGAGCGCAAAACGCCTGATGTCTCTGCTTCAGTAGGAGACTTTGAAGGCATATAGAAACTAGAACAGAACATTCTGCTTCTTTTGTTTAGTTTTTTGTACTGCACATATTTGTGTAGAGACCACAGAATAGTCTGAAGTTTAAACCGTCTTGGATGTTTGTTTATTCAGTGATATTTTGTTTTGCTTGCAGGGATGGGCAAGCTGTCCTTCAGTATACAGACTTTCTCTCCAAGATAACTTTCAAACGCCTTTTGCTTTTAACTTCCATAAAGGGACCCACTTAATTTGATTTGCCATAATCTTAAAACAACACTACCAACCTCAAAAGCCCAACCAAATAATGCTGTGAAAGAGGCATGCTAAGAAAGCCAGTATCTTTTTAACAATACACAGTATGTGCTTGATCTAGCTGACCTGGAATGCTGGGTGGATGTAGTTAGTTTCCACTGTAGGAATGGGATGGTACTAAAAGTAACATTCTCAGCACTGCATACTGTAGAGGGTAGATGCTAAGTGGGATGCTTGGGAAGCCACCCCATTGAAATTGATATTTAAAAACGGTTAAGGGTTAGGTGTTTGGGTTATGGTTTATGGTTACAGTTAACATCTCCAAAACTGTAGAGTCCAGCCTAGTTGCCAGGCGTTCTCCGTACCTCTGGTCCGGTATGAGACCACGGCCACGGTCAGGTGGATCTCCCCGGGGTGCACGTCCGGGGACGAGCTGATGGAGTAGTAGCGCGCCTGGAGCAGGGGCAGCTGGGTAATCAGCAGGGTGGAGGGCATCTGGATGGAGGGGAACTCTTCCATCACCTCCACCAGGGTGGGGTTGTTGTACCACTTCCACTCCTCATATTCTTGCAAGCCCTGGGTGGGGACAGAGACAGGGAGAGAGGGGAGAAGAACATCATAGTTCATATACTAATATATATGTTACGGTACATACTATATATATGTACGGTACATGTGGGAATACGGTACATGTGGGAAAACTAGGGTTAGGGTTAGGTGCTAGGGTGCTACGGTTAAGGTTAGGGGTAAGGTTAGACATGCCAGCATGTACCAAATCGACGTAGCACCCTAATCCTAGTTTTCCCACATGTACCGTATTCCCACATGTACCGTACATATATATAGTATTGTAGCGAACGAGAACTGGTAGTGTAACTCGCCCCATGCGGGAGTCGAACCCCGACCTCCCGCATGACCGCCGGCCGCGCTAACCACTACACCAAGAGAGTTAACTCCCTTGGTGGAGCTGTTAACGGGCCTCATACAGGATCGTTACACTATCCTCACCGTTCGGGAGAGCGTGCCCTCACGCTTCACTATGTCAAGTCCCTCACGTGGACACGGCTCTCCGATGGCCTTCCTTCCATCCCAACTTTCTGACACCAGTGTAGCGAACGTGAACTGGTAGTGTAACTCGCCCCATGCGGGAGTCGAACCCCGACCTCCCGCATGACCGCCGGCCGCGCTAACCACTACACCACAGAGAGCCAACTCTCTTGGTATTGTGGTTAGCGCGGCCGGCGGTTATGCGGGAGATCGGGGTTCGACTCCCGCATGGGGCGAGTTACACTACCAGTTCCCGTTCGCTACAGTATGTACCGTACATATATTAGTATGACCATACAAAAAGGTATTCTCATTGTGGTTGTTTCATCACTTCCACTCTGTATATTGCAAACCCTGGGAGTGGAACAGGAGGTACTGTATGAGGTATCTAGGGGATCTTGGCAAAGGTCATTGCATCAAGGAGAAAAGAGAGTATTGTCTAGATTAAGGTGTATTATCAATCTGACTCTTCATTGAAAAAAAATAAACTCGCAGTACGGTACATATGCAAGTTGATATGCAATATTGAATTGTATCAAAGATAGGAATCATCTGTATTGTGGTTGTTTCACCATTTCTACTCATCTTATCCCTGCATGTCCTGGGTGTTGGAGGAGGGGGGAGGGAGGAGGGAGGAGAGGGGACGGAAGAGGGAGGAGAGAGGGCGGAGGAGGCAAGCACTAAACTCTTGCATATGTCATCACTGACATTTAGAAGATACGCGTTTTTATAGAGCAACAAATTCTTTTTTTGAGAATGGGCTGAGGCAAGAAGGATGAGTCACCGCCTGCCTGGCCAGGCCAACGTTTTCGGCACATTGACAAAAATGGCCGCTGAGCTGTGGGACGCACTGTGAGGGAAAATATGCCTATGGGTTAGAGTGGGCGGGGCTTCAATGCTATGACGGAGGCTGTGTCGTCAACAACCTCCTACTGAACACGCTTTCACAGGAGCGAATGCTTTTCGAACAGTTTTTCTTCTATTTGCACGAGGGAATAAATCTGTCACGTTGTATCTTAAACCTCTTACCACACTGTACGTTTAAAAAGTGACTGAAAAGACTGACAGAATTCTACAGGAAATGTCCATGGTAGGTTTCTCTTTATTAAAGATTTTATTCTCCTTGTGAAAAGTGACAGCATCGACCATAATGTCATGTCAAACACAATGGGCCGGTTTCAGAGACAAGGCTTAAGCCTAGTCCTGGACTAAATCACACTTTCAATGTAAAATCTCCATTGAAGATGTTTTTTAGTCTAGGATTAGGCTTAAGCCTTGTCTGTGAAACCGGCCCAATGTGTTCCCCATTCCATTCCATGCATCACAATGAGCCCGTCCTCTGATTCCTCCCTCCAACAGCCTCCCCTGACCATGACAGAATAGCTATCAAATGAAACAGAAGAAGTAATCATTTGTCAATTACCTTACTAAGCAGCTCCAGTTTCTTCTTGTGTTTTTCGTTGGTGGCCAGGGCGGCAAACTGTTGCAGCAGCACAGGGCTGGGCGGGGTGGTGATGTCCAGGAAGTACTGGAAGACCTGATAGATGGTACAGGGAGGGATCCGCTGCTCATCTGTCCAGTTACTGATCACACCTATGTGGGGACGGGGGACGGGACGGGGTATAGTGTAATATAGTATAGTTTAGTAGAGTGTTTAGTACCACAGTGCAGTAGTATTATATTGTGGGGTAGTGGTGTCTGGCCTCGTGGATAGTGAGTTGGACTGGTGAACAGAAGGTCATGAGTTCATATTCCACCATTAGTGTGCCCTTGAGTAAGGCACTAACCACTAAGTCACTCCAGAGAGACTGACCCTGTACTCGCTAATTGTAAGTCGCTTTGGATAAAAAAAAACGTTTGCTAAATGGTTATAATGTAAATATTGTATAGTAGCATACAGACAAACTGACTAGATGAATGAAGGGCAGAGAATACTGTATACCACACACTGCTACCCACCCAAGGCCGTGTTCCTCTCCACCAGAAACTCCACCCTGACGATTTGATTGACAGGCGGGGCGTCCTCTAGTTTGTCGATAAGTGCCGTCACCAGATCCTCGTGGTTGCCAGAGAAGATGCCCAGATGGTCGCCGGGCTGGTATTTCAAACCGTCATGGTTATTTGTGTGGAGTCGCACAATTATGGTGGAGCGACTGCAAAGGATTACAAGAAGGCAGTTTAATAACATTGTACCCTTTTAGTTAGACGAGTTGCTGAGCCTCAAACATCTTGTGCATGACCTGGAATGTGCTACAACATATGGGAATATGAAATGCCCTATAGTTCATCATTTATTAGTTCGTTATGAGTTCATTATATGGTGCTGAGATAAAGCCTATTTTATTGTGATGACATGGTATTGTACTGGATTGAATTTGTATTGTATTTCATAATGAAATAACAACGTCTGGCCATTAAGTGGAGTAATCAACTCACTTGGACGAGGAACCCTGTAGGTTTTCACTTCCTAGAAGCTT
>NC_137690.1:9741263-9748763 GCF_963989245.1 Nansenia antarctica
GCCCACAGCCTTAACAGCGCCATGGTCAAAATGGCCTGAAGGAATCCTGGGCAGAACCGGGCTGGCACAGATGGTTGGACTCACTTTCTGTCCTCTGTGTTTGACGTGGGGTGTCTCATCTCCATCAAGGCTGCTCCAAATTTCTACAAACAAATAACATAATACCATACAGTCACATACATAATGCCATACAGTCACATACATATACCATACAGTCACATACATAATGCCATACAGTCACATACATAACGCCATACAGTCACATACATAATGCTATACAGTCACATACATAATGCTATACAGTCACATACATAATGCTATACAGTCACATACATAATGCTATACAGTCACATACATAATGCCATACAGTCACATACATAACGCCATACAGTCACATACATAATGCCATACAGTCACATACATAACGCCAAACAGTCACATACATAATGTCATACAGTCACATACATAACGCCATACAGTCACATACATAACGCCATACAGTCACATACATAATGCCATACAGTCACATACATAATGCCATACAGTCACATACATAATGCCATACAGTCACATACATAACGCCATACAGTCACATACATAATGACATACAGCCACATACATAACGCCATACAGTCACATACATAACGCCATACAGCCACATGCATAATGCCATACAGTCACATACATAACGCCATACAGTCTCGTACATAACGCCATACGGTCACATACATAACGCCATACAGCCACATACATAATACCATGCAGTCACATACATAACGCCATACAGTCACATACATAACGCTATACAGTCACATACATAACGCCATACAATCACATACATAACGACATACAGTCACATACATAACGCAATACAGTCACGTGCATAATGCCATACAGTCACATACATATACCACACAGCAGTCAAGGCTGCAGGGGGTAGAAATGGGAGGACGGGCTCATGGTAATGCATGGAACGGAATGGGAAATGGTATCAAACACACATGTTTAATACCATTTCATGCATTTCAATGAGCCAGTCCTCTGATTTGACCAGCCTCCACTGCCACACAGTAACATTCATATAGTATGTGCATTAGGTGTGGTAATCAGACACACACTAACTCTTCATACCTCTCCATTTTCAGGTGGGTCCCCGTTGCCGAACGTACTGGTCACCATCAACACCAGTGTCTCATGCTCCAGATCAACCATGTCGTATTCGTCCATCGACGTCACCTACAGTCAGGAAACATATTGTGAAAATAAACTGTATAGTTATAAGATGACTACATTCTTTATAAGAACACAGGTAACACACAGTAAATACAATGTCAGGTAGTGTTGTATTGATGCATTGACATTGGTTGTTTCCTGCCCTACAAAAGGACTACAAATGAAATCGTTGCTATCTAGCTAAATCTGGAGCAATGACACGTTGTTCATGGTCCCTGACAAATAAACGAATAAATAAATAAAATAGATTATATTGCCCTGAGATGCTCTCAGGCTACTTACGAGGCTCTGTTCTGTGAAAAATAATTCTATTTCAGGACCGTATCATTATCAGGTGGGTTGATGAGAAATATATAAACAAGTGTTTTTTTGAATGAACTGAAACAGACTGCAGAACAGCAGATACTCAAGACAAAACAATCAAAGTGAGTGATGAGATGATGGTGATGAAAACATAGAACGTTGATCATTAAAACAACATTTAAAGTCGATATAACACGCACCCCGCCCCCCAAAACGCACACACACACACACACACACACACACACACACACACACACACACACACACACACACACACACAACCCTTTCCCAGAGACCAGACGGACCCCTTACATGTGGTCTGAACCCCAGGCAAGTGGAGAAACCGAGCAGTAATAAACACTACGGCAGTTCCTCGCCTAGCGAGCGCCTTAACGACCTCGTCACCTGCTGCCATACAATTAACATTCATGGTGCATCTGACTCCATGCGGTGCCGTGTGCCCCTCAGGGCCATGCCAGCGCCAGTGCCAGCGCCCTGCCAGTGTGGAGGGGATGAGAGGAAACACGGGCTTGGCCGCCGTGACAACCGGGAGGAGGAGCAGAGCCGATGACAACCCTCTGGTGTGATTGATTACATTAGGAAGTGGTGAAAAAATGTCCTAAAAGGGAAACACCGCTTGATGATTGAGAGCCGCATGTTTGATTTTTTTTTCAGACACATTTTCCACAGCCTCGAGGTGTTTTCGTGATCTTATCTTAAACTACAGCTCGCCGCTTGGTTGGGTAAATCCCGCTTTATCCCCTGGCACTTTTCGCTGTATGAGAGCGAAAAAGGATGTGACAGAAGACATGTTTTTTTCAAGAGCGTCTTCCTCCTTGGTGTGAAAACCCTCTCCCTGGGGTGGGGTGAGGGAGCACTAGCTTTTGAACTATTTCATCAGGATGAAAATCACAAAACCTGACGTGTTTTGTAAACTCATGTTCAACTTGAGTGTTAGGGGGTGAAATACAATGTTACAGTACCTTTGCGTCAAAGGCATGCTTGAAGATCTCACAGAGGGTTTTTGCATAGTCTTGGGACTTCCCCGTCTCGGTAGCAAACAGGATGGTGGCTTTGGACCTCTTAGCCATGGCATGGCCCATTAGCTTGGCTGAGAACTTCACAGCCCTGCAGAGAGAGAGAGAGAGAGAGAGAGAGAGAGAGAGAGAGAGAGAGAGAGAGAGAGAGAGAGACAGAGAGAGAGACAGAGAGAGAGAGAAATAGAGAGAGAGAGTGCAAGAGATAGAGAGAGAGAAAAATAGAGAGAGAGAGAAATAGAAATAGAGAGAGAGAGATAGAGAGAGAGAGTGCAAGAGAGAGAGAGAGAAATAGAGAGAGGGAGAGAGTGAGAGAAATAGAGAGAGAGTGCAAGAGAGAGAGAGAAATAGAGAGAGAGAAATAGAGAGAGAGAGAGGGGGAGAGAGAGAGAAATAGAGAGAGAGAGAGAGTGCAAGAGAGAGAGAGAGAGGGGGGGAGAAAAATAAAACAAGGAAATGAAATGATACAGGGACCAGTGTATTCAAGGGCACTGGAGACATCCCCAGCCACAAACCCTGCCTCCTCCCTCTGTCTCCAGCCTCAAAGTCACAACTCCCAGGCCTACTGGAGCCTGCTCTGCACGGACGTGCGATGTGCTTCACTAGACAGCATCATGACGTCATGTTTAAGAAGCGGATGGCAATCATGATTACCTAGCTTGGCATATCCTCGGGGGTGATTACAATAATAGCTCAGAAGAAGACACAAAATCGTCTTCTTCTTCCTCCTATGTTCTGATTACTCCCTCAGGGGCTGATTGACTGAATTACACCGTTGAGTAGGCCAGCCTCCCTCTCGGTGTCTGCGCCTTGTCTCATTCCATTCATCGAGCGACAGAACAAAACATATGAAAGAGATATGAGGGAAGAACGAAAATGGATTTGCTGCGTACATGTTTGTATAGAGCTGCTGCCCACCATTTGGGTGCCCTGAGCGTCGAATTATTTTTTATAATTTATAATATAATTTTTTTGTCAACGGAGGATGGGGGACGGGGGAGGTGGGGGGTGGTGGTGGTGGGGGGGGGATGCTAGCCCTAGTTTTGGTGCCTCACACACAGCGCATGATGCTCGTGTACGTAGCGGCGGCACTGATGTAGTAAATAATTTGCACTTTTCTAGGATAAGTGTACACTTCACTTAAGTGTGGATTTCAGTCTACGCGTCAAGCAGAACTCGGAGGAGATTCCTAACTGCAAGCATAATCAATCATAATCTTTTTCCAAGGGATAGTGAATGACCACTCTTGCTGTACTCACTTGGCTAGCTTCTTGAACCCTATAGTTCTCTTCTTTGTGGGGGTCCCGTTGACTCCTTTCCATACATGATTGTTCCACGGGTCAGCCTGTAGCCAGGGAGAGGAGGTGGAAAGATTAGCAGGGCATAGCATACAGGCCAGTGGATGTTATTACAGGGGTTCTCAGTTCCAGCCCTCAATGCTCTTTATCTATCTCTCTCTCTCTCTCTCTCTCTCTCTCTCTCTCTCTCTCTCTCTATCTCTCTCTCTCTCTATCTATCTATCTATCTATCTATCCATCTATCTATCTATCTATATATATCATCTCTATCTATCTATTTCATCTCTACTCTACTAATCGTAAAGATGTGTGTGCATTGCAGTTCAGCCAATTACTGTAGCTACATTGATTGTACCAAGGAGAAACCAAAAACAGCATGACTGTGGATGTCGAGAGCCTGAGTGGATGCACCCCTGTGTTATGTGTCAACCTATTGACATTGACAATCACTTCCTGGTCACATGACCTCTGTTTCTTACCTGGTACTCGAAGGAGGGGGTCAGGCGATAGTTGATCATCTCCTGGTGGAACACGGGGGTGATGCTCCCAGACATGGGGGGTACGATCCACACCCAGTCTCCTGGGCAGCCCCCCCGCACCCGCACCTCATTCTCCATGTGCTTTATGAAGGACTCTGTGGCTGAGTGGTGGTCCACTATGGTCACCTTAGAGGACTGAGGACAGATAGAGGGAATGAGGATGTGGTTTTGTGTCTTCTAGTTCCCTCCCTGAAAGCTATTTCATTTCATATTTGATATTTGAAATAATAATAATAATGGAAGATATTTCATTATAATCCGTTATTCACCCTTTTAAGCTACTTCCTATGTCACAAGACTTTTTAAATCTCACATTGTGTATAAGCTACAGTAGATGTATTTGCCTCCAGTAGGAGCTCTAGAAATGTATAGTCGCGCGGACACATGGACACACACACAGGTACTCACCTGGAAACTGTACAGGACTGCTATGTTGATCTCCACCAATGCCTGGTCCTTCCACAGAGAAGAAGTCTTCCTCGTGTCCAAGGCCATCATATTGGCCACTTCCTGTTGGTAAAGATGACATGTTGTAAAAACGACTGACCAATCAAGATCAGATCACCTGGTTTTGTGAGGATGTTCTCTTTCTTAAAAGCTCTAGTGGCCAATCAATGTCATCCACCGGGGTAGCCTGGTTTCTATGAGGATGCTGTCTATGGCCAGTAAGTGGTGGCGGTCTCTGTATATCCAACTTCGGAATCACATTTCAAGCATGTTGAAAGAGCCTTCAGGCAATCCTTATAGTTTACGTAATATACTCGTTTTCTAAGATAGAGACATTAAACACAAATCCTTTTAACTGCAGCTCATGTTGTGCAGGTGAAAGTGAATGAATAATGGGTATCTTATCTTTATCATAACAAAGTTGTCTATGGGTAAACCAGCCGATAGCAGAAGGGAGTGGTGCTTGAGATGAGAAAATGGGGAAAATGACTGAAAAACAACTTACAGTAAGTGACTCTAACCCTGGAAACTGTTTGTAGAAATAATAGAACCCTCACGGTAATGGCTATGCTAATGTATTAGTTGGATGCTAACATCCTTTGGTCAGTTCTGTTGGAGTTGGAAGTACAACCAATCCATCATCATTACCGTACCAAGGTACGGTGAAAACAGTGTACCCTCTCCATATGTAAAAAAAAATACGGAAAAACTAAACAGAACAAAAAGCATTGTAACTGTCAATGGTCCCTAGTCATAGCATAGATTACGATGACTGATGGATAAATGATTCACTTACAGACAAATGTATTTATGGTAATGTAAATGTACGGCCAACAACTTCCACTTAGACTGGGAACATATAACCCTTTACATAATCATCAACAATACACCATTTTGCTTCCTGGGCCCAGTATTTCTGGATTTAATCTGGATCAGAATGAGATCAGAGGCTGATTTCCCCTTTACTACAACAAAATCCAGATAGCAATGATCTTGGATATAAAAAAGGAATGTAGATCATTCTGATCTATATTAAAACTTTCGAAATACCCGGCCCAGGAAATCCCACTATTGAATGTACAGTAGTTCAGGATAGCCCTGCATTGCAGCACGGTCCAATACAGTACCTCTAGGATATTATAGCGTGAGGTGTCGCAGAAGTCCCTGACGCCAATCTCTGTGCCCATGTACCAGCCACTGAACGGACAGGCGGTGAAATCGAGCCCGCCGACCTCCAGCAGCATGTTGGACACGGCAGGCAGACCGTACCACTTCAGATTCAGGTCCTTGAACCAATCATACCTGCCACCGCAAAAAGGACAAAGGAAAGAATTCATGAGGTGTTGAAATCTAAGTAAAAGGTTGATGGAAACGCATCTGCCTATGCTGGTTCAACTCAAGGTCCTCCCATTTCGTGGTCCCCCTGCCCAAGGACCTCCCAAACGATTCCACACTGAAGTACGTAAAAAAAAAAGAAAAGCTTCTGTTCATTCAATGCCGGTGTTTTCAGGCCTACAACGTCATGGCCAACGGGGGGTGTATAATTATGCCACGAAGAAGTTAACCAAGAGACATTGCTAAATATAACATCATTCTACATGACTAATTCATGTAAAGATGCACTGTATGTATCGCACTGAGAGCAATTTTCTCACGGCGACACACACAGCCAAAGGAGCTCAGCCAAAACAAGCATTATCACAGCAAGGGCTTCAGAAGCAGCAAGGGCTTCAGTAGCTGGACAAACTGGCTCCACATCCTTCTACCTGCTTCAACAAAGGAACCGAGTGGCCCCTCAGGGTGGTCTCTCTCTATGCAGCTCTCTGGCTACAGCAGCTGATAGAAAGATCATCTCTCTCCATCATTATTGGTGGCAGCAGAACAGAAACAGAGACCAAACTGGCAGAGGAGATGAGGCCAACTGATGTAGGGTTTGGGGAGGCAGTGATGCCCGTTTTTGGGAGCTTGGCAGAGAATGTCATGTGCTTGGTGGGGGTGAAGCTTCCCGTGTGCCCAGGACTGGTAGCTCTGAGAATTACTATGCTTGTGTGGGGGTGTGGAGAGAGAGAGAGAGAGAGAGAGAGAGAGAGAGAGAGAGAGAGAGAGAGAGAGAGAGAGAGAGAGAGACAGAGAGAGAGAGAGAGAGAGAGAGAGAGAGAGAGGGAAAGAAAGAGAGATTGTGTGTGGCTGGGTGTTCATGTAAGTGTGTGCTTTTCTGTGCGTGTGTGTGTGTGTGTGTGTGTGTGTGCTTGTCTGTGTGTGTGTGTGTGTGCGTGCGTGCGTGCGTGCGTGCGTGTGTGCGTGCGTGTGTGTGTGTGTGTGCGTGCCTGCATGTCTGTGTGTCCCTTTGACTATATTCCTGTGTCTCTATGTCTATGTGTGTGTTGTACAGATACTTTGCCCCTGTAAATATGGATATTTCTCACTCACTTGGGATGTGTGATAGCCACCTCCAGGATGAGGTCATGAGGGAGCTCAAACATCTCTGGATCATTCCCATTGGCTTGGAGCAGCAGGGGAAGCACATCAAAACGACCCCTGGGCGCCTTCCATCCCTGCTGCATGCAGATCTACACCAACATGTTCAATCACGTTAAAGTTGTGAACTGTATAACTGTATAATAATAATAATAATAATAATAA
>NC_137690.1:9753763-9816263 GCF_963989245.1 Nansenia antarctica
CATCCTCATCCTCATCCCCATCCCCATCCTCATCCCCATCCTCATCCTCATCCTCATCCCCATCCTCATCCCCATCTCCATCCTCATCCCCATCCCCATCCCCATCCTCATCCCCATCCTCATCCTCATCCTGATCCCCATCCTCATCACCATCCCCATCCTCATCCTCATCCTCATCCCCATCCCCATCCTCATCCCCATCCCCATCCCCATCCCCATCCTCATCCTCATCCTCATCCTCATCCCCATCCCCATCCTCATCCCCATCCCCATCCCCATCCCCATCCTCATCCTCATCCTCATCCCCATCCCCATCCATCTAATCATCTACCCCAACCAACCAGTGTTCAGATGTGTGAAAGAGAGAGAGAGAGAGAGAGAGAGAGAGAGAGAGAGAGAAGAGAGAGAGAGAGAGAGAGAGAGAGAGAGAGAGAGAGAGAAGAGAGAAGGGCGATGAACAAGAGTGTTCAAAATAAAACAAAGGAATCACTCTCGCTTCAGAACATCCGCTCGCCATAAGGCTGTGGGCATTCATCCTAGCCAGCTGTCCTTTTTAGACAAGCAGGAGACAGATCATCTTCAAACAGCAAACGTCTGTGATATATTATACATGTGAAGATGCTGCTATTACAGGCCATTGATTGGGACGGGTGGCCGATAAGTCAAAGAAGTAATTAGACTTGTGTTTAAACGCTAAGCTGACGGCTGCGGTGCATTTGGAGACGAAGGCCTGAATAGTTAGGACTCTGCTTGCTCTTGGGGGAGTTTAGGTTTGTGTTACTTGTTAAGTGCTTTGTGACAAATGTGTGTTTGAAAAGCAATATGATTTTATGGATTAACTATCCATAAAACCATATTGCTTTTCAAACACACATTCGAATAAATTGATATATGGATATATAATACACAAGTAATATACACAAATGGATATATGGATGTTAGATGGACGGATGTATAGATGAATGATAGATGGATAGATGGATGGATGGTTAGATGGATAGATGGATAAATATTCTGTGGATGAGAGCCCATACCGCATCACTGGAGCTGTGGTGCAGAGTGTCGTTGTACATGGTGCCGCTCTCCCAGTTCTTGATCTTCATGAAGCGCGGGCATTTAGAGGGGCTACCGTTCTGAAGGCTCTTGTTTGGGGATATTTTCCCCTCAGTTGGAGCCTGAGGAGGACAAACAGACATTTAAGAGAGTTGAGTCATTTCTGCCTAGAAACCAAACAAACGCTTTTCAGGGATTGCCATGGAGACCCCTTCTGGGTGCAGGCTTTCATTCTAGCTGTAAGTAGTAATATTATGAAGAAGAAAAACTTGGAGTAACTGACTTTGAATACAACTGTGGGAGGACACTGATCTAAGGACTTCAGGCTGAGAGAGAGAGAGGGAGAGAGAGAGAGAGAGAGAGAGAGAGAGAGAGAGAGAGAGAGAGAGAGAGAGAGAGAGAGAGAGAGAAAAAAAGACGAGTTGATATTGTAGATCACTAGGGAACATAATCAAAATACATCATATATTCTTCTCAGTCTCTCATCATATCTCAACAACAAATATACCCCCCCCCCTCTCTCTCTCTCATCCTCCCCCTCAAGACAAAGATAATCAACATCATTAAACAATGAGATGATTGGACACTAATTGTCGCCTTGCTGGGCTTGTCTATGGTGCGGTTATCGACTGATGAATGCCTGCAACTGAAACCCCAGTGTATTGTTCTTGACAGTACTCCCTCAAGGACCACATCGATAATGAACCCACCCATCAAAAAGGAATCAATCTCACACCCTACAATAGCTCCTATCATCTCTCAAGAGGGGTTATTGCCAACCACACGGCAAAGGCGTCCCAAACAATGTAATGGTAGCGCTGACTGGGGAGATGAATGCAAAGTGCAAACATCAATCGAGGTTCATCGATGTTCCACGTCTTGGCACAGAATGGAAGGGCAAAGCCATTTGAATTGATTTTGATTCCGAACACACAGCCGGGGAGCAGCATCACACGGGTCACGTTCACACAGAGCCGGCGCACCGTAGGAACCGTAGGATGCATACAAACGTTTCCCATTAAACGTTTACATTTACATTCAACCATTACCATCATAGTCCCCACACAAAGCCCTATGATGCCATACACATACAGACAGGTAATTACCACCTGGGTTATTCAGACCCACAGTATACAGCCAAATGAAAGCAAGATGAGGAGAATTACCATGTAAAAGTCGAAGTGAGAGAGAGAGAGAGAGAGAGAGAGGGGGAAAAAGAAAGGTAGGGAGGAATATTTAGAGTTTGAGTCATGAGAAGAAAGAAAGTGGGAGAGAGAGAGTGTGTGGGAGAGAGAGAGAGAGAGAGAGAGAGAGAGAGAGAGAGAGAGAAAGAGAGAGAAACGGTTGTGTGAGGACGTGGTGGAGTGAGGAGTGATAACATTTAGAATTCAAGTTGTAAAAAAAATTCGATCGAAAAATCGAAGACAGAAGAATACAACATAGATTGTTGACAGACTAGTCTAGTGCTCGGAGCTACTCTACAATGTTATGGAGAAGACGGCAGGATAAAAGGCAGGTTTCTGGCATGGTGGCGTTTCCCATGCTTTCCTGTGAAGCATCAAAGAGGATGCTTCACTGGTTCTCTGTGGCTCTGTTTGGGTAGAGCACGGCGCTAACAATGCTTAGGTTGTGGGTTTGATTCCCACATGGGACCATATATACTGAAAAATACTTTGGATAAAAGTATCAGCTAAATGGCATATGACGTTGCTAACAATGTCTCCGGAAATCTGATGGCACTGACAGCACATTATGTCACCTCGCCGGTGCGACAGGCTTATAACATTAAATTATGCATCAGCAGCATCCAAGCTCAAGGCACCAGGACAGACTCCAGGACAGACTCCAGGACAGACTCCAGGACAGACTCCCGCAATGTGAGAAATCAGATTTCAAGCCAATCGTCTTATCAAAAGTCTGCTTCAAGTGTTTGTATTAATTGAATCCCAGCTCGTTATGACTTGCATGGCCTTCAGCTGGTGGTGGCATACATAGAGATGACATACTGTATTGCTTTATTGTAAAGAAAGAAATGTATATTCCATATCTTTATTATGGTTTGTTTATCAAGAATTTGACACCCCAAAAAATGTAAGCGATTTTGACTCCGAACACACAGCCAGTTTCTTTTTTATTGCCCTAATTGCCTTGGTGACACAATTTCACCTGTCTTTCCTCTTCCATATGGGACTCTCCAAAAAACGACCTGCTGAACCATCACTGTTATGGAAATATAAATTGGAGCATTCACATACAGTTGGGCAAATATTGTGTTTTTACGACAGTCAATTATTGCTCTCTTAGACAGACTTTTCACGAAAGCTCAACCATAAAGCTCTAACGCATGACAAAACACCTCTACACTGGGAAGCAGTGACGCTCTCTTCAATGAGTCAGCACATGCACGTGCATGCGCACACACGCACGCACGTACATACACACACACACACACACACAGCTCTGTGTTTAACTACGATGGCGCCAATGTGACTGGCTGAGCCTCACACACAAACACATATATACATGCACACACACACAAACACACACACACACACACACACACACGCGCACACACACACACACACACACACACCTCTGCAAGCCTAGAAGGCTGAATCGTTTGGAGAGGACCACATTAGAGGGAAAGATGGATCAACTCCCCCTGGGACCACAGCTGCACGCATTCATTAGACCTCTTGGATCGTTTCGCCCCATCCGGCCTCTCTCCCGGGGGCTCTAGTAGCCACGTCACAAGTGGGTGGATAAAAAGTGTGTGTGTGGATTACGACACTACCCTGGCCCCGGCTCCTGCCTGTCACAACCAGGCATTCCGTATGGGACATGTAAGCTAGATTTCATGCTCTGACAGCTCGCTGCCAGAAGCATCTAGAAGCCAGGTGATGGGATCTTTAGAGAGAGGGATTTACCATGTACTTATGATGCGCATGGATGTGCACACACAGTCACATGAAGAAACAGAATGTATAAGATTATAAGGGGAAAGAAACATATGGGCAAAGGCAGCCATGGGCATACATACATTACAGACGCACGCATCGAGGTTGACTCATAGATACATGCATTCAAAAGCAGGCGTCTCATACATAGAGACATCTCATACATAGAGAGATGCGCGCACACACACGCACACACGCATGCAAGATCGCACACTCACACACACACACACACGCATTAGAAGAATTGAAGTGTGTTTACCTTGTCTGTCTCAGAGTACGGGTTATTGAGCACCGTAGGCATGTGGTCCTTCCTCCACTGGTCATCAAACACTCTGTCATTATCACACACCAGCTGGGGGGACAGGCCATTTCCCATGCCAAGGTCCCTGAAAGTCACACACAGTTCCCTTTAAGGTTCCCACTGTTAAAAGACAATGGAAAGAAACCCCCCAAAAATGGTGTTTCACGTGCAAGATGGCTGACACCGTGTAAGCCTGAAAGCATGGGCATTTTAAGATTGCCCATTTGAATAGCACATGGTGTCAGCCATCCTATATCTTACATCTACAAAAAAAGTTGACCAAACCAAAAACAAGACTATGGCAGTACTGACTGTTACCGTACTGTAGAGCAACACAAACTATGATATAAGAACTTACAAGCAGTGAAGGAACAAGCTGGGGTAGTGGTGGTCTAGTGGATAGTGAGTTGGACTTGGGATCGGAAGGTTGTGAGTTCAAATCCCGCCTGAAGCCACACCACTACTAGTGTGCCCTTGGGTAAGGCACTTAGCCCTCAGTTACTCCAGGGGGAATGTCCCTGTAATTCGTAATTGTAAGTCGCTTTGGATAAAAGCGTCTGCTAAATGGCAAAATAAAAAAAATAAAAAAATAAATGTAATTAATTAATTAACAAGCTAGCATATCCGTGCACCAGTGGAGGCTGGTGGAGGTATACATCACGTGTGTCTGACACCATTCCTTTATTTCATTCAATGCCTTACAATGAGGCCATCCTCTGATTTCTACCTCCACCAGGTAAGATACGTCACAAACTAAAGAAATGATGCCTGAGTGTTACGTGAATTATGACTAGCTGCGTGGCAGAGTTTTGGACTGACGGGTGTTTCGTCGACGGGGGTAGCAGAGTGTCAGAGTGATTGACGGGTGTCAGCTGGTGCTAAATCGACGGCAAAAGTGTGGCCCCCTCTAGCGGTTGGGGCCCTAAACAACGGCATAGACTGATATAGTTATGCAGTATAAAATCCTCATAAAGCAACATTGTTGGGGACAACTTGGCCTTTCACTCTAGCCTAGCTGAAGCACAGTGAGCGCTGCACAAAACAGTCTCGCAACCAACTTTTCTTAACTCTAAAGCTTTGTTCACACTGCAGGCCTTAACGCTCATACCTGCTTTATTTATCAAATACGTTTGGGAATACTGCCTCTTCAAACAACAGCTACAAGTGACAAAATCATATTTGTGTGCGTTCATACATTGTAGTCTTAAGCTGGCATGGCTATGCTAGTTGTCATAGTCATGACAGGACCCTGTGTCGGGGCTCATGCTTCCTCTAACTTAGAAGTTGTTGTGGGGTCACAACAACTTGAACCGATCAATCACTCAAGTTTATTTCATAGCTCTTTTTACGTACATGGGACAAAGTGCTTTTACACCAAAATAATACCAAACAATATAAAGAATAAATACAATACAAACAATATGATCTAACAACAAATCATAGACATCCAGGAGTGAGCCAAGGAAAAAAACTCCCCAGAGGAAGAAACCTTGAGAGGAACCAGACTCCAGGGGGACCCATCCTCCTCTGGCTGATCTGGTGACGAGGAGTAAGCTAATGTGGAATGTGGTGTGGTGCAAGAGTTCCTGCCATGGAAGTTTCACAGTTGCTTGCTCTGTTTCTCTTTATGAGAGTTATAGCTATTGGCAGAAAGCAACACACGCACTTATGTACTCGCACTTATACTCCACAACTCTTGTCCTTCATGCTTGTTTATTGCTTATGTTGCTAAGTGATGATCTCAGACAACAGTGTGTCACATACGGAGTGGCAAAATGTGGCAAACACATCAGGGCAAATAAATCGGATTTGACTGTTCAGACACAAGTTGCATAACCAGGAATTGTATCTGAAATCAAACAGCCTATGAATGTGGTTTGAAATGTGGCTTGAAATATCACCTTCCACTACCCCTCTGTACAGTTCCTCTCCTGTTAATAATAAAAACAAATATATCTTTTTCTAGCATTGTGACTGTCAATGGCACCTGGTCCAAGTATAGATTGTTGCTTATGATGACTGATGTTATGGTTTGAAATGCGCAACATTACAATGACACATCGTTGTTCTTGTTCTTAGTCTGGTGTTGGTGTAGAAAGAGTGTGACAAAAGATTGTAACATCCAAACCTTGTTTAAGTGTTCAGATGACATACCCTCTCTACAACAACATTCTAATTTAAGAATCACGTTGGGTGGTTCGGTGTACTATAATGGTTCAAGGGAAAAGGGTATGTGTGTGTTTGTGTGTGTGTGCATGCGTGCGTACGTACGTGCATCCATGTGTGTGTATGTTTGTGTGTGTGTGTGTGTGTGTGTGTGTGTGTGTGTGTGTCAAAGCATCAAATCGGGTCTTAAATCTACAGCAATATTACCTTTTTAACTGAGATCAGTCCAGAAGAGTGGTGGAGGACGCTCTTGAACTTTCTCATTTCTCATAAAACAGAAACCTTGAGAGCCTGCCAAATTGGCAATACATCAGGGAACTTGAGTATAATGATTAATTTACTACAAACGCAGTAACAGTTAGTCACAGTAGCGTCAGGCTCCAGGAAACCCAATGCCATTGAAAACCAGCCATGATTTGATGTAAACAATAAACTCCAGGCTATGGTTGTGCTATGGGTAAAATACGGGCAGGGGGGCTCATTAAACTCTGGGCTGTTGAAACCACATGAGACGTGAATAAACACAGCAAATTCATCAGTGTGTGATTTGAGGTTTGCGTTCTTTCACTCGCGAAACACCCACACACATATCGCCTCTCTCTCATCAACGCGTGTCCAAACTAACTGTAAATACTCGTAGACGCCCCAACCATCTCTCTCTCTTTCTCCAGCTCACGTTGTCTTTCTCTCTCTCTCTCTTACAAACTGCATCTCCTTAATGCCTCAATTTGCTAAACCATATTCATCATTTCGATTCTAAGGATGGACTCAGAAACGTAGGAATAACTGGAGCAGTTACACATGTACACATGTATCATCAGTCATACATTCTGACTCAGTTACGGTTCATTTCCTATCATACTAATAACAGCTTTGCTATGAAACAGCTATCTGTTATAACGTGCTGCTGTTCTATTTCTGTTGAATAGCCATCAACGTATAATTTGTGAGATGATACTGCACAAATGTACCTGGATATTATAGCCGAGGGGCAGACAGAGTCGATACCTCCATTTCATTACCATTTACCATTTTTAAAAAAGAATCCTCCACCTCTATTGGGTAGTCTTTGGAAAGCCTTGCTTTGTCTGAAAGTCATAACCCTAACAGAGCAATTACGTTAGCTGCCTCCTTTCCTGCCTCTCAAATGCCTAATAGTCCCAAATAGGATGCATTCAGTCCATTTGTACAAAACTGCATAAAGCATGCTAATCAACAGAATTACCTACAGTATGTCAATGGCATTTCCCAGAGCCTGCTTTGAGGTAGACTTAAAGGGCATGGTTTTCCTAGAATGCAATGACTCACTCAAGGGGGTGAGAGCGAGTGTTGCATGCAAGGCAAATAACATCAAGGAGGACTATTGCTTTCGAGATACCGGTATTGTAGATAGATAGATAGACTTTATTTGTCATTGCTACAGTACAGGTAGTCTCTCAATCAGATTTCTGGCTAATGTGTGCAATGGTCAGTAGGTATAGAATAGCCAACAACATCTACAATACACTAATCAGGCTCTAGAGTGGCGTTGTTTGTTGTACAGACGTTCACCAGATGCAGCAATAGCCCTCCAGAGGGAACGACTACAACATGTTTATAATAGCAACCTGAGACCATTATGATCTAACTATCAGGTTGTTGTCGGTTACCTGTCCACTTGGACCTCTGCGTCCTTCCTGTCCACAGTCCTCTGTCCCTCTCCGTTGATTTCCCTCTTGCTGTTCTTGATCAGCCGTAGCACGGGCTCGATCTCCTTCAACAGGTCGTTGTTGTCCTCCACGCCGTTGAGCAGCAGAGCTGAGCGCCCCCCATCCTGGGCTGCGATGAGAGCCTGCACCCCTCCTCTCTGGAGCAGCGCCTCCCGGCGCGAGGGCGTGACGACGGGGGACGACAGGTTCTCGATAGCCCTAAGCTGAGGCTCCTTGTTGCCCTGCTGCTGCTGCCCAGGGCCGAGGGGGCTGAGAGGGCAGCAGCGCTCGTAGGACTTGGAGGCGGGGAAGGCAGGCCGGGTGACCCTCACGGTCCTCTGACGGCCGTCCCCAGACAGGGTGGTCTCTAGGTGGGTGGTGAAGCCCTCGGGGCCTCTGAGGATGAGCACGGCGTGGCTCTCCGGCGAGACGTTCTTCAGGGTCTCCAGCGCCCGTTCGTAGGAAAGGTCCACCAGAGGCTTGTTGTTGACGGCCAGGACAATGTCGCCCACCTGAACCAGGCCACACTCCTCGGCCGCCCCGCCGCGGATCAGGTCGGACACGATGACGGGAGGCTTGCAGACCCTCTGTTTGACCAGGAAGCCCAGGCCGCCCACTTTCCTCTTGAAGAGGCGGACCGAGATGATGTTCGGTTGCAGCTGGCACACGGTGGGTTCTGATTCCAGCATGGTGCCTGTGTGTGTGCTGGAGGTGTGTTGGGGAGAGTGTATGTGTGTGTATGTGTGTGTGTGTGTGTGTGTGTGTGTGTGTGTGTGTCTGTGTGTGTGTGTGTGTGTGTGTGTGTGTGTGTATGTATGTCCAGGGATCTGAGGAGAGAGGGAGTGACAGCAACAACTTATATTAGTGGCATAGAAAATATACTTGACTGTGTAATCTGTTTTACAAGATAGTTTTGATCTTCTACGATTTGTCATGTTTCAGTGCTTTTAGAAGTGGCAATATCGCAGAACATTACAACTGGATTTATTTTTCCAACCATTACATGCTAATCGGAATATTGCCACTGGCACAAAATACTATAAAAACGACACAATATACTGTGTGTATATTGAACATTAGGATACAATTTAACATCACTATGCTCCTAGTTGCTATTTAGTTAATTGACAAAGGTCTATCTAATGTAAATATGTTTCATACACTCACCGAACACTTTATTAGGAACACTATACTAATATTGGTAGGGCCTCCCTTTGCTCTCTAAACAGCAATACTTTGTTGCATTGGTTCCACAAGATGTTGGAAACATTACTTTGAGATTCTGGTCCATGATGACCTGATTGCATCACGCAATTCCTGCAGATTTGTCAGGTGCACTTTCAAGCTGTTCTATCACATCCAAAAGGTGTTCTATTGGATTCAGATCCGGTGACTGGGAAGGCCACTGAAGAATACTGAAGTCATTGTCACGTTGCGTTCATGAAACCAGTCTTAGACAACTTTTGCTCTGTGACATGGTGCATTATCATGCTGGAAGTAGCCATTAGAAGATGGGTACATTGTGGTCATGAAGGGATGCACACGGTCAGAAACAATACTCAAATAGGCTGTGGTATTCAAGTGATGATTGATTGGTAGAAACGAGCCCAACGTGTGCCAAGAAAAGATTCCCCACATCATTACACCACCTGAATGAATGAGAAGGTGAGTCTCATAAAGTGTTCAGTGAGTGAATGTGTATTATTCAAACCAATGGTGCCAATAGTATTTATTCCTCAGAAAATGTCTATCATGATGATTATTAATTAATTAATACAGTACCAGGTGCACAGGGTCGGGCTGTGTCCAACACAAAACTTTAGAAACAAAATGCATCCTTCAAAAAACATCGATATTACAGTTAAAGTGACCCGATGCTTTCCCCCCCCTGTGTGAAGGCTATCGCTTTTTGATGTACTCTGCATAGAGTTAGTTACCCTGAAGCCATATCAACATGTGCAACATGTGCCATTTATATTACAAACAAGTACGTTGTGTTGATTGAAAAAGCAGTGGGGTGATAAGATATTTAAACCAGGATGGATATGTGTCATCCAGAACGGTTGAAGCGCACTGCCTTTTTATCGCAATCAGCACCAAGGACAGCGTTCAGCAGCCGACTCTATAGCCTATTGTTCGCACCGCCTACAAAGGTTTTGCATGATATCGTGACGTTAGAATTATAAGGTTCTATCTCCATTTTTGTCAAAATTGAGTTTTTTACATAATCTGATCCATTAGGTGTTTATTAATGCCTGTGTGGTGTTATTTTTTAAAATGTTGACATTTTTGAGTTAGTAAGTCATAAAATACAAAGGTTCCATCTCACAAAATATAATGGAATGTAAAAACTTTGACGCTCAATATCTCTGAACTGCCCTAAACGGAGATAGAACCTTATAATTCTAAGCTCACGATATGACTAAGCTCTAACGCAATCTTATCGCATTTTGGAAATGGGACACAGGTATAGGCTAGAATATGTTTTACATATCCCATATAGGTGATGTTCTGTCTCGAATAAAGAGGCATGCACATTATATGCACTGACAAACTTCTAATATGCATTGAATACACTGACATTGCACACTCTCGAATGAAGAACTAAAACACAACTTTTAAAGGGGTTGTGGCTAATGTCTGTTAAGATAGGCTCCCTCTCTTTCGCTTTCCTAAAATCCATCTATAGCCTACCTCACAGAAAAGCAACAACACACATATGAGCCGTTACATACATTGCCCCGGTTGTCACATTTCCTTCTAACAAGAAATCCGAACGCATAATTAAATAGTTCATAACGTATAAAAGTTCAAAACCACAAAGCTCTCAAAACAGACAAGACAAGGTTGTGTGTATCAGGCTGTAATATTGATTCCAGGTAGGCCTATGTAAATATGGGTTGGTGCTATGCAACAAGTGCATCTTGTTATTTATTGCCCTCATTGAGAAACACCTCATATTTTTGTCTGATAAGGAAAACATATCAGATGCATGTTAGGAGGAGAATTAAGATGTTGGGATTGGAATCAGACGCAGCCTTGCATTTCTTACCAGATACTGTCACTATGCTCTATCTGTAGTCGAATATATTGGAACGCCTTTATTGGAAAATATAACGAATAGTTTATGATACAGCATTATATATAAAGAACAATAAGTCGCCATCGGTCGCCAAGTTGTTATAATCACCAGCATTAAACCCCCTTGGAAAAGCGTAATTTCCCCCCATTCTACAGAGAATCGCTTCTGAACAATCTTGCTTTATTATTTGAATAATCAAAGCAATTTACCTCTGAGAACCAAGCTCACTGCTACAACGAACTGTTGCAATAAAGTTGGATTAACTCCTCTCGTGCGTTCTCCTCCAGCGGCTGCACAGGTTGTTCGCTCGAGCTCCTCAAGTCCCACTTGCGCGCTTTGTCACCGCGGCATGCCTGTGCGTCTCCGCGCGCCCTGCAGGGTGCCTTATAAATATGGAGCACGGGGGGACACTGTGACGAGCTGGGTGGGTCGTGTGTGCGCAGGCATTTATACCACCACGATGTGTCCTGGTTGTACTTCTGTCATCACCAACTCTAGTCCCTCCTCGCGTCGCACCAGTTCCATGGGTGTGAACAGCAGAGCGTGACGTTAGAATTTTAAGGTTCTATCTCCATTTTTGTCAAAATTGAGTTTTTTACATAATCTGATCCATTAGATGTTTATTAATGCCTGTGTGGTGTTATTTTAAAAATGTTGACATTTTTGAGTTAGTAATTCATAAAATACAAAGGTTCCATCTCACAAAACATAATGGAATGTAAAAACGTTGACGCTCAATATCTCTGAACTACCCTAAACGGAGATAGAACCTTATCATTCTAAGCTCACGAGAGGCATTGACATAGTGGATTGACGGTTACACAAAATAATGAAGAAAAAAAAATGGGACACCGGGAATGCCGCGTCATACTTTGGTTCAGTTATTGTTCATATTTAGGTCTGAGTTTCCCCACGACTGTTGTGAATGATATAAACTTCTAAATGCTGCAGAAACAGACCTATGAAAGGACTGAACATATCAACAAGAATGGATACATTACGCGTTGAAATGTCATCGATTTTGTAGGCCTCTTATATTAGTGAATTAACTGGTTTTGCATTAGATAGCATAGCATATGCATGTCATGTTATTTTATGTTATTTGAAGCCACACACTATATTCAATACCATTTTTGCCCAGCTAAAAGTAACACTATAAGCTTACGCAGTGTGCTCATCTAAGTTAGTCTTCGCGCAAACAAGTGATGTCACCAAACCTAACCTATTGCCATGCATGATGAGATCATCAGGTATAAAGTCTTCTAGCTCATTCATGCACTTCATGCACAGATTATCACAAGACCAAGAACAATGAATTATAGTTTACAATCTCAAGAACAGTTGGCCCTTGACACCCCTGCCCCAATCACTTGTCATGAGTCACCGCCAAACCAAACAAAGCAGAAAAATAATTCCTGAAAGACACAGAGAGATGAGAGGGTTTAAGAATAACTCTGCATTGCAGATTCTTTCTCTGCAAGGCTACATCTTCTGTGACGTGGTGAGAGACATCACACACACACACACACACACACACACACACACACACAGATATACACACAGCCTGCCTTCCCGGCCATGTCATTATGTCAATCACTTCCTGCTTGAGTGGTACCATCTGCCCTCTAATAAAGGCACGAGCCGTGCGGATCACTGTGCAAAGCCCCTGCTTAGCCCTACAGCATAGCACATCGCCCAGAGCTAAGACTTGGAAACTAAAATTACATCTGTTACTTTTTATAGTATCACTTCTATACTCACCCTCCTCACTCTTGTTTTTGTCTGCCAAGCCATGGATATCTTAGACATTTTTTAGACAAGTGAGAGAAAGAAGAAGGGGGGGGGGGTTGTGTGTGTGTGTGTGTGTGTGAGTGTGTGCGTGGCGTGGCCTGTGTGCATGTGTATGTGTGCGTTCCTGCATGTCTGCGTGTCTGTGTGTGTGTTCATGTGCACATGTGTGTATGTGTGTTACATAATGTTCATTCACAAACATGGAAGGCCTACATCCAAACTGATGACTGTGTATAGGATATGTGTGAGGAAGTATGCTACATTGAGATTGATTTCAGTTTAGTTTATTTTAGTTTTCACACAATAAACATTGTTGAATATATAACTTTGATTCTGCTTTTGAGTTATATGACTATATAGCTATATTAGCTATATGACTGATGGATTAGGGCTTTATCTAATTTTGTCTGGAATGGGGCCATTATTTATTACAATTGTTTGGAATGGTTCCTTTATGAGTGTTTTACCATAGAGTATTGTGAAGATGTACTAGACCCGCAGGGTCACAGCAGGGACTTGTGCATCATCGTTATGCCATTAACAACGTCAGTACACTGAGCAGATCGAGTACATCCTCATTTACATATCTGTACATACAGTAAATCCATGACATTATCATACCTTGTTTCTTTGTCACTTCCTCACGTTGGGCTCAGACGATATATATATATAGACTTCTCTTAATTGGGCAGGTGCGATATATGTGTGCAATCACTTGGAGTTGATTCCACTTCTGGTTACTATGGCAACTTTTTTTATTGAGTGAGTTTAGTGGCATGTTTCTCTCACTGTTGGATCTTTCTCATTATTGACAATTACGCCACAAGGCATTTGTCACCTTGTGTGTGTTGATGGATGAAATGAATGCTATTGTTGGTATGTTGCGTGAGGAAACATATTATAACTGTTTATTTTGATTGTGTGTACAGTATACATTATTGTTTGATGTTTGTATTGTTTAATTCTCACTCAATTAAAATGTTTTCCATTCGAATTCCTCAAAAGGTACCCAAGATACAGTATATCATTTCAAAAGAAGGTTTGTGATCGCATCTGTACACTTGAACAGGGTGAGAGATCCCATTCACACTTCTCATCCGGTGACGACCTCCTGTCACATTGTCTACTCTCTGCGGCAGTCGATGATAGGACAAGGCAACACCCCGTTGGGCTCAGGAGGTGGAGCCGGCGTCTAATGATCGCAAGGTCGGCGGTTCGATCCCCGGCTGGCCACATGTGGAGATGTGCTTGGGAAGGACACTAAACTTGCCCCAAGAAGTTCCCCAAATCGCTCCCAATGAGCGGGCTGGCACCTTGCATGGTAGCTTGCCACCATTGGTGTGTGAACGTGTGTGTGGATGGGTGAATGAGAGGCCTTTGTAAAGCGCGTTGGAATAAGGCGCTATATAAGTGCAGTCTATTTACCATTGGCAAAGAGCAAACTATACAGTATCTCTTCACTAAGGGAATAGGGGTTAGTAGCTCAAGGACCATGGTCTGTATGGAACTGCGTGGGGTGGTCAGTGCAGGCAGAAGAGAGATAAAGGCAAGAGAGCCTTTATGGATGCTAGCATCTTGCCCATAGCAGTACAGTGTAGCAAATCTTTCCCTTGGTATTATTCAAAACAAAAACAAAAAGCCTGTAGGATCATACTGCACATACTGTGTCGCTATAGATACCAGAGGACACTACAAAGCCAATTTCAGCCCCCAAAAAGTGTGTCTCTCTCACTCCAAGAAACAGAAAAACACCCACCCCTTTCTGGCCTTGAAGTTCTCTGAAACCGATGGATTGATCTCAGTGAAAAGAGTCAACAGTGTGGAATGAAAAGAGATTGAAAAGTGCCATGGGCAACGCAACAACCAGAGATGTCGCTCTAGTGTTCGGTCAAGGTCGTTGAGGCAGATCATCCCTGGCTAAGGAGGATCTTTCCCTACTGTGTGCAGTAGGTGGACCCCAGTGCAGTGCAGCACAGGCTCGGGGGGGGGGTTGGCTGCATAGAGTGAGCCTTGCAACAGGCTGTTACAGATGGTAATGTGCCTTGCGTGTTTGCCGTTGCCCCCGGGGAGCTTGTGGGAGGCGATCACCGATGACTCCTAGGGTTTCAGGAGATGTGAGAAGTCTTTAACACAATCCCCCCCCTAACCACCCCCCCTAAACGCCCCACCCACCCTGTTTAAAAATCATAGCACTCAGCCCTGCTGCTTCAGGCTGGAAGCTCATTCAGTGGATTCCAAAGAGCTGGCATTGTTCAATACCAATGTGTCAGTTGGAAGTCGGGTATGATATGACGGCCTTGATACAAGGGTTGCCAGAGCAACTGTTGTTGAAAATACTACAGGATCTTCAATGATCACTGAGAGTCAGGGCCAGTGAAAGGTCCAAATGTATGTACAGTATATATAAACAAAGTATTTGTCTTATGAAGAAAACATGTCAAACTAAGGCAGATAACAAACAAAGAGCTAACCCATTTCCCACCCAATGTTGTCTAGTCTACAATAACATTTTACAGTTAAATGGATTTGTACTGAATTCTGATGAGGCAAAATAATGGATTCCAAGATTCCAAGAAAAAAAAAATGTACAAGTATAATCTATAAATCCAAAGACGAATCAATTGGAAACTTTTGATTTCAATAACGTTAAATTACTTCTTATAAAACTTCTTATAATACAGCAACACAGGCTGTATAATGCGTATCATTTCCAATTCTCTCTGAAAGCTGATAAGGTCAAAGCATTTAAACCTGAGCATGTAAACCACTTTGAGCTCAACAAAACAAACTGCAGCTGTAGTAGCATAATGTTGCTTGTTTAGAAGCATCTGATGAATGAATACACCTCATAATCTCAAGAATGATGTGTTGATTTCATTTCTATCCCCATAAATGTCTGTGATCCACAATTCCCCATTTTTGTTTTCGGTTCATTAATTTGACAAAAAGTTACATTTTGGTGTGTATGCGCGTGTGCGTGTGTGCGCACGTGTGTGTGTGTGTCTGTGGTCTTCTCTGCTGCTGTCCTCTTTGATAGTGCTGTTGGAAAAACAGCAACCGTGGACTTTTCCTTTCTCTGAAAGGTCAGACTTGTCATTTGTTGTGAGGCTCTTTGCATCCCATGTCTTGCATAAATCAGAGGAAAAATGCTGCGGCCAAATAAAGTGCAGTTAGAAATAGGCTCGGAGCTCATCTCTGTGGTCTGTAGCATTGAATGTGGACAGCTGATGTAACTTCATTGTGCCTGGCTAATTCACGAGGCAAAACAGCGTGGGAGTGGAGGTATGACTTGTAATGTGATGTGATGGCAGTCACTTTAAAACTCATTTACTCAAAGCCTCATTAGCTCTTGGAATAGTAATACTAAGCAACCCACATTTAAACAGGCATCTTTGTACAGAATATGATGGTCCAAAAATGTGTAATGTGCCATATTGCCAGATATTAATGTGGAATAACATTTCAAGGGGTGTTAGAAGAATATCAATACCATGAATCTTCATAGTAGAATTGTGAAGATTCACTGAGTAAATTCTTAAGACTAAGAATAAGACCAGTTCTTCTTTCTTTTATTCATAGAGATATTTACAATGTCATCGAATTTAAATTCAACTGAAACCCATCACTCTGGGAATTGCAATTGCGAGAGAGACGTCAATGTTTTTTCAGTCTATTTCCATGAAGTGCCAGTGTGTGATGTTCCGTTCCATACAGAAGGTGCAGACCAGACTTACTGGCTGTGTTCGTAAATTCGCTGTGGAAATCTGCACGACTGGAATGCCTCTCGTCCAATCTAATTACGTGGTCCCTTTATGACGTAGGCTAAGCTTTATGACGGAGTCCTGGCCTTATGTCAGACAGTGTCATTAAATCAATGTAGTTTGTATAAGTATTTAAGTCTGAATCAGACTTTCACTAACTTTTCAAATAGACTTCACTTCAAGATTTTTTGGTGGACATACATGAATGCTGAGTCAACATACAGTAATGACATCATTTTAAGTCACCTCTCGAGAAACAGTGTTCATATTTACACCATGACACATTCTGATGCTTCAAGGAAAACAAAAAGCATGTGATCCATTAATTTCCGTTTGATCTCACTAGTGAAGACTAAAATAAATCTTCTATAAATGACCGTCTACTTAGTGTTCTTTGACTCCACTTAATGCTGACAACCCTGTTCATGTTCAAATGTTCATACGAACTGGGATACAGGGTATGACAGTACAATTACATTTTTACTCACAAGTGTTCCTCGTTCCTTGTCACTCCCTCTCTCTCTCTCTCTCTCTCTCTCTCTCTCTCTCTCTCTCTCTCTCTCTCTCTCTCCTGTTCATTCTCCTCAACCAACTGTTTGTGTTGGCCCAGGTTAAAAGAGCATTTAGCTTCAATAAGGAAGAGTGGATTCTAATGTGCCGAAGAGATAAGAGAAGAAAAGGAGAGATGAGAGAGGGTGCAGACCAGGGGCCTCATTTATAGAAAGTACTTTGGATCAAATTTGATCTTACCCGTGTCGTACGTAGAAAACCACGTCAACGTAGTGATTCATACAATTTCAACGTGAGTCAATTTGACCATGGAAACGATCGTAGCTCTACGTCGGGTATTGACCTTGCGACCTTATGATTGTATTTCAGTCTTTCTTTATATCCATCCGGAGCTGTCTATCTCCCCTTCAACATGCCTAGTGCGTTCCACAACGGACCTTGCCCGGCCACAAATTATACTGGATTTTCTCCGGTGTCTGGGAGTTCGCAAAGGGAGTTCGCAACCATGTTTTCATTGTCACATGATAAGAATAAAACCATTATATTATTACAGTATAAGCAGCACTCGAGTTGAGGGGGGATGAGGGGGGATGACATCCCCCCTGAAATAAAAACAGTCAAAACCATCCCCCTTCTAAAACTGCTGTGATGTCCGGACTGGACTTGTAAGTAATAATAGTCGATAGAGAACGTGGTCCATCAAACGCAGCTTTATTCTTTTCAGCATGAGTATAGCAGCAAACTACTCAACATAACTTCTCAGCATGAATGAGTATGGCAGCCAACTACCCAGCATACACTTCAACTTCCTCCTTAGTCTAACACGTGATTCCGTCCAGAAAGGGCAGGACACAACATTTCCCCCTTTCTGGAAAAGAGTTACTTGTACTAACAACAAGGCAAGCAAAAAAATGAAATGGTAGATTCAGCATGTATAAACAAAACAATATCACATTACCCAATCAATATCACATAAGGAAACTTAAATATTATTAATCTAGGTAATGACAGTCTAATACAATAACCATAGACCAAAGTAGTGCAAACAGTATAAGTGCAACAATCCCCATACAACAGGAATACAATTCAACAACTGTCAGTGACCCATTATTAGGCTATTCAAGAGACATAGTCCTTTAGCCATCCAGACCTCTGGATATTACGTCTAGGCCTGGGTGAATGATCAACCACAGGCTCTACAGTGTCTCCGTCTGTGGTTGCGGCAGTGTCTGGGAAAGCAGTGAGATGAGAGGCATTCCAAGTCTTTCCATCACTCAGAATGTATGTGCTGTCCCCCACCTTCTTGCTTATGGTGAGAGGATCACTGTACCTTCTGTGACCTTTCATCACATGCAGAGGATTCTTAACCCGCACTTTGTCCCCTTTTTGAAAAGCAGGAGGACGTGCACCACGTTTGGCATCAGTGTAGGCCTTCATCTTGCGCTGTCGTTCACTGACTCTGTGGCGAATGTTCATCGTCGCCGGAGTACACTCAGGAGCAGGAGGTAACAGAGTCAGCTTGGTTCGCATGGGCCGACCGTGGAGCAGTTCAAAAGGAGATGAACCAGTAGTGGCATGAGGAGTGGCACGGTAGACCTGGAGAAAGTCTACCACAGCTGGTTTCCAAGGCTGATGTTGCTGAATGGCCAGCTGGATGGTTTGTTTCAGCACCCGATTGAACCTTTCTATGGCCCCATTAGCAGCAGGGTAGTAGAGAGAAGATCGGCTGTGTGAGATTTGTCTGTCTTTCAGGAAGGATGTGAATGATGCAGACGTAAACTGCACACCGTTGTCAGTGACAATGTTCAGCGGGTTCCCATGCCGGCTGAACACAGATGACATAAAGGCAAGCACAGTGTTAGTAGTGATGTCTCGGGTGAAGGCTACCTCAGGCCATTTACTAAAGTAGTCAGTCATTGTAACAGCGTATCTGCAGTCTGGAGCAGCTGTTTCGAATGGGCCGACTATATCCATGGCAACCTTTTGCCATGGCCCATCAGGAAGTGGTACAGGTTGCAGTGGACCTGGACGTGGCTTTGCTGTCTTGTCATTTGACTGGCACAAGTGGCAGGCACGGATAGCACTGAGCACCTGATCATCCATTTTAGGCCACCAGTACAGTTCACGAAGTCTCTGTTTGGTCCGCACCACTCCTTGGTGGGACTCGTGAGCAATGGAGATCAGTGCAGGGCGGAGAGCGTCAGGGACAAGCACTCTGGAGCCTCGAAATATGAAGCTGTCCTTCACAGACAGTTCATGGCGGAGTGGGTAGTATGGTAGCAAGACAGGGTCGAGACCTTTAGAGGAAGGAGGCCAACCACTTGAGATGATGACGCGGAGCATTGTGAGCTCGGGACATGAGGCACAGGCAGAGTCCAGGTCAGCAGCAGAGAGAGACTCACTAGTAGAGGTGAGAAGAGCAACGTACTCCGTGTCGTCGTCAGCCGGAGCAGATGCAGCAGGCAGAGGTAAGCGAGACATGCAGTCGGCAGGTGCGTTGTCAGAGCCTGGACGGTAGGTGACATCGTAGTTGTAGGACATGAGACGGGCAGACCATCTTGCAACACGTAGACCAGCGCGACCGACACCCTTTGTAGTCATCAGTGTCGTGAGCGCTTGGTGGTCCGTCTTCAGAGTGAAACGGCGTCCCCACAAGTAAGTGCGCCACCGCTCCACAGCCCAGACGCAGGCCAGGGCTTCCTTTTCCACAACAGCATATTTGCGCTCAGCAGCAGAGAGAGTTCGAGATGCAAACGCAACAGTTCTCTCAACGTTGTCAGGGCCCACTTGTGACATCACAGCACCCAACCCGTAGTCAGATGCATCTGTAGATATGATAGTGTGCAGTGCAGGATCAAACAATGCTAGGGCTTGGCTCTTTACCAGCAGTTGCTTGACCCTTTCATAACTGGCTTGTGCTTCGTCAGTCCACTGAAATGCACTGTCCGTCTGTCTCAGGCATGCTCGCATAGGTTCCACCACAGTGGCATGGTTGGGCAGGAACTTAGAGTACCAGGAGAGCAAGCCGAGGAAGGAACGCAGTGTAGTAGCGTCAGTGGGTGCTGGAGCCTCAGCGATGGCCTGTATGCGTACAGTGTCTGGAAGCAGACCATCAGCAGAGACAGTGTGACCCAGGAATGGTAGACTGGGCTCACGGAAACGGCATTTGTCGTTATTAAGCTGCAAGCCAGCAGATTTCAGACGTTGCAGGGTAACTTTAAGAGCCTCGTCATGTGTGTGCCTGTCACTGCCATGTATGATGACATCATCAATGTAGTACTCCACACCCGGCAGGTCAGCGAGAATGATGCTCATCATCTTCTGAAAGGCAGCTGGCGCTGATGCCAGTCCATATGGCACACGGCAGAACCGATACAGTCCATCATGGGTGATGAATGCCGTTAGGTCGCGTGACTCCTCAGCAAGAGGCACCTGGTAGTAGGCGTTAGCCAGGTCAATGGATGAGAAGATGGTGGAGCCTTTCAGGCTGGAAAGGAGCTCATCCATATGAGGCAGTGGAAAGGCGTCAATAATGACCGCCTTATTGGGCTCACGCAGGTCGACACACATCCTTATTTTTCCAGTCTTCTTTTGTATGACGACAATGGGGGACACCCAAGCAGAGGCGTCGACAGGTTCGATCACTCCAGCAGCGAGTAAGCGCTTCAGTTCATCAGAAACTGCGTCTCTGACAGACAGCGGTAGCCGGCGCAGCTTTTGGCGTACCGGTGTGACAGAGGAATCGACCTTCACGCGGTGCACAAAGTTTTCTGCACACCCTACAGCAGCGGGAGCAGATGCAGTAGTGCACTGGAGCACAGGAGTAGGCAGAGATGCAGAGTCATTAGGAGGCACCACTTTGTTGTTTGCAATATGCACACTTAACACAGTCATTAGGTCCCTCCCCATCAGTGAGGTCCCCCTCTCCACAATGAAGAAGGTACCTGGAGCAGTGCGGCCATGGAGAGAAACATCAGCAGACATGCACCCCAGCACTGGAATGCTGGTTTTAGAGTAAGACACCAGCCTGGCAGTCGGTTCAGTAAGTGGAATGTTTTTAAAGTACTGTGCGTAGATGCTCTGTGGCAGTATAGAGACAGATGAACCAGTGTCAACCAGCAATTCCACTTTACTGGACTGTGAGTGTTCTGAAATAATCTCCACAGTGCATGTGATCTTATCACTATTACGTGCAGAATGTTCAGTATATAACACTGTAAATTCAGGGAGATCAACCTCACGTACCTCCTTGGTGTGTGTCTGTGTACTGCGACACACCTTGGCAAAGTGACCCACTCTGTTGCATTGTCTGCATGTAACTGATGCAGCTGGGCAGTTAGTTGCATTAGCTAAATGTCCATCTGATCCACAGCGGTAACATGTTTTCCGCTGTGAAGCCTCCCTAGGCTTTGTACGCTTACCCCACTGTCCCCCTTTTCGTTGTGGAGTGTGCTGCACCGCCTGCACAGATGCAGCCCGCGGCTCACAGAAGGCCTTAGCTTGCTCCGTAGCAGCCTCAATCTGTGTAGCAGTTGTCATGGCTCTTTCCAGTGTAAGTTTATTGTCCATCAAAAGTCTTTCACGGATCCGCGGGTTGTGTAGATGTTCAACTAGCTGATCACGGATCGCCTCATCCGCACGATCGCCATAGTCGCACGTAGCTGCAAGTTCACGTAGTGCAATCACATACTGAAGGACCGTTTCATTCTGCATCTGTACTCTCTTACGGAAAGCATGGCGTTCAGCAACAGTGTTTGTCTTGGGCACAAAGTACTCCTCCAACGCAGTCATTGCAGTGTCGTAATCTGCACCTGTGTTCGGGAGCGAGTAGAAGAGACGCTGTCCCTCGGTGCCCAGGCAGTGTAGTAAGACGGCTCTACGCCGTGCAGCAGGCCAAGCATTACCGCTAGCATTGATGACCAGCAAATAGTTCTCAAAAATTTTCCGCCATGTCTTGAATGGAATGGTGGGCTCACCAGGCGCAGGCAGGAAAAAACAGGGAAACGGCACGTTTACAGCCATTGTAAAAACTAGTAACTCCGATTACTCGTCGCCAATTGTGATGTCCGGACTGGACTTGTAAGTAATAATAGTCGATAGAGAACGTGGTCCATCAAACGCAGCTTTATTCTTTTCAGCATGAGTATAGCAGCAAACTACTCAACATAACTTCTCAGCATGAATGAGTATGGCAGCCAACTACCCAGCATACACTTCAACTTCCTCCTTAGTCTAACCCGTGATTCCGTCCAGAAAGGGCAGGACACAACAACTGCCATCCCCCCTTTCCATCCCTTATGTCATTTTATCAATGAACGTGGTATTACTGCTATTTCAAGGTGCGAGGGGGCACGCACACATGCAATTACATTTTTACCAAGTTACTGACACTGAAGTCACTGACGCTGTGGGGATGCTAAAATGTTCCGCATATGATAAAATCCACCACCTCCCTTGATTTTCTTTTACAACTTGAGTACTGAGTATAAGCATTTGCCTGGTTAGTTATCATGATGAAACGTTACAAATGCAACTTACCGAGAAGCCACCCTTCTCTGCCCTCTCCCGCTTCCAGACGAACGCCTACGCTATATTATAGCACTTGGCTTAATTCAGCCGCTATAATTGAGCCGTTAATACAAACCTCATTCACCTGCGTTCATTTTACCTGCGTTGGTATTTATAGAAGGAAGCACGTACGCAATTTTAAGCAAGCGCAGCCCGTTTTATAAATAATGCTTACGTCCGTTTAGAAAAATGTGCTTACGTGAAAGTCAAAGATGACGTTCAAGTACTTTTTTATAAATGAGGCCCCAGGTCTGCAGACCAGTCTGCAGATTTCCTGGTACACTGTTGTCTAATTACACACTGCATGCATATCCAGCAGTGAGATTCATGAGCCAAAACACAGCTCAAACAGATACACTTAAGCACTGGCTCAGTTTTACCTCTCATAATTGTTTTACTTTAATTCAGATGTTGGTTTATGATAAAGGGTGATGGCGGTACTCTGAAGACTTTATGGAAGAACCTACATGTATTATTAAGTGAAGTGGGTGGCTACGGTAAATTGGCTTGGGCTGAATTGAGCCCTATGGTTTGGACATTTGGATTGTTTTGGGAGTACTGTGTCCATGCACATCATCCACCAATGAATCAAACATTACTCGACCATAATTTGTAAGACAGAAGGGTGCAACAAATTAGATGGATCCTTGCTGTGACTGCCATAAGCTATTCCAGTAAAGTTTCAGTGAATTTTACAAGTAAAATTGGCCTTGGTCAACATCAAGGGAATAATAAATTAACTTTCTAATTTCAATATCAGGACATGATAGGTAATTAGCAACATTAATGATATCTTGCAGCGAAATATGACTCATATTTTCACTCATATTTGTGCATTTTCTTCTTTTTCTTTTTTAACCAACACAGCCATAACGTTTGCATATATCATGGTGTCTTGTGAATTTATAACAAACAGCTGCATGATTGAACATTATGAAATGACACATAGTGATTCAAAAACATTCTAACTGTTGTATCTAAGATTCTCTTATAACTCTGTTTCCAGGAAATTATTAATTAGGACAGAATGCTCCAGTGTCCACGTAGGCGACACAAACAAAGACAGATCAGTTGAAACATTTGCATATATATAAACATGAGATTCATACATGTAGAATCATATGTTTTCAAATTTTTATTAGCTGTGTTGTCAGGACAGTAGAACAAAACCAAATGTTGCACAAAAGAACACAAACTTTGTAACAAGGCCTGCAGATTTCATTAATTGACATTCAGTTGAACAGCAGAAACTATATACTTTCTGGAAGTGTAGAAAACTTTATAAATTTCACTGTACAAATGTACAAATGTAGATCCATCATCAGTCTGAACAGTAAATATTTGCTCCTTCAAAAGACATTAAAGATCAGAAAGAGCATGGACAGCATCAAGAAATTATGATGTTGAAAATTATTATGATGTTGATGATGATGATGGTGATGATGATGATGATGATAATTATGATAGTGATGATGACAATGATCAAACTGCTTTTCAAACAAATATTGTATGACTTGTTTAAACAGCTATTCAAACAACTCATCCAATATATAATGTTATGTTTGATATTGAATAGTACATTGTCTGGTGAATACCATTTTGTGGCGTCAATGACAAAGCTAGCTTGCCCTTTTTCTCAAAGGTCCAACACAGAATCTCTCCTCTCCAAGACTCAACAGTAACTGTACTAAGCCCTTGTGCATAATAACACACCCCTTAACAGTCAGACCAAGAGACAGCTACTGTAGAGATGCCGTAGAATACAACACACTTCTTCAAAGCCCAATGCTCAGGTTGTTCTTAGGGCTTTTATGTATAACAAAGTCACGTGAAGCAATTGTCAGCCTACAAGCAAGTTGTCAGCCTACTCGTGTATGCATAACGCACATATTATGTATTAGCCTATGCATGAAGCACATCATTATTAGCCTTTGATGACTCCATACAACACACACAAATAAGACCTCCTTGCCTTTCTATTGGGATTTGAGGGAGAGAATTAACTCTTAATGTAGCATGACAAAGATATCTCCCTCCGGCAGACTTGTGGGTTTCATTTCCATTTCATTACCATTTCCCAGCTAAAAGCTGATTTGCCAACACAACGCCTGGTACAGCATGTGTTACGGGACTCAGTACTTTAGATTACGCTTCTCCTTCTTTTGGGGGGGGGAATGGAATGAATTGTGTTGGTGGCTATAGTGCTGCAGCTCTGCTCCTGTATGATCAGGAGAAGATCTCTTTCAGTACTCTCACCAGGCCCAACAGTAGTTAGCAAGGTGCATTATGGGAGGCTCAGAGGCGAATTTAAGTGCTACCGGTTTGACAGCCGTTAATGTGCTCGGCCCATGCTGCCCTCGGCGGCACACAATGTGATGGGACAGCACACGGAACATCTGAGGACATGACTGAATGCTTCAGGTAGCAGGAAGTAAAAGCTGAAAAGTGGAGGAGAACGAGAATGGTGAGTACCAGGGCAGGCTGTTGGAGTTGAAATCGGAGGGCAGGCTCTTTGTATCCATGTAATGCATGGATCCCATGCATTACAATGAGCCCATCCTCCGATTTCTACCTCGACCAGCCTCCACTACCTCGACCAGCCTGCCCTGTGTATGTTAGTGTGTGCTATAAGGGTATAAGGAAAACATTTGGCCTACGTTACGTACACCATGTATAATATTGTAGGCTAAGCTTACCAAGTGGGCCTGTAGGATATGGCAATAGGTGCAAATGTAGTTGTGGGGGAAACCATGTTTGACGATCCAGGCAGATTGTGTACTGTATGTCTAAAATGCATTGAATAGAAATAATCCATGTTTTATGCACTATTTCAAGCATGTTAACATGGTGTTTGGCAAAGAGCAGAGAGAGTGTGTGCATCACACCATATGTTATGACTGAGTGCATTAAAAACAGTAGGGCTTGCGGGGACAAACAATGAATCATGAATGAGTGATTTGTGCTCCCACAGAATAGTATCAGATATGAGGAGGAGGGGAGCATGTTGTCAATACTGTTTTAAGTGCTGTTACAAATGAAAGCATGGGGAGGTTGACTGTTTAATAATCCAACTCAATTAGTGTATAAGAAATGGGCCTCATTAACAGATCCCTACAACACTTGCTAGGCTATTTAGTGAATCTGCAGTAATGTGAGTTATGAGTGGGAGGCGTGAGTCATACGTCAGCGTTAGCAGAATCACAAACATTATCAGCCTGCGATGTTAAGTGCATCCAAATACTCAACATCAATTAATTGGTTCTTCAGTGTCTTTGTGAAATGGGTTTTTTGTGAACAATTGAAATTTGGATGGAAAAAAATGGCATCTTAGCGAGCAAACATTCTTTCAGGGGAATTTGGAATGTGTCTTCAGACATTATAATTGTATAAATACATTGTTGGCATTTTTGTCTCCTGTGGTGGCATATTGATTTTTCCGTGATTTAATCATACAGTCCTAGAGTACATGCGTGGGGGGATATATTTTCTCTGCCACTAATATAAGTTGTTTGCTGTCACTCCCTCTCTCCTCAGATCCCTGGACACACACACACACACACACACACACACACACACACACACTAGCCCGACCCCTGCATTCTTTGATATGCTCTCCAAACACCACTGGAATAACTGATATGGAAAAGTCCCATCAGTATCGTCTGGACAACAAATGTCAAAATGTCAGTTCCACAGGGAGAGAATATCAATGAGGCGAGGGGAACTTAGTACTTGTTTAATTGGTGTACAATTATCTTAATCAGGCAATGGAAACAGCTTAATTTATCTGTAAATTCTTTGTCTATATAAACAAGCAGATTCCTAAATTCGCGGACCATTAGAATGTATTAACTGGGAACACATTTTATGAAAATCTATTTGCATGTCCTTTCTTTTGCACCTCATTTGCTGAGTACCATACTACCATACTCTCTGTGCTTGTTTAAAAACAAACAAAGGATTATTATGAATCAAAAAACTATATTTCCTCCATATGTCCCTTGCAAAAACCATGGATCTATGTGTAGGACCTTAACCTTGCCACAGTACCATTGAAAGATTTGGACTGGGTAAAAACAAGCTAAAACTAAATATTTTTTAATGTAAATGTCTGTAATACGAACATTCCTGTTGGATGTGATGCTAAGGTGATTCGAATTCATGATATGGAGACGCACTTGTCAGGAGCATTCAAGAGCATTCAAGTAACCTTTAAAGCGGAACTATTCATCTGTATCACAGTCACAGATTGGTAAACACTTGAAAAAAGAGGATATGAACCCAAGTGAAGAGATGTCAAGACGGGATGAATTATATGAATAATGTATAATGTGTCATAATAATAACAATAATAATAATAATAATAATGGATAGTATGAATAAACACATACCAGCGCTGAAATTGTAAAAGGGTAAAAGGTTTAGGCATAGAGTGGAGAAAGGCCTCTCAGTTCTGTAGTCTGTAGTGTTTCCTCAGCCTCGTCCCTCAGGCAGACCGTTAGGGCAGGAGTCCTAATCTCTCAAGATTCCATTCAGGCGACGGCTAGAGAGAGAGAGAGCATGTTTGGACTGGACAGGAGTGGAAAGGGGGGGGGGGGTCAGGGGAGGGGCGGGGGGGAGGGAGGGGGGGGGGGGGGGGGCGAGGTGAGGCAGGGTGGGGTTAGGGGTGGTGAGCAAGTGGTGGAGAGCAGAAGCAAGCGGAGGAGCTGGGGGAACGAGCTTCACGCAAAGACACAGTCCCACGGTTGCCTCTGTTACAGCCTGGAGCAGGAAGGGGAAACAGAAACAACATTAAGTCAGTGATGAGAGAGCCCTGAGGGACACCAACGAGAGGAGACGAGAAATACAGAAAATCATATCTAACACGAAAGCAAAAACACACACACGCACGCACACACACACACACACACACACACACACACACACACACACACACACACACCAGAATTCCCTCTTGAACAAAATGACCGGGGTATAATTACAAAATAAAAAAAAGTTTGATAAAATCATCTAGATTCGGTGATGGATATTTTGTACCGACAAAAACGGAAGGAAGCGAAAGTAAATGGAAGTTTGGTGTTTAGGAGAACTACAATATATTTGAGTTAGAGACTAGGAGAACTACAATATGTTTGAGTTAGTCTTGAAGAACTACAATATGTTTGAGTTAGTCTTGAAGAACTACAATATGTTTGAGTTAGTCTTGGAGAACTACAATATGTTTGAGTTAGAGTCTAGGAGACAGGTGCGGCACCAGAACCAACACCTTGGAAGAGCCATTGATTTTGTATGTGGGGGCGAGGGATGGACCACAATTCATCACATGACCAACGTGTGTAGTTGGAGAACTACAATAGGTTGGAGTTACAGTAGTGTCCAGGAGAATAGGAGGGTTTGAGTTAGTTCATCTGAGTAGCTCAGTGGCGGTGGACCTAGAGGATTCCTTTAGCTGGCAGATGGGGCAACATAGGGACTGCTGAAGGGGAAAACTGGGTCATAGCCTCCATATTTTACATAAGGTTTATTTTGGGATCTACTGTAGAGTATAAACTGATGTGTGTGTCTGACCGCCAAGTGGCTGTCAGAGAAGGAACTACCCTCTGGTTGTGTAGGCTCTGGGGATTCACCATTATTTGACCATCTCAAACCTCTAATATCCTAATTCTCTGCTAAATAGAATATTCCGTATGACTGAGTAACAGGAGGGTGATTCAGTTATTCATGGTGAATTTAAATGCGAATCTCATTGAGTTACTGAAAGAGAGGTGGCCAGATGTTTTGCAATGTCAGCATACGGGTGTTTCCCTACTGTTGTGTACACATGTGTGATAGCCGTGGGGGAAACCTGACACTACCGTGCATGAATGAAGGCAAGCCCAGGTCCAAAACTCTGACAGCCAAAGGATAATTTTCTAATTCAAATGTTTGCAATAATGCATTTCAGTTTTCAGAGAAAATTCTTCATCTCTCCCTTTCTCTCTCTAGTACTCACTCCTCCCTCCTCTCTCTCTCTCTCTCTCTCTCTCTCTCTCTCTCTCTCTCTCTCTCTCTCTCTCTCTCTCTCTCTCTCTCTCTCTCTCTCTCTCTACTTTTCCCTCTCTCCATTTTGCTCTTACGTAGCTTTATGCCTAATGAGTTACATCTCCAGTGAAGTGCAGCATGTGGGCGTTTGGATGAATAAAGAAAAGCCCACACACTTTGGAGGTGCTATGCTTCTGCTTATGATTCTCCATCAACTCAACACTACATTTCTAAAGCCACCGTTGGTGTCTCATTTTCTTGCTCAAATCCTAAAGCGTTCTGTTGTATTGCCTTGCTCTATTCAAAAAGTCTTATGTTTAATCTTTTCCCTATTTTAAAAGACTTCCAATTGCTTAAAGGCTATTTTTTCGACAGCTGTTTTTGTCCGTCTTTGTTGATATGTTGATATACTGTACCTCCCGTTGGGATTGAGACTGTCATTGATGCCACTCGTACAACAGGGAGAGGACTGAAGCCTTGGTTTCTCTGTGTTCAGCTCAGTCAGTATGACAATTTCAAAATGGATACAACAAAATAGACATGGGGGGGCAGAGAGAAGATGGTCATGGAGAGAGTTTAAAAAAAAATATCATGCAAAAACATCAGGAAAAAAAAACTACGCAAACAGTGATTTAGGGTTTAAGTTAATATTATTACAATTTGTACTTTGATCTTATGCTATAAACATATATATATGTAAGTGTACATTATATATCCTATAAATCAGCAGGTACAATATTGTTATAACGAGAATTCATTTACATCACTATATATTATATCTATAGGGCCTACAACTGCCTCAATACTCTCGGAATGAACCTGCAAATAGACTCTTGATAGGGGCGGTTGTGGCTCAGCCGGTAGAGCCGGCGTCTAATGATCGCAAAGTCGGCAGCTCGCAGCGGTTCGAATCCCCGGCTGGCCATGTGTCGAAGTGTCCCTGAGCAAGGCACTGAAACCATAATTGCTGCCTTCAATGAACCCCTTGCCTAGATGCCCCTTGTAGAGCATAAATACATTTCGTTGTACTCTGTGCAATGACAAACGTTGAATCCCTTTCCCCTTGATTACCAGCACATGACTAATGCACATCACTAATGCCGGGCCTTCTATGGGGGTAATTCCTCCACCAGATCACCTCCCTTTGGTGGGATTTGCCAGGAAATTACGTACATGTGTTTGATGTACAGGAAAAATGTCAACCGTTAATTTCAATCTACTCTCTGGCTAATTCTGTAAGTATGAGGATATGAGTCCATTAAAATACTCGTTAGTCAGGCACAGGATCTAACGGTGCTGGTATTTCCTCATTAAAACAGACTCCCAAGTGTTGATTGTCTGGTTGATGTAATTTCAAGATCGATCTTGAACTTATTCCGATTTTCAAAAATGTTAATTAAAACATTCTAAGATTTTACTTACTGCTAATGGAGAAATAAGTGATGGATTATGATTTAGCAGGATTAAATCAGAGCAAGAGTGCTGCCCTTCTGATGCATTTCTTAGCACCTGTTGATGGAAAGACATTGTAGTCATCTAGACCAGAGCCTGTTGTTCTAGTAGGCTATATACCGTATAGAAAGGTTCTACAATGAATATAATATAGGCATATGTGGGCATTCATTTGTATGCACCGTTTGTACATAGTAACTAGACAACTACTTATATGCCTCAATAGGCTGCAGCGTAATTGAGAAGGACGTTTCAGGATGTTGATTTGAATTTCATGCTTTCATGGTTGGGGTCAGATAAAGTGAAAACATAAGGAGACATGCATGATAGGAGGGAATGCATGGAACGCCAATCCTCCCCATCCACCACATCCTTCCCCTCCTCTTTTCCTCCCTCTCCTCCCTCTCACTTCTCTTCCTCCTCGGCCTGTGAGTCACAGGACTGACCACACGTGAACACTCACTGGCATAAAGCAGAGGCAGCGAGCGAGGCGGGGCACATGCACGCAGGCATGAACTCAGTGGAGGAAAAAAATGCTAACTTTGAGTCTGGGGAATGCGCTATTTGAACAATTATGCAAAATCACAGCTTCGCCAGAGGTTTTTTTGGCAGTATATTGTTGGCCCATTTTTTCCGTAGGGGAGGCAGGAATGTGTGGCCAAGAAAGAAATAGATGTACGGCAGTGCCAATTAGCAAAACACACCACGTGCAGAGTTGTAAGACTGTGGCAAAGTCAGCCTCAAGGTCCTTATGAACACATCAGCCCTTTAATACTGCCAATTTGCTTTATGTTAAATATATACGTATTACGAGAATGTGCAAACTATCCCTCAACCATCTTTGCATACATACTGTAATTTAGGTGTTTAGAATTGTGTGTGTGAAAATAACTAATTGGAGATAGAAGTCACATGACTAGAGGGAACTCTTGATGGTGTCTTGGATTCAAGTCTTTTCTTGTCCTGTAAGTCCCAGAGCAATGCTAAGAAAACATTACCTGACTACAAGCTTTGAGGTGGTTCACTGCAGTAGTGCTTTAATTAGCCTTTTCTGTGTGAATGAGTTGACTTGAGGATATAGTATTGACTGTTTTTATCATGGGTGTGTAAAAGGTGTATCAAAGTAACATGCAAAACATGGAAAAGGGGAAGGATAAGATAAAGGATGACCAAAAACAAACGATAAAAACGTCTAAAATGAAAACATCTTTTATTGTCATACACTTTGTAGAGGATGAGTGCAAATAAAGAGCTTGTGATAAAATCTACCAGTCACTAAGCCATGGACCATAAGGCATCATTAAATACAAGCTTTCGCGGCTATACTCTACAATACAAAGACTGAATCAGAAAAGAAACACAGCATCAATGCTTATGCAATATAAGAAGGAAAACTTTGAGAAAAGAAACGGAATGAACAAAAATACGAGAAAACCACAACACAATTCGTACATTCAAAATAATAAGCCAAAAAAACATTCACATGAAATATTGATTTACGGCAACTGACGATAAAACAAGTTCTGCAATCTGTTATGTACACTTGGCACTAATGTTTAACGATGATTGTTTTCTAGTGAGGTTCGATTCCAGCATGTCCACAATTTGTAATTTCTCTTCACGATAGGCTATTATACTGTATAAATATAATATTACAATCATTCTCTTAACATCGCTTTTGAACATTTTTATTTTTATTTTTTAAAGCCTGCAGTATAACTGTATTACCTGTTGTAACCATATTGTTTGACAAGCCTGTTTGGACAGCAGTTCATCAGAAAATACTCCAGTGATCACATAATATATAGCGCTGAAGGATTCCCCTTTTTTCGGGAATAACAAGAATTGATCCTTCATTGTCCATCTCATGCACTTAAAAGTTGTAAACAGTACAAATATAAATTATTCACTTACAATATCTGAATTCCAGCAATTCCAAAATAGACAGATGTACTCCAAAAAACAGCAGCAAATTGTTTGTATGCATTTCCAACACTGGCAGATGTGTAGTATAATAGTGTACTAGAAATGTTTTTTTTTTTACATGATTGGATTGTCTGTATCTATAAGACATGGCTAGGAGATCCCAGAATACTATACCGTTCTAAATAAGCCACTTATCCATAATTAGATGATTCAGTAGCATTCTAAGCTCCATCTTATCAATGGGAAATATAAAGAAATGGCCAGCTTCTTCAGAGTCTCTATAGGTTTTCTCTGAAGTGTTAAAGGGGAGGTTCGACCAAACTACAAAATGACTAACAAGCTTTATCTCCTTGAATGTATTCTATGGGTCAGGGGGGATAATATCCACGTTTTGGACTTGTTAACTCAGCCACAGCCACCAATAGCTAACATTGATGACCAAAACACAATAGGAGAGAATGGGGTACAATAGCATACCCTTAATGGTACTTAATAAACTCAGTGGATTGAAGTCCCTCTGCTTTCAAGGTAAAGAGACACATTTTGTAATTTGGACAAACAATCCAACCCAAACAAGCATGCAACAGTCCTGTTGCTAAATGTAGTCTATCATTGTATCTGTTCAAAAAGTGCTTTATCATTGAGGGCTGACAAATTCCTGAAATGGATTGAATTAATGTCATCAATGAACATATGTTGAGCTGTACAGCTCTGCCTGTCTACCCTCCTCTAGCAGCATTAAAATGCTAAAGTCAGTAAATATGCTAGCTTCTCCATGGGCTCAGTAACAGCATATCTCCAGGGGTGTTTAGCAAGCTTGTAGGTGTTAAAGAGATACATTTCAAGTGTCAAAGTGTTCACATTAGGGTGAGATACGTTTTGTCTGTCAGGTTGACTGACTCAACAGCTAAAGGGCACAGCTTTAAAGGCTGTTTAAATGTCTCACTAGTGTTCACAGGCAATATAATTCAAAGCACAGGCCAATCGGAGAACAGTTTCCTACCAAGGTACTCACGGCACCATCCATCCCTACAGGTGGGAGGGTGGGGTTTTCACATTCAGTAGTAAATAATGACTTTAGATAAAGCTTTAGAGACAAACATGTACAAAACACATCCACACATGAGAGACCATGAGGTACAATGACAAATGAGAGACAGTTGACAGACAAGGGATATGGCAAGGCAATGACGTCAACATACACATTTCACAATCTGTCAAATAATTACATTCATTATAAAAACAATTTCTTCCAAAACAAGAAAAAGAAAACACACACAAAAGACAAGTTCTGCATTTGTTCTAAAAGAAAATGCATTTTCAGTAAGTGATTCATGTACGTGACTCATGACACAAAATAAATGTCAATACATTTGTGACATTGAGAAAATAAATAAAATAAATTAACAAACAAACAAACTGAACAGGCCATTTAAGTAATCAAACAAAAACATATCCTCCACATGATTAAACAATAAACCAAAAATATGAGTTCCGAGGATGCTGGGAAGTCTATATGAAGGCCATGCAAACTTGATTCAATGTTTAACAGATGCCTCGCTTTACAACAACAAAAAGGATGATAACTTATTATTAAAGGGGCCATCTGGGATTGGTAGATATATTTTTTTTACTTTTAAATGAATGAGGTACATCCATTTATTATTGATGAATGTAAGTTATATTTTTCTAAAATGGTAAATCCTTGCACCCATACCTTCGTCTATGAATTTGAGAGAGGTTACCTCCAGCCCCATCTCTCAGCTGTTTATTTAAATAAAAAAAGTGGCTTTGTTGTTTTTGAATCCCAGATTGCCCCATTAATATGATTAATCCATAGTTTTCTTTTCCATTATTATTCTTTATTTTCCATTAGTTTATATTATTATTATAATTATTTTGGTCAGGAATGAGCCATGAATTCAGTACACTTGTTTAACATGAATCGAGGTAGGGAACACCAATGACTTAAAATGAGATCTCACCTAGGGTCCTTAAATTCATTCATGTATTTAATAATCAGACTGAAATAGTAGCGTCATATTTCTCATACATGTCATGTTCATGCATTTAGGCTTACTTGATACTTTTATTTCGATTTTTCACTTTCACTTTTCTGAAAATGAAATAATGTTAAATCCTTTAAATCAAGTTTGCATGGCCTAGGGGGTCTTTGCTTTACACATAATGTTTTCTTACACACATGTGTTCCAAACACGCCATGAGGGCTCACACACAGTCTGGGCAGTGACAGTCTCACCGACTGGCTTTTGGATATAGTGGCACTCATAGGGAGCTGAGTATTGTGAGTAGTGGGTGTTTTTTTATTGTTTATTTTATAGATGTTATTGTTGTTGTTTGTTGTTGTTGTTGTTTAGCCCCTAACTTATTTGACATACTCAGCTGACTTCCAGAAGTGGCCGGGGTGGGAGAGGCGACGGTTCCGTTTTGGCAACTTTTCCAGCAGATCCACCAGCTTGGAGAAGCTGGGCCTCTCTTCCTGCTCAAAAGCCCAGCAGAAGAGCAGGATGTCCTGGGGGAGAGAGAAGACCCAGTTTCAGAGGCCCAGCAGGTTGGCACAGGTAGAGACAACTGTATCAGCACAAGCATCAAGACTCGAAACCCTACACAGCATGAGCAAGATATCAAAGTCATTATCTCAGCAGTAATCCCAGGAGAGGTTCTGGGTCTGTAGGGTAACTTTCCATATCATATACAGGTGCATCTAAAAAAATAAAATATTGTGGAAAAGTTCATTATTTTCCATAATTGAATTCGAAAAGTGAAACTTTCAAATATTCTAGATTCATTACACATGAAGTGTGTAAAGATGATAACATGGATCGAGATGACTCATGTCATTTGACAGATAATTGTCAGTGCAATGACAGATAATATTTGTTGTAACTCGCTTTGGATAAAAATGTCTGCTAAATGGCAATGTAAAAAAAAAAGTAAGCTGCCTCGAGTTCTGAGCCAGACGACATACCTGCCGTCTGCTCCCTACCTTGGGCAGTGAGTGGTGCAAATGCATTTCAGGAATGATATGTTATACCTGCTACCACAGGAGCAGTTCACACCTTATCTCCAAAGCACTCACCGATATCTCTTTCCCCATGCCGATCTGGGTGAGGTTGGGCTTCATCCCGCTGCCCACCTGCCATATGATCACCTCAGCGGGTTGGTTCTTGTAAGGCCACTCACGTGCGTGCAACTCATACCAGATAGTGCTGAAACGGCACAGGGGTGAAAGGTTAGCATGGGAAGAGTCTTTCAGTTGTGCCAGTCGACATGGAAGGGCGGAGTGATCGGGCAGGTGTTTGGGGGCTTGCAAGTAGGTAGGGGCTGTTCCCTTTGCCTCCTGGTAGGCGAGCACCAGGGTCTTGAATTTGATGCGAGCTGTTACTGGGAGCCAGTGACGGGTGAGAAGAAAGGGAGTTTAAAGAGATAGAAGCCGCACACTCAGGTTCCAGATGCAAAAAAGTGATTTATTAAGACCTTAATTTGTCTTAATAAATCACTTTTTCTGCATCTGGAACCTGAGAGTGCGTCTTCTATCTCTTTCAATTGGAATTTGCTCCGTTGCCAGCACCTCGCTAAGATTTCTCTTGGGAGTGACATGAGAGAATTTGGGGAGGTTGAACACCAGACGGGAGGCCACATTCTGGATGAGCTGCAGAGCTTCAACTCAGCGTTTATCAGCTTGGGTTAATCTGTGAGTTGTGAGAAACATGGTGATGAGGCATTGTGAATGGGGACACAATGACAGACCTAAGACAGACCTCCATGCATAAGAGATGATAAAGCCTAAACCTGCATTTCTGCCATGCATGGTTTGAATCTATCAAAAGGGGCAGTAGCATCAACAACTTGCAACTGAGAGACTGCACGATCTCAGTCAGTTCTAAAGGAACACACTTGTGTTTTATACATTCACTTCAATGGGGATAAACTTACATGATATACCAATTCTAAATGATCATCCTACATTTCCTGAGAGCAAACATCCTCTCTCTTTACAAATGAGCAGTACATCTTATTCTCCACCGCTATGTCGATGACTGGGATGAGTAGCATAAAAATAGCACTTTCGCAAGGAACAAACTATGGAGGGTTTTGAATATGTAAAAAGGCTAGGGGGGGTCACCTCGAGGTAACACTAGCTATCTAACAGAGCAGCTGGACAAAGTGTGTGAACTGAACGCTGCATCCGCCTCCTTTACAATGATAGACATTGGGGGCCCCATCTGAAAACGCAATTGTGTTAGGAGTCAACAGAGCAGTGTCCACCCCCGCAAACGCCTTGGTGAGGACCGCGAAAGAAGAAAACTATGGACATACTGGCCTGGAGCATGGAGTGGTACAGCGATTCAAAACATAAGTTAGGAGCAAGACGAACTATAAGAGAAAGACCCTGAAGAGAACCACGACGTAGAATACTGTAGGCCTGAAACCAGCCCGAGACTAAACGAGAGGGACCCTGGGAAATCAGAAAGAAAATAGCGGAGAGGTTTCTTATAGGACTCCAAAAAAGAAGTAAGTCCAAAAACGTACACACTCACCCAAAAGCAAACACATCAGACTGTTTGGAGAAAGGGAGCTTGTCCTCCTCTGTTTCTGGGGAGAGCTGGCTGACGATCTCCGGGGCAAGGTGACACAGCCACCCGCTGGGGATTCTCAGCGTGTCCTCCCTCTTGCTACAGACAGAGAGACAGACGGGGCAAAACAAGAACAACTGTCTGAATTCTGAACAGCGTGTGATTTTTTTCATTCAATGTCCAGGCCGACATTTTCCTTCTGTAACATGAATGCACTACACGTAGAAATGTTTTGTACTGTAAACGTTGCAGATGAGCATACGCATAGTTGTAGTTGTACTACAGCTTACACATTCATCGATTTTCGGATTCATGCTCGTACTGTGAGCTCTGCAACACAACCGGAAAAGTGGCATTTAAAAAAAATCTCGTTTCTCCTACCTCTCACGTAAGTGAAACATACTGGATGCACTCAAACACCATGAGATGATTCTAATTTGGTGCCAGGCACCATCTCCCTCTAGAATACAACCATCCTGACATTCCAAACCACTTGGTAAATGCACTGTATTTATATAGCGCCTTATTCCAAATCGCTTTACAATGGCCTCTCATTCACCCATTCGGCAAGCTACCATGCAAGGCGCCGGCCAGCTCATTGTGAGCAATTTGGGGTTCAGTGTCTTGCCCAAGGACACCTCGACACATGGAGCCGGGGATCAAACCGCCGACCTTGCAATCATTAGACGCCGACTCTACCTCCTGAGCCACAGCTGCCAAACTCATCCTGAGAGCTCACATAGGCCCGCTGTCAGCTATCAGCAGCATCACCGAAAGAACCAGTGCTGTGGGTGGAATGATAGACTGGAATGATATTTCACATGATGACATTTCAAACAATATGTTGAATCATGTTCCTCAATGGAAAGCGATGGCTTAATTTCGACCCCCCTCCCCTCTACACACACTCATACTCAATATGGAAAACTGCCATGTTCTGTTGATAGTCAGTTCCAGTTGAGGTTTTCCATAGGAAAAATATATCCAACCAATCTGCGGGCTTGTGTTGTGAGAAAAGGAGAAAAAGCAAATGAGACTTGTATTCACCTGCCAGTCAGCACTGGCTGTGTATCGCCAGCATATCGCCTCACACCTCACGTCTCCTGAAGGAGAGCAATTGGCACTAAACGAGTGGTTGTCCATCTTTGGCATTTCCCTATAATTACATCTGACTCACCTTCTAACAAAGTGTTCCTGTGCAAACGCACAGGGAGCAGCAAAGCAGCATGTCATTCTGTCAGAGCTGATGGTTAGATGGCTTAGCTGGGTTGTTATTTATGATGAGGGGATGTATTTGGGGGAGGGATTTGGGGGGAGGGTTGTGCAATGAGTAGTGCAATTCATAAAATTGTGATATGTCAGTCGTGCAATTTTAAACTTTCATAAAATGTTGATATCTTTCAATGCTTCAGAATTCATCGCTGTGTATGCTCCTGTTATGTTCCTTTTGCTCTCTCTGTATGGCAAAGGATGACCACTTTTTATTCCACGTTATGTTTAAATCAGTAATAATAATACATATTATGTGTGTGCGCGTGCGCGTGCCTGTGTGCGTGTGTGTGTGTGTGTGTGTGTGTGTGTGTGTGTGTGTGTGTGTGTGCGTGTGTGTGTGTGTGTGTGTGTGTGTGTGTGTGTGTGCGCATGTGCGTCATGGAGAATGAAGCACAGAACACAGTGGGGGTTGTTCACTGAGAAATGAACTGCCTGGTAAAGTGTATAATTATTATCCCATTTGTACTGGTTTTCAGAAGATAGTGAGACGTTGAGGATTTGGCAACTTTCTTTATTGGAAAAACCATAACAATGACTGTCAGATGTACAGTATGTGCTTGTTTAGCATGTTAAAGCATTGCTTGACTTTTTGCAGTCAGACTCTTCGCTCTTGGTATCTCGTGACGTTATAAGGTTCTATCTCCATTTTTGGTCAAAATTGAGTTTTTTACATAATCTGATCCATTAGGTGTATATTAATGCCTGTGTGGTGTTATTTTTAAAATGTTTACATTTTTTAGTTAGTAATTAATCAAATACAAAGGTTCCATCTCACAAAACATAATGGAATGTAAAAACGTTGACGCTCAATATCTCTGAACTACCCGAAACGGAGATAGAACCTTATAATTCTAAGCTCACGATCTGTCAGAGCATCAGAGGAAGCTTGTGGTGGTAATGAGGTGTATGAGAGCCTCTCATAGCCAAGTGGTTTATTCTCTGTTGTACAACCACAGACACACACACTCACACGTATAGCCTCCTACCTACAGTATGCTACCATGGTGCACCCCTACAGTATGCTACCATGGTGCACCCCTACCATCCCAGCAGGTTCACATTGTGAAGCACTTCAACCTCTGTATAATAATCAAAATGCCACTGATTGTGCTAATTACAGCAAAGCACGTGTCGCCTAACAACACTCTCTTTCATTAGTAGAAATGCATCTATCACCTGGGGGATTTTAATTAATGTGACAGATTGAAACAAATCCCATTATGACAACTTTACGGGCACAATTACAGGCCATTTCTTAGTCATTTCTTCCACATAGAGCCTCAATCAACATCAAGATAAAACAAAGACTCCTTTCTTTCCCTGAACACAGAGGCAACCTGTTAAGCTGCTTTATATATAGATTCAGATGGGAGATTGATTTGAATCCCCCGCGGGGGGTGGAGGTTTTAGGCGGTTGGCATTTCAGGAGCAGTTGGTTTCTGCGGCGAGAGAAAGACATTAATGACTTTCACAGAGACAAATTAAATAGAGATTACCTCCGATCCGTATAATTTTCTGCGCTAATACAGACCCAATGAGCCAATAAAAGACTATAATAATAACCCGCAAAAAAAAAAAACACTGCATCAACAGGGGAGATTACTCATGTGTGCTTTGTGTCTCACTGAGGGGTTTAGTAGTGAGATGATCTGACTTATAACCAGGGCCAAGTCAAGCAGCGGGGTGTTTACCTTTAGCACGACTCGTGTCAGTACAGGCTGATAGCCAGGTCTGCTTGCATTTCGAGCCCTGCTACTTCATGTCAAACATGAATCGTTACATAACATAAAGCCCCCTTACCTGCCCGCTTGGAGAACCCCAGAGATGGTGAAGAGTCCAAAATCGGTGATGACCACTTTGCCGTTGTCGTAGAACACGTTCTTGGACTTCATGTCCTTGTGTAGGATCCCCTTGGCATGGAGGTAGCCCATCCCCTGAAACAACACACGCACACGCACGCACGCACGCACGCACACACACACACATACACACACACACACACGCACGCACGCACGCACGCACGCACGCACACACACACACACACACACACACATAGCCTGTCATTTCAGCCATTTCTACAAAGCAATTATTGTGTATCGTTGTATGCTGTGATCATGAAAAGTGAAGGTGTTTTCAGAGCGTTACCTTAACCATCTCCTGAGCAATCTGTCTGGTCTTGTTAACATCCAGGATTACTTTGGCGTCCCTGACCACGGAGTACAGAGTTCTGCCTTTACACAAGCTGAGAGAGGAAGAGAAGCATTACACGTGATTAGAAACACACCCCACAGTACACTGGGGCCTTATTAATTACACTGATATGCATTGTTTCATGGAATCAGAGGCCACAACTATACCAGGGGGCTAATCGTTGCTAATTGAATACATATTGTGACAGCTGTGATGATTATATCCATGTCATTGTGGGTGTGGGGGGCTAATCACTCAACATCAGATCTCCAATTGACCATAATCTGAGCATTTGGTATCGCAGTGGAGGAATGACAGGCCTCCTCCGCCCCCCCCAACCCTTACCCCCTTCCGCCGGTTAGAGCTAACCCTGTTCAACTAGACTTGTCACAGTCATTTCATCAGTGCACCGGTTCAGTGCTTCGGATATCAGCACATTTTTCTGTCATGTTGTCTCCCGTGAAAGGACACGAAGGCTACAATGTGCTGCCCACACACACACACACACACACACACACACACACACACACACACACACACACACACACACACACACATACACACACACATACTCACATTCCCAAGCCCCCTCTCAACCCCAACTGTGTCACCTCGGTGTAAGTGACTGCTGAATGACCTAAGGCCACAGAGACACACTGGTGCTGGTGTCATGCATATTCATTGGAAGTCGCAAGGTGACAAGATGCCATATTTAGCATCTCTCTGGGCTATCACTTAGACGAAGAACCTTATGGTGCCTCTTGAGACTCTGACGCACCGTCCTCAGCTTCAGGTAAACATCACAGCTGATGTCATCAATTACCGCCCCTGCCTCACAAACCTCAGACACACTGCCGTGTGTGTGAGACGAGCTTGGAAACAGGAACAGCTTTCCATGGCACTCTGCTTATCAAAAGGTAATACAGTCACCAAACACTCTGAACACCCTGCAGGCTTTTGAAAAACAGAGTAATTAGGCAGTATAAGGATAAAAACCTGCAGTGACTCCCAGTCTAATGATTATTCCACACTGCGGATGCTACCAGCAAATCAATCCATACACAGCCACTCATGACCAATCAAAGACAAACAATCAATATTTATATTTATTTCCCCTATGAAAACCCCCCACCTGGAATGAGCCAATTTCTCTTTGTTAAGTTGTGCATGTGTGAGCTGTCTCTGCTCTCTGCCTGTATTAGTCCTGGGCTGGTTCATGCGGATTCAATACAATAAGAGAAGCTCTGCAGTGATGAGTAATAAGTCATAAAGTACTGCTGTGGAACATGCTTTGATTTCGAGCCATCAGCACTCAAGAGACTTCTGAGAAGCACAAATCCTATCAACGTGTCTGGGCACTTATGGCGATTTTGCCACTGAGAGTTTTGGCATCGATGCTTGGCCCAAGGCCTCAAATGTTTATCGGCCTCTGACAACGGCCCTAAAAAAAGCCCTAAAAATGCCCCCAGCCTCTTCCCTAGCCTGGGGTGATTTTTCGGGGGGGGACTTTTTGGGGACCTGATTCTCCTCAATATCACCTGGGTGCACACAATGCATTAAAAAAAACACCAGTGCACCAGTGCTGAAAAATCTGGAGTGGGACATGGTCTCTCATGGAAAAGTGCCATTGTCCAAGAAACATGCCTTTACTCACAAAACTATCATGGCATACAACATAACTATCATGACATACAACCTATTGTAAACAACATGGAACATGTGACGTGAACATGTGACATGTTTACAACATGGAACATGTGACGTGTTAGAGCCACACAGGGTCATGTGTGTAGTTTTACATTTATTACCCTCATGATTGTCTTGTCACAACACTAAGCCTGGAATAAAAATGACTCAAACTGGCCTTAGTGGGAGTGAATTTACTGAGTAAAAATATTAGTTTGATTTCAGCGAATCACACAGCTGTGAGGCATAGCTCTCAGAAACGTGTGGTACACACAAGCACTGGTAAAGTGTTGTGTGAGATTATTGACGAGAGGTAAGGCCAATGCCTATGCGTCGTCCGTTTTCGACGCTATTTCTATTGGCTTGACGAAGGCCAAGATTGACGCGTTGGTCCTCCAGACCTTTTCACATTTTTCGCGAAGTGTCTGGGAACAAGATTACCCTAATGGAGTCATTTGCAGTGGAACAATTGAGAAGCAATTGTCACAGTGAGACACAGGGTGGCATTCTGGCTTCACTCCGCCCCATCTGCTGCGTGTGAGGCTGCTTGAGGTGCCGCTGTGTTGCAGTACAAGGGAAAGATTACACTTTGACTAAGATTATTATTTTCTCCTTAGCTTATATTGGTAGGCAGATGAACTATACTATACATGATACACAATAGTAAGTAAGTAAGTAAAACTTTATTTATATAGCGCCTTTCGTACATGAAATGCAACTCAAAGCGCTTTACAACAGGATAAAAACATATACAACCATAGAATGAAGAAAAAAAAGGAAAAGGAAAAAGGGGGGGAGGGGAAACAATTTAACGGGGGAGGGGTGGGGGGAGGGAGGGGGGGGAGGGGTCACCCTCTGTAGGAGAGAAAACACCTGTGTGTTGTTCTTAACATCTGCTATTCTAATCGCGGCGCACTATGCTGCCACGGCGGGGGGGATGGGGTGGGGTGCGTGCATGTTTATGTATGTGTGAGTCCTTGAAGGAAGTCCGTGTTTGTGTGTGTGTATGCTGAAGGTTTCCTCCTGGTTGTTCCACAATCTCGGTGGCTCATTCCGCAGAGTGTCATCGCGATAACACAGCAGGTTGCTATGGAGACGACCTCGATCAGGCCCAGTCCAAAAGTCAACAGCAGGTGTCCATGAGGGATGGGGGGGGGGGGGGTGTAGAAGAGCGCGTCTTCGCATGTGAATCTTGAATCTTCTTCTGGGGGAGTTCTCTGCAAACGGCCTTGCCGGGCCGGGCAGGGAATGGCGCCGGAATGGAGATTAGATGTTTGGGTTAGCGAGGGAACAGCAAATTGTTATTCTCCCCTAAAGTCTGTGGATCTCAACTTGACTTCGTCTTGCAAAGCAGTGAGTTTCTCCAAAAAGTTATTCATCTTGCGATCCAGTTCAGATATCACAACAGTCTGAGTACTTACTGCTCTGCCCATCTCGTTTAACATGACGGGCAGCTTATGGGCTGCTTGGGTAGCTGCCGTCTTTCCAATTTTCCAATAGACCAGGGCAATGCTCAATCCAATTAGCAGACGTCCTGTTATCATAAATCCAAATAGGTAGACGTCTTCGATGTCCTCTACGGAGACAATCGCCAGGCACACAACCCTCCATTTCTCCCACGAGTCCATCATGTAGCCCGTGGCGAAAGTGCCATCTGGGCAAACAGGTCCCCCCGAATCTGAGCTTCTTGTAGAACATTTGTTGTCAATTGCATTGAGAGACCAGCTTATCAATTCCATGTTTACTTCAGATAGTTTCGAAAAGAGGAGCTCCGGAGGCACACAAGACAAGACAAGACAGTGGGAGGAGAGAGAGGGAAAATGCGACCGCCTTCGCTGAGAGCAAGAGAGAAAAAGCTGAATATAATAACGCTACAATGTTTGCCTAAGACTCATGTTAACACCAAGAAATCAAGACTTGTGGCCCGGAGTGGTCCAGTGCTCTAGCACCATGGCCAATAGTGCACACACACAGGCCCATGTCAGCATGGGTTTGAATCCGGCCCATGACTTGCTGACACACCCTTTCCTGTCTTTCGCTACTATCTCTAGCCAATAAACAATATAAATATGAAAGTGGAACTGCCATACTCAAAAAAATAAGCAGCCAAGACTTGAGTTCAGTGGGCTGACATGGTCTGGAGACGTACCTGCAGCCCAGGTTTGAAGGCCAGTCAACAACATAAATGTTGGACATTTTACTTTTTGAGGCATTTAAATGTACAGGACCGTAGTGCTAATACAACATCAAACCTCTGATTCATGCGTATAATCCTCTTTTTAGGATGGTGTTTCTCCCTTTGTGAGGTTCCTTTGTACTGTTATTCTCTCAAGAAGAGAGAGTTTTTCAAATGTATCCAAACAAATGTATTCTGACGGAACAATATTATTGTACTGAAAAATACTTATGAGGGAGGGAATTAGATGGGGAAATGAGGGAGGGAATTAAAAGGAATAATGCTACTTCTTTCAAACATGTGGACCTACGCAATCTTCTATTCGGTTCTTTGTTGTTTGTTGATAAAATGCAAATGTTGTTTTTCACATAAAAACATAAAAACAATATATGATTTCCACTGTGAAGAAGTAAACAATTTTGCTTTGATTCAGGAGTGACTTTAGATGTAAGTCAATTTATACAGTTTGTGTAACATGTGAATCAATTTAGACAGTTTGTGTTTGTTTGTTTTAATAGGGGTTAGTCTAGGCGACGTCATGGTGACGTCTAGGGATGCATTTACATAAACGAATTTCCAAAGGTCCAAGAAGGCCACTCCGAGTGTAAGCACCGATCTCTAGATAACACGCTAGGTCGTGGGGAATGGGTGCACATCCGAGGTTGCTCAAGCCTGTGCACTTCAAATCAGTGGTCACACGCACATACACACACACACACACACACACACGCGCGCGCCTTCCCGGTCGCAATGCCTTTCGCTTCATTGCCACACCCAGAGCACACACACCGTGGCCCCACACAGAATGGAAAGGAGCTGTGTCTGACAATGAATCCACAAGACAAGGCCGTCGTCGGAGAGCCAGTCAGACACTGAGCACATCCGGGCCCCAGGACAACCGAGGACGGGTCACTCTAGGCTACATGAAGCACTTCACAATAGCTTTGCGAGGATTTCACTTCGACATTCAGCAGGCTGATTCGGTGATAACAACCACTTCAACATCAGAGAGGATGAGGTGGCCATCAGGGGATGAAGTGGCTAAGAGGAGACTTGGAGGTGAGGAGGCTGCAGCATATACAAGATGATAAGATGATAGCTTTCTGCTATATGGAACTCATTAAATCCTCCACTGGGTTTTTAAATGTTGTATTCTTAAGGGTGTCTAATTTTTTAAAAGGTCTGTGATATGTTAATGATTGAGCACAAATGGATATGATTCATGAGTAGGAAGCTGCCAAGTAGGTTTTCCAGCCATGACACTTTGGATCATATCATAAACAGCCTGAGAGAAATTGCAGAGAATAATAAGCAATCAGAGGCCCAGTCTCTACCTAGTTAGTGTAGAGTAGTGGGGAATACTCACAGAATCCATTGCATTGCAATATTTTGGCTTGACTAGCGAGCGTGTAATTGATTTTCAACAACGTTGACATTTATTTTAAAATTTCAGAATAAAAGTCTGAACAATTTGATTGGTTGACGACTCACATATCATAATATCATAACAGCCTGAGAGAAATTGCACAGCAACAAAGAATAATAAAGAATTTGACCCCATCCATGCCCCCTTCCCTGGGTACACGTTGGGTATAATAATAAATTTGATTTGTAAATGGCTTTTCATGATCCAAGTCAATGCGGCTCTTCGGGCGGCAACTCACCTGGTGATGATAGCCAGGTGTGGTGGGCTCATGCAGGCGCCCATGAACAACACCACGTTCTCATGCCGCGTGTTCCGGTACGCCATCACCTCCCGCTTGAAGGCCTTGAGCTGGTCCTCGTTGTCCCGCTCGATGTCGATGAGGCGGATGGCCACCTCGCCGTGCCAGCGCCCGTGGAACACCTGGCCGAAGCGACCCTTGCCGATGAGCTCGCCGATCTCCAGCTGCTCAAAGGGGATGTCCCACTCCTGCAGGAAGATGCTGGTCTGGCTGGCCTTGCGAGGGAAGTTACGGGCCGACAGCAGAGACAAGTTCATCTCCTCAAACTCATCATCCGAGTCCTCCGCCTCGTCATTGCCTTCCTCGTTCTGGGTGTGTGTGTGTGTGCCGGGGGGGGGGCGGGGAAGGATCAATATGGTCAAAATGGAGGTCTTGTTTTCTGGGAGCTTTGACTCTTAAAAGCTGTGACTTATGATTGTGTCTTTATGGTGTTCTATTATGAGCGTTGTAACACCACAGAGGTATGGTTATAACACATAGAAACTGAGAGAATGAATACAGCTGGATGTGAGGTCCACAGTGGTTTGAAAGGGACTGGTTTCTATATACCCTGCTGAACTAGGCACAGCGAACTACAGAAGATTATCACACGGCAACACAACGTCGTTTTCATAGCGACACTGTATCGAAAGAAGTGCAACTCACGTCTGATGTAGGTTCCACTTCAATTTGCAGTACAGGATTCCCCTCGTTTCTGAAAGCAAGAGAGGGGGGTGTGGAGATGGGCTCAGAAGCACTTCAGAATGAACACGAGCCGATCAGAATGATACATATGGGCACTCCAACATGATTCATACACCTGATTATACAAGACACTGTGTTGAACCCGCTTCAACTCCTCAACCACACCTCCCACTCTGTCAATCTAGGTGGCTAACATTCTCTATGCAACCTCTCAGAACCCTCAGTGTTATGATCATTAGTACTGCTATGCTTAACATTCAACACGCACAGCACACACACACACACACACACACACACACACAGAGACACATACATAGAGATACACATCACACATACACACCACACACACACACACACACACACACACACACACAGAGAACTGTTGGCCCGGTGTGTGTGTGTGTGAAATGATATGCGTAGCCTGTGGAGTTGTGGCCCCTGAAAGGGCCTCCTTCTGTCCTAATGAGTGGATCCAGCCAGGGCCGAGAGGCCCTCATTAACCCAGGGAAGAGGCCATTAAGACAGGAGAATCTGCCAGCTGATACTGGGGGAGAGTGTGGAGATGCAGAGAAGGAGACTGCATGGCTTTAATTAAATCATAAGAATGTGTGTTTCATAACCACATTAATGTATTCACATTTGTAAAAAAAGAAGGCAGAGGGAGAGAGGAGGGGGGGGGGGGAGAAAGAGAAGAGGAGGAGGGGGGAGAGAGAGAAAGCCCAGAAAGAGACAGATAGATATAAATAAAAAGAGAGCAAAGGTGATTCCACTGATTGATCCAGTCATAATTACATCGATCTAACACGTAATGTCGTGTTGATTTAGTCAAGTGAATACTATAAAAACATACTTTTAATAAATATGATCATGACCCTTCTTGTTTTTATGTAAAGAAAGCGACCTTGCCATGTGATTTGTGATAGATTGATATGATAATCTAATAAGCTAACGTCCACAGGCATCTCATCATTCCTCCTCTGCTTCCGCTTGTTCCCTACAGCCACAGAGTTGATCAGAGAGCAAGTGAAATCCAGTTGGCATCCCAACTGTAGCGTGAACCGAAGGCCATGTTAACATTAGCCCTGCGAGTTTGTCTGGTCGGCATTCACACATTGAAATTGTCACCGAAACATATTTGCTCCAATAACTTTGAGTCCCCTTTTGACCAGTGGCGAGACAGAGACAGATATATAGAATACTTTTTGGGAAATGGTTGGGGTTGTTGCTTCAAAAATAACATTTAGTTACCGTAGTTCATTTTCTAACCTAGATCACTAGCTGAAGACAAAGAATGCAGTATGTTGGGTATTGACTAGAGCATTGGTAGTGATTTTTTGAAGAGGAATAGTGACAGAAGCACGCTAATATGCCTTATTATCGACTCGAAATCAACCGCTCCAGCGTTCAAATCACACTCCTGGTTGTCAATCACGAGTGTCATCTGTTTATGAGCTCTCAACTCCTAATAAACGGATACGGATAAGAATATGCAGATGGGCACGCCCCTAGTAGATAGCATAGATGGCAGAAACCATAGAGCTCCTACTCACCCAGGCTCAGACAGGACAGGGTGTAAAATGACCTGGGGGGCTCTGGGGGGGGCCTCAGGGGCCACATCTGGAGAGAAGGGAGACAGGGAGGAAGGAAAGGGGAGGGTTGTAGGGAGGGAGAGAGGGAGGGAGGAAGGAAAGGGGAGGTTGGAGGTAGGGATGAGGGGAGGTAAAGGAAGGAGGTCAATGGTCAATCAACAACACTTACAGTAATAATGATACTAATAATAATATATATGCCAATTTAGCTAACGCTTTTATGTCCAAATATCTCTCCGGAGGTCTCAGCCATAATAGCCCTCCGAGTAAACGGAGACTGTTGGCATTAAGGCTTCTCTTTGTTACCAAACGGAGAGTCTGTGGAGAAGCCCGTCATTAACGGCCCAATATGAGACAGGCTGGGAAGAAAAGTGAAGAGTTTACAGCGTGGCGAAAAAAGGAGGAGAAGAGAGTCGTCACAACCTCAAAAAGAGTTCTCCTCCCCCTCCATCTCAGGCATGCCACACTGCATTATGGGTAGGAGTAATGATCAATTATGGGTGGCACTTACCTGGGAAAATGAACTGCTGCTTGTATTTGAAGTAACTTGAGGCTGAGAAAGAGACGAGGGGAGGGAGAGGATGAGTGGGTCAGAGTGGCATGGACCTATCCGGTTGTTAAGTCTGACGTCAAACGTGACGTTTTGCAATTTCCGGGTCCAAACCAGAAATTCTCCGCACCAGAATACCACTGTACTACAGCAGTAGAATGACAGTTTAATCGTTTTTTAGACTCAGATCTATTCATACAACAAGGGACACAGCACTTTCCCGTTTTCCCCATATTGTCAGGGTATTTGAGCCTCGGAAAAGCGCTATATAAATATAATTTATTATTATTATTGCGGCATTTCGAAGACAGCGCCTCAGCCAACTTTGGACCCGGAAACACGTCACGACTTAACAACCGAATGGCCTTACATGATGCATCGTGAGCAGAGAATATTCAGCTGAGTTCATAATATGGTTTCAAATGACACACATTTGGTTTATAGCTTAACGGAGCAGGGCAGTTAAATAGGCTTTTGAATTTGGCTTATCAAGCAGACATTCGTTCAATTTATTCACTTAAAAATGTGTCCATCCAATCCCTTACCTGTTAAATTGAACTGTTTCTGTTGCCGGGCAGACTGTGGGGAGGGGTGTAATGGTGAAGGAGGTGTAGCGCTGGTCGGGAGGGGCGGGGCAGGGGATGAAGGGGTGGAGGAGGTGGTGGAGGAGGGGTTACTGCTCGAGTCTGGCTGGTAAGGGACAGGGATGTGATCCTGTGAAGAGAGAGTTTTGGGGTTTTAATGAATTTTTATTGCAAACTAAGTGGATTTTACATGGCTACTGCACACATGACGACACAGCTCAGAAAAACAAAATATCTATCTGCCTAACAAAGACATGAACAAAACAGAGAGAGAGAGAGAGAGAGAGAGAGAGAGAGAGAGAGAGAGAGAGAGAGAGAGAGAGAGAGAGAGAGAGAGAGAGAGAGAGAGAGAGAGAGAGAGAGAGGAGAGAGAGAGAGAGAGGGAGAGGGAGAGAGACCAAAGACAATGTCTCAAGGCCCATAAGTGAGGTACTGAGTGAGGCACTGTGTGTACCTTTGTTTGCCTCAATTGTGTCCGAGCTAAAAATGTCGCTTTTGTTTACTTGGTCGGTTCTAAGAAAAGTCCGACAACATCCGTTGAGATCCGGTGAAGTTTGGATGTCTTAGACGTCTATTTACAAAGTAGTATAAAGTCTAACAATTCTTTGTTGATGAAATATCAAATTCCCTTTGTAAGTACCCTTGGCCTTGTTCTAATATTCTTACTCTCAAAAAACTATTTAGTGCTAGTTAATTTATTTATTATTGTTATTCATTTCTTTTGTTTGTTCCCGGGATACTGTGGCCTATAGATTTTGTTTTGTGCACCTGAGCGAAAAAATAATGCCAAAAAGATATCACCAAAAAACAAATCTATGTCCATTGCACCTTGAGCTGTTGCCAAGGACCCAGATTAGCAACAGATGCGTTAGATGTTCTCCCCCTTTGTCAACAACAAATATTGACCGACTACAAAAATCTCACAGATAAATGACCTGCTAAATAATTAAAAGAACTGACTGTGAACCAACAAGGCGAGAGGCTTGTTTACATTCTTGCTTCTTTTGGTGCTTTGCATCATTAGCGGTTTAGTATGCTAACAACAGCTCACTCCCCTGTGAGTCACACTCACTCACACACACACACACACACACACACACACACACACACACACACACACACACATACACACACACACACACACACACAAGCTTATTCTTCTGAAACCCTCAGGCCTCAGGCCCCTGTATGTGCCTCAACTGTATCCAGGTGAAAGTGTTTTTTCCGACTTCTTTACAAGGTGAAACATAGCGAGGCTCTGTAATCACCAGCATGCTGTGTGTCATTATTGGGTAAACGTGCTCAAGGAAAAATGTGTTTCTAAGACCTAAAAGCTCTATTGTGTGTGGGGCTTTACACTCTCATTATGAGGCTTTGCGACAGTAATATACATTGCTGTTGTTGTTGTTGTTGTCCAATGGCTCTGTCATGCCAAATACTATCCGGGTGCCAACATTTGTCCAGGAAATGTAATCAGGTCTTTCAAATACCATGACACCTTTGTTGCCATTCCGGCATGCTAATTTCACTACACTAATGTTACAGTGTTGGCAAGTTTAGCAAACCCACATCACATTAGCCTAAGTAGTGATAAATATAATTCCATAACAGGATACTACTTTGTTTCCAATCATAGCTAGCTAGGTAGCTTACTTATCATCTAGCAACATGTCATTTGACTGAACTATTACTGTCTCAAATGTACATTAAGTAAGTATGCCTGACACCGGACCTAGAACTTTCAACTCGCGCCTATAGGGATAGTTTTGCGGCCAGAACGTTTGCCCACGCTACCACAGGATGATGAAACTGATGGCTCAGATGCTGAGTTATCTTATTCTGGAGCCTTTCTTTTCACGCAACCCTCTCATAATGCATCCCGCAATAAACAGAAAAAAACTATTTCCTCTGTTGACATTGTGACATGGGGAAAGGGGCATGTGAGACACATTTTGATGATGTATGAGGCAGCTAATGATCTGCATTTTCATGATAAGTTGCGTAACTATGATTTAATTAATTTTAATCCATTTTATTATGTCAGCCACATCAATATTTTTGGGGGACGGGACCCCTGACAAAGCCAGACGGCACGCCGGTTGAGAAACCCTGAGTTAACTAGCCAGCTTGGTAACATTAGTGTAGCGTGGAGAAACAACGAGCAGTAGAGTTTACTCAGGAATGTCTGGAATGCTCGCGTCAGGATAGCAACGAACGTGTCATGGCGTTCAAAAAACCTGATAACATCACCCGGACACATTTTGGCACTATTTGACGCTATTTGGCATGACAGCTCCCCTGCCATGTTCATTTCCTGGCTAACATAGTACTGTGTCAAAGTTCTTCACTGCTGCTTTGTCTTGTATGTAATGGGGACATTTACCATCACACATATTCTTATTTTGACGTATGTAAGTTTTGCATGTCTTTGTACTGTAACTCATTGAATGGTTAATCAAACATCTGAAGGATGATTTTACAACAAATGGGTTAACTTCTTATTATGTCTGGTCTGGTCCAGTTGTTCCTACCTTGGATCCTACCTTGATTTTGTTGGTTTTGGGGAGAGTCTGACTGATGTGCAGGTCTGTGTATCTGAGGGGGTTGTTGATGTCACATGGCACTGATTCAGTCCGTACCAAACGAGCTGGGAGAGATGAAACAAGACAAAAACAACAGAACATTTAGAATGTTTTTGCTTAAGGGTTTTGGCAACTATGAGAGAAACTTTTTATCAGACAACATTTCGACATGTGAGAAATTAGCAAACTGTTCTCCTTTAAATATGGGTCTTTTGCGATTGCAAATAATACATTTTTCAGTACAAACATATTGAAAGCTAACCTAAAGAAGTTACAAATTCAATACAAATGTGTTCCCTCTGCAGATAGAAAGGTTAATTAATCGATTACTTTACCTTGACTGGTCCCTTGGTGATCTATAATGCCAGTTGAGAGATATCAGATTGAGAAAAAGTGAGTGGGAGAGAACGAGAGAGAGAGAGAGAGAGAGAGAGAGAGAGAGAGAGAGAGAGAGAGAGAGAGAGAGACAGAGAGACAGAGACAGAGACAGAGACAGAGAGAGAGAGAGAGAGAGAGAGAGAGAGAGAGAGAGAGAGAAAGAGAGACAGAGAGACAGAGAGACAGAGAGAGACAACATAAGCCTCATATGCTGATGTTAAAAAATAAGTGCTTATAATAGATCACTAATACTCAAGTTCACAGAGCTCTCTAGTGCCACATAGGGGGATACTATGTGACAGGGTCTGGTTGAAAAGTCCTCAAGTAGGACAATGTCATTTTTGCAGTTTCTTCCAGATTATGACAGTGCAGATTCTATGATTTCAAATGATGTGTCATACATTAAAATCTGAAAATAGTTGAAGAACATATGCTTATTTGAATGTTGATACACCTCAAACCAAATAGCAGAGAAATGCGCTGTGAATCAAAACACATGCAAAACAGCTGCTAGTAGGCTAGCGCTAAAAAGGAACATCGCTACAAACATCTAACTGCATGTTTAGCACATCACAACATGCTGATAGAACATCAACATGTTAAAAACACAGAACTAAAACCCTTTTTTACCAGACCGCGTCACATTTTTTGGTTATCCCCATATTTGGTTATCTTTTAATTGTTCATATAGCCTCACGAACACTCCTAGTAGGAATATAAATGTTATGCTTCTGAAGTTGTGAGTTACCTTTGAGGCAGTTTTGACCTCCACGTTGAATAATCAGTAGATGGCAAGGCGGGGCTTCTTTGGTGCATTTATTGTGGCACTTCAGCCTTGAGAGACAACAGAGGGTAAATGTATTGGGACATTACTGATGATCTGCAATTTATTTCTCCTGAACTGTAACTGCCTGGGTCATTAAGGGTAATAAATTGCAAGTCCGTTCATTATCATCCTCCATGTCAAGATTTCACATTCGGTTGATTGAGTCATTTGCTTAATAATCTGTTTTAAATTCTAATGATAATTGCTGCTTAAGTTTCTGGGGCTTTTCAAAGGCTCACATTGTGATGAAATAATTAATTTAATTTAATAATTTTGCCATTTAGCAGACGCTTTTATCCAAAGTGATTTACAATTACGAATTACAGGGACATTCCCCTTGGAGTAACTGAGGGCTAAGTGCCTTACCCAAGGGCACACTAGTAGTGGTGTGGCTTCAGGCGGGATTTGAACTCACAACCTTCCGATCACAAGTCCAACTCACTATCCACTAGACCACCACTACCCCGTCATAAACAACAAGACCTGGGTTGAAATCGACTACTACTGATTTCTTCTTTAGGTTGAGGTGTTCCTTGTGGACTGGATTTGAGGGTGAGCAGGGTTACCACGGTTACCACTCTTGGGACTATGCCCATGATTTCAAATATTATTATGTGACGGCTGCTGGTGAAATCGGGAACAAGTCAGCAACCAATCAATGTAACCAAAATGTAAACAAATTTCAACGTTGTTCAAATCAACGACACACTCGCTAGTCAAGCCAAAACACTGCAAGGCGATGGATTCGGTGAGTAATCCCCACTACTCTACACTAACTAGGTAGTAGTAGTGGGGATTATTCACCGAATCCATTGCATTGCAATATTTCGGTTTGACTAGTGAGTGTGTCATTGATTTTAAACGACGTTAAAAAGTGATTTACATTTTTCAGAATAAAAGTCTGAACGGTCCGTCGGTTCCCGCCTTGTTCCCGGTTTCATCAGCTGCTGTCACGTATACACAAGTCATGTACGGTATGCCCGTTTGAACAACGTAAAAAAAAGCCTGTTATATCAACACAGGTCTATAAAAGACTACACTGTAACATATAAGTGATCATGCTTTTCTTGAAAAGAGACCGTGTTGAAACCTACTTGCAGTTTTTACATTTGAGTCCAAACAACATTCCTTTCCCACACACTAGGCATGTCTGGGACATCCAGTACTTGGTGGAAAACCTACAAAAACAAACACAAGAGAGATCATTAAAAGCCTAACACAAAAATAAGACCATATCAATGTGTCTGTGTACAGACAAAATGTAACACCTTGTGAAGCCTACCTAGGTGTGGATCAGTGCACTAGATGACCTTTCGGATACGACTCCTGTTCATCTTGTGCTGACTAACGGGATTTGTGATAGAACGCCTGATATTCACCGGGGTAACCTTTCCATAAGAAAGATGGACATGCCGAGACGTTACTCCCACTTAAGTGTGTGGTCTCTAATCTTCAATGGGGAAGGTAATTCAATTCTGGGGCCCACTCGCCTCTCAATATTGCCTCAATCTCTCGCTCCGTGCGTAGATAAAGGGCGGGAGCGAGGCCATGCCGGTACATCAGCACAGTAACACAGTACTTAGTCAGAGAGACGCGGCCGCTTCAAAGGAGGCCGCAGCCCCTCGCAAGACTGGCACAGCTGCCATTTACCAAACAGGCAAGTCCATAGTGGTACCTTGACAATAGAAAGCAATTCCCGACTTGAGTTGTATGGAGTCTAAGTGCCTGAAGAGGGCGACTGGTCTATTTAGCGGACCCTGCGCTAGCGTGCTAGCATGCAGCGGTTCCGGCTGCTGTAATGGAAGATGACTGATATGGTTTGACAGAATCCAAATCTCCCTGGTAGGTTTACCGTCCTTCTTACGGTCTGAACTGAGCAGGGACACAATTCCCCCTAGCCTCCTCGGTAAATTATGGTTTAGTCACTCGCGCTGCCAAAATCAACATTAAACTGACGTTAAAAGGTGCAATACATCTTCTCTCATATATATGCGTTCGTTTTAAAGAGCCACAGCCAAATAAGGGCAAAGCAGGCTGTTGTATCCATTGCTGAAATGATTCAATTACGCATAACAGTGGGCCCCACAGTGGGCCCCATTTTCACAAACACAAATAGAAATCTGCAAATAGAAATCTAAACCACCATGTCAGAGGAGCAGAGGAGGAATTATGGCATCTCACTAGAAATCAGTATTTAGCTTTGCAGTGGCAGCTCAAATATTATTATAATGTTAAAAATGACATTTGCGCTGGGCTCGTCTCTGTCTGATGAGGCGTTAATATGTGTATGCACAGCACAGCCGCTCTCTGTTCTCCGTGCTCACTTTCAGTGGGCAAACACCCACATAGTTCTCAGGCTGAGAGTTGGCGGAATCCCTCGACCAATACCGTATTGTTTTACTTTTGAGATCATTGGCATTTGGAGTCATCAGGCTTTTCAAACAGTGAGCGAGCACGGAGATGTTATGCAAGTGCCCCATTTAATTGGCCTGACATTCTCTCACAAAGCAAGCGTGCACGCGCACGCACACACACACACACACACACACACGCACACACACACACACACACACACACACACACTATACCGCACACACACACATACACACGCACACACACACACACACTCACACACACATACACACATGCACACACACGCACTCACACACACACATACACACATGCACACACACACACATACACACACACACACACACAGGTCCATGGATACCTGTGTTTTATTGAGTTTCCCAGGTCTCTTCTAGGAATCTGTGGGGACCAGCGAGGCACTGAGAGAGTGTCTGGCAGAAGAGAGAGGGATGGAGGGATGGAGGGATAGATAGGTGGATGGGGAGAGAGAGAGATGAATGGATGGATGGGGTGGATGGTGAGAGAGAGGGATGGATGGGGTGGATGGAGAGAGAGAGGGATAGATGGATGGGGTGGATGGTGAGAGAGAGGGATGGATGGGGTGGATGGAGAGAGAGGGATGGATGGATGGAGGGATGGGGTGGATGGAGAGAGAGAGAGGGATGGAGGGAGGGATAGATACGTAGGTGGATGGGGAGAGAGAGATGGATGGATGGATGGGTTGGATGGTGAGAGAGAGGGATGGATGGATGGATGGATGGATGGGTGGAGGGGGAGAATAAAAGTTATTATTTTAAAATGAGTTAGACACTGGATCAAACAAAATATTCAAGCCATTGAACAGCGGTGGGTACAGTAAATATCAGGTAAATATGAACAAATCCTCTTGTATTGATTGGCCCTCTACAGAATAGCACCAAAAGAAAAAACAGTGAACACTGAGTGTCATTTCAGCAAAGACTTTTAACTGATCTGGCTATTTTGTATGGTGAATAAATCATTATATGCAAATACTGTATACATACAGTACACATGAATTTGAATGATGTGTCCTGGCGTGGAAGTGGTGTAGCACATGTCATCATCACAAGGTCCCTGGTTCGATTCCGGCCATCGCCATATCCTGCATGTCATCCCCCCTCTCTCACCCATCCATCCTGTCAATCTCTACTGTCTCTATCCCAATAGAGCAGAAATGCCCTAAAACATTTTTTTTTTTGGTAAACTGTGTCCTCATCTCTGCCTGCGTCTGTTTGACAGACTCTAGAGTGTGGAGCGTGCGTAAGCGCCCTGAGACTGTCTTCGAGAGACTAATAGAGCCAATTTCTAAAGAGCATTCATTCCATCAACCGCTAACAGGCTTGTTGTCCATAATACATATAAATGAAATAAAAGTACAACCATTCTGTTAACCCGCCTGTACCTGCTGTAGAAACAGCTGTTCATAGGCACAAATACTGTAGGTGCTATTATGAGGATGCTGTCCATATCATGGATACAAAGGGACACTCTTACTTCAAAAGGTCTTTCCAACAGAGACCCTTCGCTTGGGCCATTAGTGAGAGCACTGATTGGTAGCAGCCTAATTCATTATACTCCTCTCTACCACCCACATCGAAACAGCATAGTGCACTGGTGACTGTAAGGACATAGAGGATATATGCAATAAACCTGTTTGTGTGTGACTGAGCATATAAATAGAGAATAATTCATCTCAATATGAAAGCGGGGGTCTTTACACGGCAGCCTCGAGAAGGGAGACAGGAGAAAGAACTCACTCTGTGCGGTAAGGCCAACACAGCGCAACTACAACAAATGCACTGTTGAAAATGCTGTCCAGGTAGAAAACATCCAGTGTTTGATGGTTGGCCTTGTTTTGTATTGTTGTGGCAATCTTGTTTTCTTAAAGGTCCCATATTATTTTTAAAAAACTCACTTTTTCATTGCTTTGGCACATGTTTGGGTCTCCCATGGGCCAACACTAACACACAAACTGCGAAATGAAACAACCCAGTTTTTTGTGGACTGCCTATTTAAAAAAACATGCGAGTCATTCAGATTTGCCTCCCTTTCCTGCGTAACAGAGGGGTCTCGTTTAGAATTATACTGCCCACGGCTGCGGGACCCACAATAATGTTTGGATTCTGATCCACAGTTACACTAGGTGATACCTACTGCAGCTCTGTTGCAGTTCCAGTATGAATATGAATAATGTCAACAGTCCTCTGTCTCTCCTGTTGCAGTCATATCATCTTGCATTGTATTACGATCTCGGTAAATGGCCCTTTTTGTACCGGGACCTTATATTGTATTTACAAGCTTTTGGTATGTCACAGCACAAGTTACACTCGGAGTAAAATGTTCTGCGTAATGACATGTCGAAGTCATGTTTTGGGGATCCTAGAAACCTATATTAACTTGTTGAAAAAGTGTATAATATAATAAAAAATTGTAACTATAATATAATTATAATTGTAATTGAAACAATAACAGAGACCACGCGCTTGGTCCTTGCACATACATACAGCAGACATGGATTTCACAGATCTTCACCCTTAACGTCAGGCAAGCACGTATTCTGGCCTTCCAGGAATTATAGTTTGAGATCTGCATTCACGTGTCATGGTCTTCCTGTTTGTGTAGCCAGACAAGTTGTACCCAACATCCTAGCAAAAAAAACACATAGAGTCTATCCCCCATGGCAAATGAGTCTACTCTCCAATAACCAAGAGAACCAACCTTACCATTATGGCCTGCCAGTGTGGTAGCCATCAATGACTGATGACAGAGCTGATTACGTAGCCGCAACAGTTGCAGCACCACAGCATTTCCTTGTTCCTGCCCCCCTCCTGGGGATAACTGTCTGTCTGCGCTCTGCTCCACAGTCCAATACATCGCTCAATTACACTCAATCAGCCTGATAACTCAATACTGAAGGGGAACTGACATCATCTGTTTACTGGCGGGCTGTTCGGACCAACGTAGCCAATAACATGGCTATTGTTTGTCGTGCGAAGGTCAAATTCATCATTTGTAGTGCAGAATGTTTTAGTATTTCTATCTATCTCTCTCACACACACACACACACACACACACACACACACACACACGCATGCACACACACACACACACACGCATGCACACACACACACACACACACACACATACACACATACACACACGTACATACATGTACACACACACACACACACACATACACACATACATACATGTACATCCACGTACACACACACACACACACACACATACATACACACTGTATTGTACACAACAGATTCTGTAATGTATGGAATGGAAGGAGGAATGGTATCAAACTGTGTGTATGTGTGTGTGTGTGTGTGCGTGTGTGTGTGTGTGTGTGTGTATGTATGTGTATGCACGTGTGTGTGTGTGTGTGTGTGTGTGTGTGTGTGTGTGTAATGAATGAGTCTCAGAGGTCTGAGTAACCCCAAAGGCGCCAGACAACAGTGTCCTCCATCCTTTCTGATTCATCTCTTCCAATTAAGAAAGAGTAATAGAGTATCCTTCTTCCCGCCCGTCCCTCTCACTGATCCCCCCCCCCGCGCCTTGACAGACAGCTGGCTGTGGGGGGGGAGAGTGGAGAAACAGAGGACATCACTCCATGCGTTTGGCTCTGACTATGATATGATATTGATATTACAACTGCTAAACAGTTGTGTAGAGAACAGTTTGTTTGAGTTTGTTTTGCTTTAAATCGCATGAGGGTTTAGCTGCAGGTATTGTTTTTCATATTTCACTGTGGTAAGACCTACAGTACTAAGCTATTTGTTCTAAATAACAGAAGAAAATGTAACCGTCAGTTACATGAAATAAACTCCACAGTCAAACCGAGACAAAACCTTGTTGCTGGCACTGTTTCTATGACAACCGCTCAATGCAGTTCAACCTTTTGGCAGAATATCAGTCTGTCATCTTGGATGAGAACACCCTCCCTCTACTCTGCGATCAGAGGAGTGCCCTCCTACTTGTTGTTGCCCATCATGATGATCATTAAAACAGCACATAAAAACAACAGCAATTATCTCCTATGAAACAAACGCCCCCCCCCTCCCCCCTCCACTACTTGTTTTGTGAGTGTCTGAAGACATGGCAGGTGGGAGTGGGTCTGCAGGACAGAACAGACCATGCCTACAGCTGATGGCACCACACTCATCTCATTTGTGACAAAACATGGAGACTGGTCTGGTTTCCAGGAGCTGAATCAGAAAGGGATGTGTGTGTGTGTGTGTGTGTGTGTGTGTGTGTGTGTGTGTCTGTGTGTGTCTGTGCATGCACGGCATTTGGGCAAAAGGAGTCTGGTGCCTGCGTTTACCTGGAAACGGCTCAGTTAGCTCAGCTGGTGTCTGCTGTGTCCGCAGGCAAGGAGCAGCAGAGTGGAGCAGAGCACCAAGTGGACCCACAGCCTCACTAGGGGAAGGCTGGTCTGCTCACACATGACGGTGTAAAAGCAGAACAGCCAGCCAGGCATCAAAGCTAGCAGAGCAGCTGTGTGGGGTATGCTCCCCCTCAGGGCCGGTCCTAGGCATAGGCGAACTAGGCGGTCTGCTCCCCCCCCCCGAAAAAAATATGTTTGTTTAACCATACAGACATTTCCAGGAATGTACTGTATGTGGAAAAGACTTGGTAAAATGATACACAATGATTGTTTGTTTATATAATTCATGATTAACGAGCACCACTGGGTGTTGTGTTGAATTGTGTTGAGTGAATAAACATCCATTGCTACTCATTTATTTCCCAATAAATAACTAGAATCTACTTCCAGCAGGACTGCGAAATAAAAATGCAAAAACGGTTCCCCTGCGGTAATTCAATCGGTCTATTATATGTCTGTCCCCCTGCCCGAACTACCCACTGTACATACTTTGTGTTTTGTCCCCCGCCCCCACCTGTGGTGTATGTCCCCACCTGTCCTACCCGCTGTACATACCTTATGTTTTGTTGTATTGTTCTTCCCATGTTGGATGTATGTTTATCTAGTAGATAGTACTAGTTATTTGTCTGTATTATCTTGTAGATAGTACTAGTTTTTTGTCTGTCTTACATGTAACGATTAATTGAGTATCAAGGACCCCAATTGAAATAAGCCAGTGGCTTTCTTGGGTTTTTATCCTGTTAGTTGACCTTGTATGTAATATGTACTTTCATGTACCTACTTCTGCAAATCTTCTAATAAAGTTTTCAATCAATCAATCAATACTAAAACACACATTTCAGTCTGATAAAGTGAAATGTTCAGTAACACAGAGACATAACCGACTATTTGTACTTACGTAATCATACACATCTATTATACACCAATACACTGCAAAACAGTATCACACACAATAAGTGCAACTGCCTCCGTGAGAGCACCGAAATAACCTAGCAACCACAAATACAAATACAACCTCAAAGACCCATGTCTCTCTTTTTTGGATCGCAAGCGCAAAAATAGGAGAGCGCATCAATCATTCAGCCTCATGTTCTGACTCATTCTGAGCAGGCAGCCGCTGGCCTCCTCTGCCACCCTTGTCGGGTCCTGTGTCTTTGATACACATATCAGATGCGGTTGGTTATTCCCATTCCAACAGGACTTTTAGATATGAACAGCAGTGATGACATGGCGGCGCGTGCAGACGCCCAGGTTTGGGTTAGCAAATAGATTCAGTAATAACAAACACTTTCTAATGAAAAACTATTTGGAAGATGGAACTAGTTGTTGGAGAAACACGGGTAGTTTGTCATGGCATTTCCTCCCATGTCGTGCCTACTAAACATGACCCTGAATATTTGCTGGTGGTGGTTACAGTAATGATGAAAACACCATTGAGTTTGGATGATTCCAATTTGTTCTTATTTTTCCAAATAACCAAGAGAGTAAAATAACCAAGAGAGTAATTACTGAGAGAGATGGGGACATATTAGATTACCTAAATCACTTGACTTCTGAGCAACTCGTGTTGAATTAAACATGACAAGGAGCTTATCAGCCTCAATCACGCAGGGACATTATCATCATGGTCTCACTCACTCTCTCATGCACACACACACAAACAAGCTCACACACAGCGCACACACACACACAGACACACAGACACACACACACATGCATGTTTTTCCCCCGCTTTTCTTGCAAGAGATTATTTGAAGGGCACGCATCTCAGTAATGCAACAGCGGAACATGTGCTCTGTGTGTGTGTGTTTTTGCGCACACGCGTGCGGGTGTGTGTGTGTGTATGTGTGTGTGTGTGTGTTTGTGTGTGTGTGTTTGTGTGTGTGTGTCTGTGTGTGTGTGTGTGTGTGTGTGTGTGTATGTGTGTGTGCGTGTGTGCGTGTGCGTGCGTGTGTGCGTGCGTCTGTGTGTAGGTGTGTGCTTAACATATTAAACATATATATGTATGGGTGTGCTTAACATATTAAACATATATATGTATGGGTGTGCTTAACATATTAAACATATATATGTATGGGTGTGCTTAACATATTAAACATATAGATGTACGTGGTGCGCTTCCAGACAGGCAGACTAACACCAGGGAGTAAACGAGGACCTATTACCACGTCCACCCCTGAGACGGCCTCCATACTTCACACCCCTCCCTGACACAGCCTCCGTCATTCCCAGTCTCCTCACATCATGTGCCTCTCTCTCTCTGCTCCGACCGCACGTAGCCAGCGTCCGGTGGGCCACCGATAACCCAACAGCCAATGAAGTGGGCTGTATGCGCCGACACGCTGACTCCGGACCTTCGTGGGATACGTGAATGTGTTTCTAGATGATTCTCTCTCTCCGACACGCAATCTGGCAGAGAGGGGCCCCCGCGGGCTAAAAGCTCAAGCCTGAATATGAATATGCGTGAAAGTGTGGCTACTAGACTCCTAGCTCTCACATTTTGACAGTGTGGAGTGTGTATATAGTGTATATCTATAGAGCGTATACAGCGATGAGCCAAAACACTATGACCGCGCTGACCATCGACAGTGACTGGCT
>NC_137690.1:9823763-9918763 GCF_963989245.1 Nansenia antarctica
CCCCCCCCTCCCCCTCCCCCGCGCTCACCCTCCCTCAGCCCCCCCCCCCCCCCTTGTCAGCACTGCAGCTTAATAAATCAATTATGCACAGGCAACAATGGCATTCGGACTGGTGGAGCCTCACACTCCTAAATACCCATATAAATTCATAATCATGCCTCCAATTTCCCGGGCCCATGGAGGCCAGCCAGCGCGGCTCATTATGGCAGGGCAGAGAGACGCCCGGCGGAACATCACGCCCAGTGGGCCGCGTGTTGACATCCCCTCTCACCTGACTTGTCATTAATGGCAGGCGGCCAAAGCCCCGATTAACATGGATGAGCTTCCTCAAGAGAGAGAGAGAGAGAGAGAGAGAGAGAGAGAGAGAGAGAGAGAGAGAGAGAAATGGTGAGTCACACACACTGACACCAATACACACATGCACAGACGCACACACAGACGCACACAGACACACACACACACACACACACACACACACACCACTTTGGGGGTCACAGATCTATAACTGACTTGATGTAGTAGCTTGACGCACTGTGAGTGTCTTTATTGATGGCCCTGTGAGAATGAACAAGAGACCAGCACTTGCACTAATAAACCTTAAGGTCAGAGGTTATGCCTTAATGTGACAACGTGTCTGTCTGGGCACACGGCGTGGCACTAATCAGTGTGTCAATGTGTTTTTTTTCTCCAAGAGAGCAGGACATTGATTTTAGAGCCAATGAATATTCAAGACAGCAAACGACGTTGTCATAAAACAAACCTGTTGTCACAATTCTGAGCTTTTGATTTTAAAATGTTATTACCACGGTCAACAGCATGACAAGTGGGGGCAGAGGGGCAATCTGTTCGCCGTTTCTGGGAGTTAGTTATTCAAATGACTACGGTTTTTCTTTGTCTCATACCTCACCGCCTGCCATACCGCCGTTCAACAACATCTTATTTTTGGCTCTCAACAGATCCCTGAGTACCTCTCCCTTAGCTTCCCTGAAAATAAATCCAATAAAGATGTATTTTCCCGGCTGAACTGTGAGTTTTCATAGATGACAGTAAAACAGAAATCTCCACAAAGCCCTGGAAGACATGCGTGAGGAGAGCTCGAGGCTAGAGGGAGAGAGAAAGAAGGAGAGAGAAAAAGGGTAGAAGATCGTGGGAGAGATATATACTGTGCTGTCGAAGGAAGTTTAATCAAAGCAAACATTCAAATTGGCCCATGGAATAGATGCAAATTTCTCCCCTCGAGTTAGTCTATGGTGGAATTACCCTGAGTGGGTGAATCATACCTCCCACGCCGTGCCACGTGGTTTATCAGCAAACATCAGATTCAATAAGAAAGTGCTTAACATTCTTCTAAGGAGAGGCTTTAGAACCCAAACTTTCATAGGGAAAACATATTACAGATATTCACAGTTCCAGTGTTAATGCGGTCAAACAGAACCGAGGTAAAAAAAAAAAAAACGCGTCACCCTCCTCTTGTCGAGGGCCCCGTCGTGCGCCGTTGACCAGACCCAACGGGACTCGACTCGACTCTGCTAGAGAGATCTGTGGCCTTCCCCACACGCGCATGTTGATCCTCATTAGCATACCGAACGAGGCTCATTAATTATCACTCGAACTGAGAGAGACACTCGTTGTGAAAAGGGCAGGAGAGAGGCAGCGCTGCAGGATGGCTGGCCGACGCACTCCGGGCTGGGATGCAAAAGTTTAAGTGGCATTAGATACCTACGGCACTTCCGTCATCCAAGTGAATCTATTTACATTTTTCCGGGCGGGTGGGGGGGGTTGGGAGGGTGGGAGGGGGTTGTATCAGTGGGCTGAGGAGTGGTGAATGGCAGGGCCTGGAACTCTGCACACAGTGAGCTATGGTCATAGTGCAATGGTTTCTACCCTGAGCGAGAGTGTGTTGATGTTGTGCGATGAGGGACAGAGAGACGGAACTGAAGAAAGAGAGACAGACAGAGACAGAGAGAGAGAGAGAAAGAGACACACACAGAGAGAGAGAGAGAGAGAGAGAGAGAGAGAGAGAGAGAGAGAGAGAGAGAGAGACAGAGAGAGAGAGAGATGCAGAGAGAGAGACACACAGAGAGAGAGACACAGAGAGAGAGAGAGACACACACAGAGAGAGAGAGACACACAGAGAGAGAGAGAGACACACACAGAGAGAGAGAGAGAGAGAAAGAGACACACACACACAGAGAGAGAGAGAGAGAGAGACAGAGAGAGAGAGAGATGCAGAGAGAGAGAGAGACACACAGAGAGAGAGAGACACAGAGAGAGAGAGAGACACACACAGAGAGAGAGAGAGAGAGAGAGAGAGAGAGAGAGACACACAGAGAGAGAGACAGCAATTGATTACTGTAAAACAGGAAGAACATCACAGCATAATTGGCCTCTTCGTGATTTCTGAGAAACAGCAAATACCGTATTCTCATGCCATGTCTCTCCTGCATGTCCTTGCAGATCAATTTAGGAAAATTTTTCATGAATTCCTGAAGACATGTGAATATGTAAATCTAGTCGGATGGCGACAAGCAAGTCTCACAACACATCTGCCAAAAATTCAAATTATCAAATCATCGTGAAAACCAATTACGTTGCTAACTGTGGTCAATATTTCATCTTCGCTGAAAAAATAAGTGGCTGTTTTTTAAAACAGCGACAACCGCGACAGTCATCCCCTGCATACCGAATCATCTCAAACTAATTAAACTTCACATTTTTAGCCGAACGCTCAAATACGATATTCTGATATTCCACAGCCTTGTCACATGCACAGCTTATTAATTAGGCTTGGAGACCTAATCAATTAGTCTTTTAGTTTAAAATTTGTATTTTAAAAACAACTGGTCAGCATTACCAAAAGCTATCCAGATCTGAACTGTGCCACTCACAATCCTTGACAGGCAAGTACGTCTTTAGGGGATATGGGGGTAGACGATGATAGAGAGAGGGGACATCACTTTATCATGCATGAGTGACACTCTGAGTCTATTGTCATGGACAGCCAGGGGACGGTCAGCATCTGTCCAGCTGTCATACAGCTCAGTGTAGACAACCAAAGAGCCACAAGGCTTGGTCCCTGAAGTCTGTACTGTACATCTGTGTGTGGGGTTCAGCATATGCAGGACAACTGGGGGGATCGGGGGGTGGTTATCTAGTGGTTGTTGTGATATGTGACCACATGGGTATCTGTCTATTTGTCTGTTTGGGTGATGACTTTGTCCATCTGTTTCCATTATAATGTACCATTGACATCTGACAACGAGCCCAGGGGGCATTTAGTCAATGATAACGTTCTAGTTAATAATGTACTAGATTCTGGCACAGATGTGGGAAGTCAGGGCTATTACATTTTTACGGGAAAAATACAATTTTCATTCTGTTCCTCGTACAAGGGAATAACGCAGCCCTGAGACTGCAGGTCAGGAAAGACTGTAGCGATGTAATGATATTAATAAGATCAATTGACGACCAACAACCAACAAATACCAGCAGTATTCCAACCCTGTAGGGCCAGTAATTGAATTGCCCTCCATTCAGGAAGTCTACACAGATAACTAAACTCACAGTAAGTGTTGCCAAACAGACGGGGAAATCATAACACACTCATAACACATCATCTTCTCGGCTTTCACAAACAGGGAGTTTTAAACTCCTGTCACAGACAACAAAACAGCTGTCAACATGATCTTCTACAACAACTCCCTTTGCCAAAAAGAGGCCAGTGCACAATAACACACACCTAGTTAGTGTAGAGTAGTGGGGATTATTCACTGAATCCATTGCATTGCAATATTTTTGGCTTGACTAGCGGGTGTGTCGTTGATTTTCAACAACGTTGACGTTTATTTATTTGAGTCAATAGAATAAAAGTCTGAACAATTTGATCGGTTGCCCGACTTGTTCCCGGTTTCACCAGCTGCTGTCACAAATGTCCAAAATGTCATGTACGTCAAGAGAAATACTCAAGATTCCCTCAACAAAGGATGAAAGGGAACGGAGTTAGAACACAGAGAGGAATGCCTCGACCTTCTCATCAGGAATACAACTTCTGTCTCGTTAGAACCTGATGACATTCTCAGCGTCCTCTGTCCTTTCATGCTTTTTGCCTTTTGCCTAATAAAGACCATTCATTCATTCATTAGTGCAGCGCGATCCGCTAGTTAACCAGGGAGATTGAGAGGCAGCGCTGCTGGCCATTCATGTGAATGTCTGGAGTGCCTGTGGCATCTCTCACACACACACACACGCGCGCACATGCACGTGCACACACACACACACACACACACACCTCCTGGCATGTAGATATGGGGCTCATCTCATTAGGGGTCAAAGGTTAATCCTTGCCTGTTGTGCTCACACAGGCCAGGTAATTAAGAAAGAGAGAGAGGTGTGTTGAGAGCTCCTTCAAACACTCAGGAGGGTAGGTGAAAAATGAACCACTGATAATGATAACAGAAACAATGTAGCCTGCGGTACGACCAGGGAAAGAGACTATATACAGGACGCTTGTAATGTCAAAGGGAGTTTATCAGGACTTTGAAGCAGTACAACGTGGGCTCCATGTTGTTTTCTAGAGGGAATAAATCAATAACGGTGGAACAGGAGGTAACAGGAGTTACAGAATAATACTATTTAGGGTTATTACAGTGTTATAGCTGCGTTATTACAGACAGTTTGAATGCTTTTAGCGTTTTGCTTGGTGTTGTGTATTCCCCTGCTGAGAATACCTGGTGACAGCTGTGCGGTGATGTCATTTGGCAGAGTCAGGTCTGTATCTGGTCCTCATTAAAACAAATTAATTTAAAAGTTGTATGTTAGTATTTATTTTGTTCAGGGATCGAGGACAGACAAATGTTCCAGCCATCGGTGTCACGTGACCCATGCGTTTTTTGCTAGCAAGCACCACACTCAAAACTAATTGACCCACTTGGACCGTGACGCACAGTCAGCTAGCTGTAAGTATTATGATTATGTATAACAGGGGAGGCTGGGTGAGGAAGAAGGGGGGAGGACGGGCACATTGTAGCGGTCCTCTGTGGCTCGGTTGGTAGAGCATTGCCCTAACAACGTTTACGTTTGTGGGTTCTTATATTCCTTATATACTGAAAAATGGATGCACTCACTGCAGTGTACGTCGCTTTGGATAAAAGCGTCAGCTAAACGGCATATCGTGACGTTAGAATTATACGGTTCTATCTCCATTTTTGTAAAAATTTAGTTTTTTACATAATCTGATCCGTTAGGTGTTTATTAATGCCTGTGTGGTGTTATTTTTAAAATGTTTAAATGTTTTAGTTAGTAATTAATAAAATACAAAGGTTCCATCTCACAAAACATAATGGAATGTAAAAACTTTGATGCTCAATATCTCTGAACTACCCTAAACGGAGATAGAACCTTAAATAATTCTAAGCTCACGATATATTGTAATGCATGGAACGGAATGAGGAGTGGTATCACAAACACCATTCCACGTATTCCAATGAGCCAGTCCTCTGGTTTGTCTTCCCTGATGTATAACGATTATGAAGGCCATAGGACTAATAGCTCTGTGCACTACACTCGTGTCCAGAGGAGATCTAGCATTTCCAGGCACGGTCCGACATGGTCATTGATTAGAGACCTTAACTCCGAGCCTGCGCTTCATCAGCGCTCGGGGACCGGTAATCAATTCTCTAATGCCGTTTCAGCCTATTCGCTGCAGTGCTTGATCCACTCCACACAGGGCAAACATGTTCACACGCACACGCACACACTCTCTCACACACACACACACAGACACACACATACTCTCTCACACACACAGACACAGACACACACACAAAAACACTCACAAACCCACACACAAAAACACTCACAAACACACACACACACACACACACACACATACACACACACAAAACACACACACACACACACACACACACACACACACACACACACAACCCAGATGGCCTGTCATTAAAAGAGAAAAAATAACTCCCAAATATTAACTTACCAAGTTGGCTTTACGATAGGGCACTGTCCTCTAATGGCATTATAACAATGACCGCTATACTCTCCTGAGGGGCACTCCTTTCCTGATTACCTTCCATTGGTGGACCCTCTCTGCTCACTGTGACAGGCCGCCAGGCAAATCTGATCAACATTGCACCAGACCTGAGGGCAGTCAGGAACTCAGCACTCGGCTCTTATCTCTGTCGTTAGGCCATTGTTTCTTTATGGCCGCCGATGTCCTCCTATGAATTAAGCTGATTGGGCCTTAGGCAGGACAGTAGATTAGATTGAGTTATTTGATTCTTTGAGTGAGCGAGAGGCGAGAGCACTCTCAGTGAATATGGGTGGTTGTTGCTCTCAGCCCTCTACTGAACGATAAGGAGGTTTTTAGAGTCTATGTAGATCAACAGGGGCGATAGCTGAGCTTCTATTCGTGTGCTTCAGGCAGACCATCTGTAGACGGCTAGTTGAACAATCCTAATTCTTCCACAAACTCCTAAATTTTTGGGTGCTATTGTACTCTCAAACTCTCCCTTCATCTCTTTTCATTCATCCCCACAGACAAAAATGTAACAATTTTTTTTTGTCGGTCAAGACCTTCACAGTTGGTACATCAATCTGCCGTCGGAAATCGAAATCAAAAAGTTGGCATTGTTGACTGTAGCTTCCAAACCAGACAATACGTCACAGGGAGTTGGCATGATGGCTGACAAATGACAATGACAGTGGCCCCAAAGTGGCCACACAGCTGGGGCTTGGCTTGTGTGAGCGAGCGGTGGAAAGTGACTCACTTGGGCGTCTGCTTGTCGTCCAGGCGGTTCCCCAGCTGGAACTCGTGGGACTTGCTGCGGTGCAGCGCCGTGAAGCCCGGCAGCAGATGGATGAGCTTGCGGCTGGGCGGGGGCGGCGTCCCGGGCGCCTTCACCTTGTTCCTGCGGCGCATGGGCGGCGTTCCCGGGGGGGTCATGGTGTTCACCACCAGGGGGGTCCGGGGAGGGGTGTGGGCAAAGTGCCTCTGGCGGGGCGAGGGGGGCAGGGAGCGGTGGCCGGAGTCCAGGGAGGAGGGGAAGAGGCCCGCGTCCACGGTCAGACGATCGGCGTAGGGGGAGGGGCCTAGGGCTTGCGGGCTGTAGCACACGTGCTGCTGGTTGTACTTGGATTGGACCTTGGGGCTTTGGGAGAGCTGGAAACGGACCCACTGACTGGGCTCGGGCCCCTGGCACACGGGGCTGTTCTCCTTGCCAGACTCAGAGGTGGGCCACTGGATGGACCAGTCCTGTTTGGCATGCAGGCCTCCTGCTGTGTGGAGTGGGAAGAGAGGAGCACAGAGGAACACAGAGGAAACTGTTCCAGATCATAACTACTAACCACTAACCTCAACCTGACCACAGCCCGATGATAACAATACAATGATATCATTCATTCATATGGAGAAGCGAGAGAGCATGGATCGATATCAAATACCAATAGCATTGATATCAAATATGATTCAGTATGGGGCAGAATGGGGGTGAGGCAGAGATTCGTAGCCATCATCACCACAATTTAGTTGACAGACCCCAAGTCGGATGGAAAGCGAGAGATGAGATTCAGGAATGGCAGACAAAAAACGAGGAGAGTTTTGTGAAGGACAGTGAAGAGGGAAATGTTGTTGCTTTTTCAGCTCATTATGATAATACGTCACCTCCATTAGTGTGCAATTTGTCGTCCTCGAGTTGTTCTTGGAAAAAAAAAAATACAAGAACAAGTTTATTGATTTGACAAAGACACTCTAAAACCTGCAAGACTCGGTTATTGTTTTTCTTTTCATCATAATTGTTGTCTGAAATGACCCATCAGCATGACAAACATTTCTGTAATCGGTGCGAAATTGATCCCTGAAAACAATCTTGACTGAGGTAGAAACTTCTGAAGAATGTTAGCAACTCCACTGACACATTCCAAGCTCAGTGGAGATGATCTACAGTAGACTGAGATGGAGAGAGAGTGGTCTAGTTGGTAGAGCATGGCGCTAACAATGCTTAGGTTGTGGGTTCGGTTCCTCCTGGGACCATATATACTAAAAGGTATGCACTCATTGCAATGTAAGTTGGTTAGGATAAAAGCGTCAGCTAAATGGCTTTTTTTTTGTCTTTTTTCTTGAGTGAGAGGGCAACTGTGAAAAGTGGGGGTGATGGTGCGTCTTGAGGGCTTCTGTCTGGATGACCCCCCCTGGGTAGAGAGGTCAGTGTGTGTCATGACCATGTCAACTAAAGTACATGTTCCCACTGTAACGGAGGAAGGACAGTGCAGTTTCCCCAAGGAGGTGTCCACTCAGAGAGAGGCTGGGGCGGTCTAATCTGCAATCTACAAGGTCAGGTCAAAGGTCAAAGGTCAAGCTGTCCAGACGCTGTACTCGGATCTTGAGAACACACTTGTTCCACTAGTCTTCCTATCACATACTGTAGTGAATGCAGTGATACATGCTTTACTCACCCTAAAGCCCACATAAAGACTGTCCATTTGCAAGGATCTAGTAAACAACTAATCTGTCATTGATATTTCACTCACACTTTTAATGTGAGAGAAACCGCGCAGGACACGGCATCCCGGGCACACAAACGGGTGGGAGGGTGACAGTGCATCTTGAGGCTTCTTAAGTCGCACAGTCCCCATGACCCTTTTAATCCGAGAGAAACCGGGCAGGACACGGCTTTCCAAAAGCACAACAACCGATTAGCAACACTCACGGCCTCTGCTAATATCAATGAATACTGTATGATTCTGAGTGACACTCCTCTGACAGGAGAAATAGATGCACTGTGTAGAGTATGCAGAGCTCTTGTAGAGTCTTTCCACTGGCTATCAGCTCCGCTCTCTACTGGAGGAGCCACAGCCTCCTAAGGGAGGACACACTCAGGCTCTGAGACAGCTGAAGTGGGCCGCACGTCCACCACCCTCAGCCCCTCAGATGGGATCAGGAGGCAGAGGGCCGAGGAGAACGGCTGACGAACCAATCCTTCATTAGGGAAAATTAAATGACAAACAAGTAATCAAAAGTTTGGCATCTCCTCACTGGAAAAACTTTGAAAATCATCAAAGAGCACTCCCAACCAAGCCAGCGCACTGACTGCCTCTTGGATATGAGTGATGAAGCATCCATCCTAGGGATTCTGGTCAAATTAGCAGGCACACTTCAAATCAAAGACATAGCACACACGTCTTTTTAGAGTCATGCAAAAATGTAAAAGATTTGAATAATCTAATAGTGTTACCAAACACCCATGTTACTGATGAATCGTCTTTCAGCCCCAGCTAACATCTTTGGGGTATTCATTTCATTCTTTGACAAAAACCTAATTCTGAATGGTTTCTACAGAACTTGTTGTCTGGTTAAAAACCCTGAAGTAAAACATATTGTGTGAGACTATGAAAGAAAGAAAGAGCTTTCGTCTGTGATACAGAAATGCAGCTTTGATAATGACTCAAATGTATTAACCATACTAGTATCTTAGCAACTGCTTTATCAAAAATAGTAACATAAACTTGCTCCTTCAGATAATGTCAGGACACGAAAGCGAATTAGAAACAGATTGGAAAACAACATCCCTACCATACTTTAAAGAAGTATGTGGAGATGGTGGAGGTTTGAAAATGACATACAGTAACTGGTCATGACTCCCCATATCTCACTATTACTCCCCATCAGGGAGGTGGGTGGAGGTCAAAATCGGAGGACAGGCTCATTGTAATGCATGGAATGGAATGAGGAATGGAATCAAGCACACTCATTCCATTACATGCATTACAAGCCTGTCTTCCGATTAGCTCACTATCAATCCCCATAGCTGACCATGGCTGAGGCGGCGGTGGGCTGTGTACTGCGGCTGTGCCGTACCTGTCTATAGAGTGACAGACCGCCACTGTTCTCGTCCCTATAGGCTACCAGTGGCCAGCAGAGCCCCATATCTTCCCAGCCCTCCTCCACAACAGTACCCCAGTCACAGGGGGTTTTACATCTGATTATATTCTGAATTTTGGCAATAGGCCAACACACATCTGCTTTTGTTAATGGGAGACATTTACATGGGGAGAGGCTGAGAGAAAGGCTCCTAAGAGTGTCATAATTGGACTAATTACCTCTAGGATGGTGCTGTGGATAAATGGCATAGAAATGCCACTGGGACACTATCTGGTGCATTTCACAGACGACCAGAGTAAAAAGGATTATGTGAAAGGATGCCATATCCTCCCCGTTCAGCACAATCCATTTTTAACCTCATCTTTAGAACGGGACGACAGTGAACACTGCCAGGCGTTGTGTGTACAGTAAAGCTCGAGGTTAGCACTCTAATGAATCATCCTGATCCTTCACACGGTAAAGTACATTCAAGTGACTTCTGGTTGTGTCACTTAAAAGGCGGATTTTAAAGAGCACCCAGAGTGGGGTGAAATGTGGTCGATAACAAGACCAAAGGAACATAGCCAGATACTCCGGGAAGTGAAGAGGCATGGCCTTTAGGAGCTCGGAGTGAAGCGACTTATCTCTTGATAAGCGCAAGATCGTCATTGCTCCCCGGCAAGTCATTGTTTTTCAGTGGAGGACGTGGCTGCACGTCCCGATCAGCTGTTTTCTAAGTGCTGTGGCGGTTTGAGGCCAGCTTGCATTGAGCCCAACGCATGTCACTTCTCCCGTGTAGACGCCATAAGGCAGCCTAGTGTGGGGGACCTACACTGCAGGTCCAACGGCTGTTGTAACCAGGGAGTAGCTGAAAAGGACTGTATACTTTAGGAAGGGGCTGGTTATCTAACTAAGGGAGCTAAATAGGCAGTATAGGAGGATACAGGCAGGGGGCGACAGCAAACCGTTGGACTAGCAGTTAATGTCGTTAGCTTTAGCAAGGGAACTAGCATTAGCATTGGAGCTACAAACAACTAGCATTAGCATTGGAGCTACAAACAACTAGCATTAGCATTGGAGCTACAAACAACTAACACACGGGATTACATATGAACACACATTTATTACACATGACGGTTGTATACATCCCCAAATACACATTCCCTCCCGGCCGGCCACACACACTCTCAATCACTCACTGATAGTCTCTGGCCTGAACAGGCTTATAGTCCAGTGGCGTGGTGCGCGTTGAGGCCTGGTTGAATGGCATGTGCGTCGATGAAGTGGTCCGCGTCGGAGCTCCGCTGGAGTCTGTGTTCGCTCGTGGAGGCGACGATTAATGTCCAGCTGGCGTCCCGCTTGGTCCAACGTTGAACACAACTAAAACGGGCTACCGTGGTACACTCGATAATCGCTTTCCTGGCGTCTTCAGTTGCTGCACGGGGTGCGCGCTGCTGAATCCGCCATCTTGGATCGGCTTCTCGTTATTCTCTCTCGTTCTGCTTCTCTCTCGTTCTGCTGCTCACCACACACTCTCTGACTCGCGGACTACCTCCGTCTCTTATATAGGCACCACCGAACGTAACATCCGGGTCACAGACACACCCCGGATATACTACGTCATCAACATATACATAAACAGTACAATAATAATACATACACTTCACAAACGTATATGAATTGTATAGAAAATAATAAAGAAATAACTGGGGCAAAATAGGGCTGGTTTGGGGAAACTAAACTGGCACTAAAACTGTGGGCCTTCACAACAGCCGCCCCATGAAACCCTCGGTTTCAGTTAACTAAGAAGGCACACTGGCTAGGCTGCTCTAGCAGCGTGAGGTAGGAGGTGATAGTGTCGACCACTCTGCCTGTCTGCCAGGCGGCGCGCGGAAGGGACTGGTCCCTCACCAGTACCACGGCACCTTCGGACATCTTGTCTCTCTCCCTCAGCAGAATCTCCTGCTTCTCCTCCTTCTCCAGGGCGCGGATGTGCTCCTCGAAGCAGATCAGAGCGTCTTCCTGGTCCATGCTCTGCAGCGCCTCGTACTCAACGAAGGTGGGGTTGTCCAGCAGGTACTGCTGGGCCTCGGACCAGGTGGTGCAGTGGGTGACGTTGGCCATGTTGTCCAGAATGCTCGTCAGCGCATCACAGTTCCTCTTCCTGAGCTGCTTGGCTTGTTCCTTCTCCTTCTTAGCCTTGTAGGCCTTAAACGCTTGCTTCTTCTCACTCAGCTTGGGCAGGGCGCTGTAGAGTGGGTCGTTGATGATCATTCTCATGGCTTGCTCCCATGACTCGTTGGATGAGACACCCTTCTCCTTCAGAAGCTCTTGGAAGGCCTGCTTGGCCTCCTCTTTTGGGTTCCACTTGTACGTTCTCTTCGCCAACTCCGGCCTTTCCTCCTTGGAGGCGTCTACCATACGGGCTGAGACTTCCATGGCTGACGTGTACTCGACGGAGTTGACGGGTGCGTCAATGCTGACCTCGGCCACGTGAGGGTGCATGGCCACCTGCAGGTGTTCCTCGGCAACAGCTGTTGCCGCCATGGCACGGTAGCGCCACCACCGGGACTCCTTAGTCTGGGAGTTGTAGTAGTAAGGCTTCCCATCCAGAGACTTATGCTCTGTCCACAGAGACTTCTTCCTCGGTTGGTCATCCTGTGGTGAACCATTTGTGGTACTAACTGTTCCAGGTGCACTGGCAGCAATAGATTCCACTCCAGGCGGTCCGGTTGGTTGGTTTGCTTCTTCGGTTCGGACATGGAGGGATGACGTAGCTCTCCCGTCCCTCTCTCTCCACTCGGTAGCGCCTTGGAGGGCCCACCCAAGCGCCGTCTCAACAGCCATCGGGCAGCCTCGTGGTCCTCTCAGCGGAGGACGGAGCGACACGATCAGTTCAGCGTTGTCCGAGCCGATGAGAAGGGTTGGCTCCGCTCCTTCTATCGGATGTAGGTCTACTCCCCGTAGGTGGGGATATCTTGCGCGTAACCTCTCCAGGGGGTAGTCGTAGCGGGAGAGCGCTAGCTGGTCGGCGGTGAAGACATTCTGAAGCCGATGTCTATCCGACGGCCGCCCCGCCGGGGAGATAGAGAAGTTGATTCTCGCCCCGGTGACCTCTTTAAGGTCGCGACGTATCGTGCGCAGAGTCAGCTTCTCCGCAGTCCCTTGGAGCCCCAACTGGCGCACTGCCCCCTGGAGAAGGATGGTCCGTTCCGACCCGTCGTCTAGAACGGCGTACGTGTCGTACACAGCGTTGTTGTGGTGAAGTCGGACCTTCACCACCTTCAGTAGAACCTTGGAGCCGCTGCTCTGTGGCGAGTCTAGGTAATAGACAGGGGTTTTCTCTTCCGGTGCGCGACCGGACCTAGGGCTTCTGTTGCCCTCCGTGGACCTGGCGAGGGAGACCTCGTGTAGGATGTGGAGGTGGACCTCCTCACAGCGGTTGCACTTCCTCCTCAAGGTGCAGTTCTTCGCCAGATGGTCGCGCCCACAGTTCCAGCACCTCTGGTTCTTCTCGAGCCACCTCTGCTTGGCCTCGGTACTCAGGTTGTTGAAGTCACTGCACTCATTGAGCCAGTGCTCGCTGGTGCAGTACGGACATGGCGGTGGACCTCTCCGTCCCTTTGGAGGGGGTTGAGAGGAATCCTTTCCCTCAGGTCGGGTGGTCCTCTCTCTCCGAGGCTCCTCCTCCGTGTGCAGCACTCCTACTGGGCGTCCTCTGTTCGAGCTCGGCCCGTCCCAGCGGTCTCCCTTCTCCCTCTCCTTCTTCGGCTCAGCGTAACCCATGGCGTCTACGTTGGTGTCATGCACTTCCTCCAGTAGGAACTCCGCGAAGGCAGCCATGCTCAGACCCAACTTCTCGGGGTTACGAACGCGCTGCTGTCGCCGGAACCTCTCCTGCCGGAAGCGTGGGATCTTGCGGAGCAGCCGCTCTACGTTGGAGGTGCTGTTGATCTCGCTGGCGCCAGCTGGGCCCTGCGTCTTCAGCATCCCAACCAAGGTGTGCACGCGGAGCGCGAAGTCATCCAGCGCCCGGTCATCCTTGATGGGGGCCTGCTGTTCGAGGGCTTGCAGTTCAGCAAGGGCGTGGTTCCAGGGACGACCGTAGCGGGCATCCAAGTCAGCGAGCGCTCTGGTGTAAGGTGTCGGTGCGGAGGCATGGGCCAGTACCATGTTGTGGGCTCTGGGGTTCCTCACATGCTGAAGGAGAATCGCATATTTGTAGGACTCTGAGCAGGAGTTGTCCAAGAGCGTGTCTAGGCAGATGCGTAGCTCCACATACTGGCTCCTGTCCTCGTCCTTGAAGAAGGGGAACTTGGGTCCCTCCACCTGGGGGAACATCCTGTAGTGGATCATCGGTGCTGGAGTGACGGTCTGGGTGTCCGGCCTGCATGCATTTTGGTGCACTGGAGGACCTAGGGGTGTGCTACGCTCTTGGGGGATGACTCCCCTCCCGGGCAGCGACGCTGGCTCCCTCTGGGCCGCGTAGCGGTCGGGTCCCTGGTCCTCTTCCTTCCAGGTGGTCAGCTGGGCCTGTAGTTGGACAGTCCTGGCGGGGGTCATGGAGCCATCGGCGGGGGGTTCAGGAGATGGCACTCGAGAGGGCCGTGCGGATGATACTCTGGAGCTACAGGCCGACGGAGTTCTGCTGATGCACACGTCGCGCATGGTCTGCATCATTTCCTCCATCTTCTCTGCGTGCAGTTGCTCTCTCGCCATCTGCCTCTCCGCCGCGCGTTCCGCCCCCTCCATCTGGAGGCGCTCGCGCTCGTACTGGATGCGTTCCCTCTCTAACGCCTCCTGGCGCTGTCTCTCCGTCTGGAGGCGGTCGCGCTCCATCTGGAAGCGCTCACGTTCTAGCGCCTCCTGGCGCTGTCTCTCCGCCTCGCGTTCCGCTCCGTTCATCTGGAAGCGTTCACGTTCTAGCGCCTCCTGGCGCTGTCTCTCCGCCGCGCGTTCCGCTCCGTCCATCTGGAAGCGTTCACGTTCTAGCGCCTCCTGGCGCTGTCTCCCCGCCGCCTCCATCTGGAGGCGCTCGCGTTCTAGCGCCTCCTGGCGCTGTCTCCCCGCCGCCTCCATCTGGAGGCGCTCGCGCTCGAAATGGATGCGTTCCCTCTCTAACGCCATCTCGGCCTGTTGGCGCTCCCGCTCTAACGCCATCTCGGCCTGTTGGCGCATATATTCTGACAGCGCGGCACTACTCCCTCTGGAGTGCAGGCTATCCGCCCCAGAGGCATAACTGCCCACGGAAGCCCTGGACCGGTAGGAAGCCACTGAGCGGCAGGAGCTAGGTCTCGAGCGCGCCGTACTGGGAGGCAGATCGTTAAGGCTGAGGCCCTCCCTCTTCCGCCCGCAGGCGCTGTCGGACCGGGCCTCTCCTTCCTGTTCTTCCGTTTCCACGGCAAAACCCTGCGGTTCTGCCATCTCATCCTCAGGCTGGTGCTCGGTGAGGGCTGTCTCAGTGCTAGCCACCCGCGCGCCGGCGGACACCTCGGCCTCTCCGACCACTGTATCCCGTGGAGTGCGCTCCTCGCTACCACTCGGTGAGCTTTCGAGCTCAAGCTCATACTCCTGTAACCTCGGAGGCAACCGCGGGACTCTCTGTGGTCGTGGCTCTGGCTCAGGGGGCGGAGAAGGGGGGGTAACTGTCTGGTCTGGTTGGCTGCGCTCAGCCATGCTATCACTACACTACCAATCCGGCTCGAAGGACCAATTGTAACCAGGGAGTAGCTGAAAAGGACTGTATACTTTAGGAAGGGGCTGGTTATCTAACTAAGGGAGCTAAATAGGCAGTATAGGAGGATACAGGCAGGGGGCGACAGCAAACCGTTGGACTAGCAGTTAATGTCGTTAGCTTTAGCAAGGGAACTAGCATTAGCATTGGAGCTACAAACAACTAGCATTAGCATTGGAGCTACAAACAACTAGCATTAGCATTGGAGCTACAAACAACTAACACACGGGATTACATATGAACACACATTTATTACACATGACGGTTGTATACATCCCCAAATACACATTCCCTCCCGGCCGGCCACACACACTCTCAATCACTCACTGATAGTCTCTGGCCTGAACAGGCTTATAGTCCAGTGGCGTGGTGCGCGTTGAGGCCTGGTTGAATGGCATGTGCGTCGATGAAGTGGTCCGCGTCGGAGCTCCGCTGGAGTCTGTGTTCGCTCGTGGAGGCGACGATTAATGTCCAGCTGGCGTCCCGCTTGGTCCAACGTTGAACACAACTAAAACGGGCTACCGTGGTACACTCGATAATCGCTTTCCTGGCGTCTTCAGTTGCTGCACGGGGTGCGCGCTGCTGAATCCGCCATCTTGGATCGGCTTCTCGTTATTCTCTCTCGTTCTGCTTCTCTCTCGTTCTGCTGCTCACCACACACTCTCTGACTCGCGGACTACCTCCGTCTCTTATATAGGCACCACCGAACGTAACATCCGGGTCACAGACACACCCCGGATATACTACGTCATCAACATATACATAAACAGTACAATAATAATACATACACTTCACAAACGTATATGAATTGTATAGAAAATAATAAAGAAATAACTGGGGCAAAATAGGGCTGGTTTGGGGAAACTAAACTGGCACTAAAACTGTGGGCCTTCACAACAGCTGTCCTGCTGCCCTCCAACAGCTGTCCTGCTGTCCTCCTCCTCATACTGCCGTCGGAGAGCGTCCCTTACTCTGCTTCTCTCTTCGCTCTCTGTTCACCTCCTCCAAACTATATACTTTCGTCTTTACTTTTGTCTACCTACCTCTTCTACTTCTACTCCCCTCCCCTCCCCTCCTCTCCTCTCCTCTCCTCTCCTCACCTCCCCTCCTATCCTCCTCTCCTCTACCTTCCTCCTCTCCTCTCCTCATTTTCTCCACTCTACTCCTCTCCTCTTCTTTCCACTCCGCTCCCGTCCTACACCTCCTCTCCTTCTCTCCTCACCCCCGTTAGTCTCGTCTCGTCTCCTCACGGCGGCTAGTCTCGTCTCCTCGTTTGTCCTCTCCTCCCCCCCCCCCTCCTTTCCTCCACATATACAGAGATGGCAGTTGAAGCCAATTAGGCATGCCTCTACGTGATGCAGTCTTAAGGCAGGGCACCGGGACAGTTAAGGACAGCCCTTATAACCATCAAACATTACACTGAGACATCTGCGGGATATGACTTGTCATTCTCACATATACGTACTAACGCTCTGGGCAGGAATAGACCAACACTATTAGGCAGATCATCACAGGACGCCGGCTTCGCAGCATGGCGTGTGTGGGTTCCTGAAGAGGGCAAGGCCGACAATGGACCGACTGAGGACTGCCGCTGATCTATGACTCATCATCGGAGCAACTTGTGGACAGATGCATAAAGAGCCTGGTGAAAGTGGTTATTATCTTCCATTTTGTTTTTAAAACCAATCATTTAACTAAATACTGTTGTGGCTGTGATTTTAATATATGCTTTTTATAGTGGAATTGTTTCACTTGCCTTGTAATGTCAGTGTAATATTATGGGACTTGTTTATTTATTCAAACACTGCATTCATTTGGGGGGGGGGGGGGGGGCACAGGTTTGTCAAATTGCTTGTAAAAACATAGAAGAAGAACAGAAACTGCCACCTCCAGTAACAGTGGACTTCATCAAAAACAACTGCTGAGCACTTAGGCATGGAGTGGCCATACGAATCATTACAAAATTATGGGACTACCCTATCTTTTTCATAAGTCAAGAGAATATTCTCCTGTTCATGTTTTGCGTAAGAGTACAAAATTAGACTTCCTTGGGAATGACGAAAGTACAATTTAAAACCAAATGTTATATTTAGACTTTGGGGGTGTAGAGGTAATGTTTCCTAAGTTCTACGAGACATGGTTGAGGCAGGTGATGAATCATGGCTTCGTCTACCATTCGGTTCTGCTCAGAGAGGCACTTTACAGCTCTGCGTGGTGTTGCTGTTGCTGCCCCCCCTATGGATAAACAGCCCATTAGTGGCCTTAGAGAAAGAGGCCTGAGGACACAAAGGAAAGTGAGTCCCAAAAGGACTCAAAGCCTGATGCGTCTGAAATGAGACCCCCCCTCGGCCTAAGTGTCCACTCCCGGTTTGCCCTGTGGTGTGCCCAGCTGGACCGCTGCTGCATGGGCGGCCAGCACCGCCGGGATGTCTCCGCTGGAGGAAGTCTGACCACAACAGCCACACACACAAATCAAATTAGGGCACAGGGATCGACAGGCAGCCCTGGCCCAGACACTGTGACTACACTGGCCTCAGCCCCAGCCCCAGCTCCAGCCCCAGTCTCCAGCTCCAGTTTCAGCCCCAGCCCCCGCCCCAGTTCAAGGCCCAGTTCAAGCCCCAGCCCCAGCCCCAGTTCCAGCCCCAGCTTCAGCCCCAGGCCCAGTTCAAGCCCCAGCCCCAGCCAGACAGAGAAAACACATATGGAACACCCACAAAGTCAGGAGGAACCTGCTGCCTGCTGATATTAGCAGTGACCGAGGATCAAAGGGATGGGGTGACCAGGGACTATGGGGGCTGATGATGGGCCGGTGGGTTACCTAACTGCATTACGTTCCATGACTGCTGTCTCTGTCTCCTAAAGCCAGAAACTGTCATTTCATTTGGCAGAGAAACAAAGATGGGGGGGGGTATCTATGAGCCAAGCCACAATATACCTTCTGGTATTTCACTGCACAGATACTTCAATACTTGGATACTTCATACTAATTTGTTTAGAGTGGGGACTGTGGTTTGTAATGGAAGGACTTTGAGGAGAGCACTGCAGAGACGAGCAATTATTTTCAACTTGATGTGCTATGAATTTTTTTATTTAATAAGTCGTCACCTGAGAGAAATCTGGCTGATAACAACATGGTGACCATAAGCATGTGTAGGAGGAGTATATGCATCGAATTACAAACTATGGTGGTTATCAAACGTGTTACAGTTTTTCTCTACGCTTTAACACGTTTTCTCAAAGCATAACTCATTTTCTCTTAACTCTTATTAACACAAAACCCTAAACTCCACAAATCTCTTTCAAAAGCACACTGCATTCAAAATAATGTTATGTCTTCTCAAAATGAAATTCTGGTGTCAAATGACACACACACACACACACGTACTGATGTGCACAATGGAAAACACTATGATCAACGGAAAACAGTACTATGATAAGATTATCAGTAGGCCTTTTGCATTTTCAGTGTTACACTACATGCCTGTTATAAACGTTTTGTTATTATGATGTATGTATGTATGTATATAATGTTGACAATTGTCCAAATATGATTTTTGTGTCGGACCCCAGGAAGACTAGTTAATGTCATGGCATTAGCTAATGGGGATCCTAATAAACAAACAAACAAATAAACTGTTATGTTTACATACTCAAATATAAAACACACAAATACAACAATAGAACGTTTTTTTTTTATTCTGAAATACTGTACACATCTCAGCAATGACAGTTGGATTTGTAAAGCGTTCTTCATACAGAAAAAAACTATAGAAAAAAGAAAATAAGCCTTCTGCATATACACTACACAAAGGCCACAAGACTTCGTCGACATCGCAGGCAATGTTCTCCCTGACCAAGCAGAGGGGAAAGTATCGCCTAGCATGACGAATCCAGCCCTGATATACTTCAGATATATTTCAACACAGGAGAGCTCACCTTTGGCCCTTTTATTGCTAAACTATGATTGCTAATTGAAAAGCAATAGGTGTTTGCCCATATGAGGAGTGTGATTGTGTGATTGGTGGTTTGAGTGTAGTATTCTGAATGGTGTTTTATATGTGAACACAAGAGATTTTACCAAGGAAGATTGTGCCAAATATAGAAAATTGTACTTAGTGTTTTGTTAACTGTGTGGTGTAGAGCTGCAAAATGAGTGATAAGCAAGAAATGTGTTTGTTACTGTGAAGAATTGGTGTGAGATAAAATACACCAGTTTCAGGTTTTGGTCATTGTGTTTGAGGTTCCGATGTTACTGTTAAAGCGATAGAGAAAAACGAATAAAAACCCCTCACCAAACCTACCAAAAAACCTGACCACAGAGTTAAGTTCATGACGCTCTACTGCCCCCCTTTGCTCAGCCTGTAGCACTGCAAGACTAGAGTTCTTATCCGAAAACAAACTTGTGGTCTGTACTGCCCTCTACTGTGCAGAACAGGAAAGACTCTCAGAGTGCTCTCTGTGCTGTAGGGAAACTAGGGATGCATTAGGTTAATGGCGAAAACACACCAGAAGCGTCAACCTCAGCAGCGCGTTTCATTTCGTTCGCCCGTGTTAACGGCAGTGGGGGGAGTAAGTCACACATGTGCAAGTCACAAGCAAGTCTCAAGTCTTAAACTTCAAGTCTCAAGTCTTAACCTTCAAGTCTCAAGTCTTAACCTTCAAGTCTCAAGTCTTAACCTTCAAGTCTCACGCAAGTCTCAAGTCTTAAACTTCAAGTCACAAGCAAGTCTCAAGTCTTAAACTTCAAGTCACAAGCAAGTCTCAAGTCTTAAACTTCAAGTCACAAGCAAGTCTCAAGTCTTAAACTTCAAGTCTCACGCAAGTCTCAAGTCTTAACCTTCAAGTCTCACGCAAGTCTCAAGTCTTAAACTTCAAGTCACAAGCAAGTCTCAAGTCTTAAACTTCAAGTCACAAGCAAGTCTCAAGTCTTAAACTTCAAGTCTCAAGCAAGTCTCAAGCCTTAAACTTCAAGTCTCACGCAAGTCTCAAGTCTTAAACTTCAAGTCTCACGCAAGTCTCAAGTCTTAAACTTCAAGTCACAAGCAAGTCTCAAGTCTTAAACTTCAAGTCACAAGCAAGTCTCAAGTCTTAAACTTCAAGTCTCAAGCAAGTATCAAGTTACTGTGGTGAGAATCAAGCGAGTCAAGTCGAGTCGCTCAGGTCAAGCAAGTCACAAGTTAAGTCATATGAAATTCTGATGATCTACCCCAGTTTTCCCATTTAAAGCAGTTAAGAAACAGTGGTAATGAAAAGTTGAGTTTTATTTTCAACATTAGCGAAAAATGTTGACATTTTGCGGCAATCAACAAGCCTCCTAAATAAACAACAACAATAAACTAAACATATACAAATAAATACATATATATAGCCTAAAATGTAAACATTACTAAACATTACAGCAAACTATTCAAGTATAATGGTTTTAGTATGCCACTAAATACTGACATTACTAAACATTAGGCTACATCAAACCATGAAAACGTATTAAAACTATTCAATTATAATGAATTTTGTCAAGCACCAACTTTTATGGGATATGCTTATGCTATTCATTTAGTTTTGTCCTGTCCATATCCACACTAGCTAGCCGCAAGCTGGTAGCGACCTTGCTGCTTAGAGACATAAGGTAAATAGCCACTTACAATGCGCTGCATTTGCAAAGATAATTGTTGATATTACTTATTCAAGCAGGGTTGCATTATCACCCCGCCACGGCTGAACACACGTTCAACAGGTGCACTTGATGCAGGGACTGCCATAACTCTTACTGCCACCTTGAACAAAGAGGGGAGGGTGTGCCTCTTTGTGGCCCAAACATAACATAGCTGAAACTTAACGTTAGCTTTCTAGCTAACGTTTGACCAGCCAATAAGTTAGCCAAAAAGACATAGGCCTATTCACGTAGCTACCAGCCACGTAGTTGGATGTTGTGGTGGTCGTGTCACTGATTTTTGAGCTGCAGGCTTTGCATGCCGCTGTTCTCTTCTTACTACTCTCATCGCCAAAATAATCCATGAATCCAAATGTAATTCTGATGGTCAAGCCCCCTCTATGATAGCTTGCCTCATCCATTGGCCTATAGCTTACTGGTTTGCCAGTAGGTTGCCAGGTAACAGGTGACATGCATTGCACTAGAAACCTCCCAATCATGTTTCAAAAACTAAACATAACTTAATATATATATATCAATATCAATATCTACAAAAATCTAAATATTAAATGTTTAAATGTTGACGCCTGCGGTGTATTTGCACCGTAAGTTTACACCGCAAGCTTGTCTCACACAAGTATGAGTATGACTGCTCTAACATGTTAACATGGGTGCTGAAATGAAACGCACACGCACTGCTGAAGTTGCCCCTTGCGGTGTAAACCAGGGGGCCGTTCCACTAAAGGTGGCTCAGTATATCGGCGATTGAAATAAATCAGGCGATCAGGCAACTGAGGATTGGAATTCAAGCCTCAGGTGATTCCTCGAATGAGGATCAGCCTTGTGTCATCAGTGTTCACAGAAGACAGGCTTACAAATCTTCGATATGGGCGCGTGCACGCAGACATAAAGAGCCCCGAAGAGTCGATCTGTCGAAATGAAGATACTCCACTCTGCAGGGGTACTACATTTGCGCGGCATTCCGAATTATAGATTTTTATGAAGACGGAAAAATAAGATGTAAAATAGTGCAATACTGCCGCAATTAACAAGGCGAGGGAAATGGTTTGGCAAGAAATTGCTGACCGATTAAATGCGTAGGTCATACTAGCCCCAGTTATTGTTATATGTTCATATTTTAATAAATTAATATTACTACTGTGGTGATATTAGCAGCAGGCTACAAACCGTCATATCGTCACGATGGCCTAGTGGTATCGACCACTGCCATAGGATTTATTTGTCATTTTTAGACGGTGGTTCGAATCCCTCTTCTGACACACTTTTTACTGCATTTCGTTGTCTGAATCTAATCTAAAATCTCATCTAAAAAAGTATGTAGGCTATAAAATTATGGTGCAGGCTAATTTACAAGAACTGACACGATTACAATGGTGTTTGAAGCCTTTGCATGAAATCTTCGGTTAAATGTAAAAAATAAAATAAAAAGTCGCGACCAGGCTAATTATATCTGACTCAGAAGGAGCTCAACCAAGCAGCGAATTATTTGAGCCACATTGATGGAACCGAACGCAAGCTAACATTATCGAGGCTTAGAACTTTATCGAGGCTTAGAAGATAATCGACCTTAGTGGAATGGGCCCCAGGCGGCCTACTCTTCTGCGCGATTACATTTTTCACAACACGCACCCGACCCGTGGTCATTCTGTCGTGACCTGAACAGCAAACAATGGCTGTGTTCAAAATAGCATACTAGCATACTGCATACTAGCATACTCAATGAGTAAATACTGCATACTACCTACATAATAAGTATGCCAATACCAGCCGACCGTTTACACTGCAGTATGCATACTGCCTCCCAGAATGCATTTCGCACCGGCTGGCAGGAGGGATTTTAAATTTTAAACCTCCATTGGCTAAAAGCTGTAATTTGGGCTTTTAATATGTTTTCAGGCAAGAAAGTAACCATATATATTCCCAAAATGTGTCCAGTTTATCAAAATAACCCATTTATATCTGACGTTTTTTCCCCACTTCTGTTTGCTAGCTACGTTGCTTAGATATCTTCACTGCAAAGTTCGACAGAAACATTGTAACATAATAGCTAAACAAGTTGTAAAATGATTTGGGGGGCCAATATCTTTAGCTAGCTAAAGTAACTACCTTACTATATTGTTGTCTTATCAGTTGGTATATGAGCAATAACATATCGTGGGCTGGAGCAAGCACAATAACAACCAACTTGTTAGTCTGAAGCTACAATACTGGGACCATTCGTGACTGGGCTACAGGCAGTCAAATACTAGGCGAACGTGTGTGTAAGACACAAATAAACTTGGATTTCATGCATTTCAAGTGGCATCTTTGTAATCATGACGACGTAGTCATGTCTATGAATGCATTTCACCAAGTAAATTCCCAATATAGTCAAAATACCACCGCTCATCCGTGATCAGACTTAGCTGAGGTGCTGCAGCTGAAGAGTATCAAATAGAGTGCAAAAAAGCAGCATCTGCACACTCAAATCTGTGCAAAAAACTATGTTTATTGCGAGCTTTCGGTCTCCAGGCTCTCGGACCATTGTAAACAACAGCTGTATGACGAGTTTGTATGACGCAGCTTGACGAGACAGAAGAGACGCGCAATGCATTTTGGGGATTCAGTACCCCAGTAGTGTCCAGTCATGGCATACTCAAATATTCAGCAAAATCTAGTATACATACTAGATTTCTCGTATACAAAAATGTTGCATACTGTACAGTGTGAACGCTCTCGCATACTCAAATCTACGTCATATCTAGTGTGAGTAGTATGCTAGTATGCCATTCCGAACACAGCCAGACCCGGTAATATTTAAAGTAGCCTACAATGCACATTTTCAGAACTGTTTACAGCTCTGTCGCTCTCGGGCAGTCTGTCTCTCTCAGGCTGAGCTCTGGTGGTAAAATACATAAAAAGGCAACATAAATAAATGGTAAAAATAAATAATCATTGTGTAGGCTAATTATCATTGAAACAGAACCCAACCCACGACATGCTTGATTTGGAACGCAACCAACCCGCGAGTTTACACTACATAGGCCTACTGCCAAGAATCTGCCTGCGAACTGATTTATTATCGGGTTATCTGAGGGTAACGGCGGGTACCCGACCATAAGCAGGACTCTAAACTGCACTTATCTAAAAACACAGGATAGGTGAAGCAACAACCGTGGATGTCTCCCAGGGGTTTGCTCTCACCCATTTACACGATCAAATTAAATTAACAAACAGTTTTGATTAGCCTTTCGTAATACAACATAATAAACATAATAAAACATAATTAGGCTGTACAACTTAGATGTAACAACTAGATAGACTCTCCTAACACATGTACCCTATGTAGCACTAGTTTACAAACAAATACAGTCTATGAACATCACTACAATGGACCTTGTTGAATACTGGATTTAGTCTATATTCCCTAGACTGAGGGCTCCATCTGCAGGTGACTTGAAGAAGAGCCTATGCCTCTTTGAAAGGAAAGACATCACTAGCATATACTGGTTCATGTATTGATCCTGTATTAACCTTTCTGATTGTTTAAATAATGGGTGTCAACAATCAACAATCAATGTGGGAAACAGGGGAGGCTGGTGGAGGCAGAAATTGGAGGAATGGGCTCATTGTAATGCATGGGATGGATTACTCCATTCCATGTATTACAGCAATCCAATCCTACGACCTCCACCTGCTTCCCCTGGTGTGAAACTAATCAAGGAAATTCTGTAATTTTGTACATTTGGGAAGAGCGCCCCTCAAGCCTCTTAGCCATTATGATAAGTGATACATTGAGTGAACCAGTGACATTTGTTTCTTCCTACAGTACACTCCCAAATATAGTGAAATGAGAAAATGAGATCATCAGCAATAGTTACTGTTCCTTTGTCCCCTCAATAGTGTAAATTCTCAGGTAAAAAAACAACAACAAATGCACCAGCCACATCCTCTTAATCTGAGTTGTGAAATCATAAGTAATAACTATGCCCTCTTGGACCTCAGCCCCTCGAAATACTAAAAAGACCCTGCGCTGTATTCCATGCATAACGCTTGTCATTACAGTAATGGAGAAAAAAAACAAGGGCTACATGGGTGTATTTCAAAGTCTGCTCAATAGAGGGCGACATTCACCAGTTTATGAACGCTCCTTTGCATTTGTCTGCCCAGTGCATGTTGAAGAGTGATGTGTGTCAGAACAATATGATATACATTATGTATGTGTATGATTACTAACATTATAATGACATTGTTGCTACAGTACCATCCCACTGTTCCCTCCCATCTACCCCCTCACCCCCACCCCCCCCTCAGTGCAAATAAGGAGGATAAAGCTGTCCTAGACATTGATCCAAGGTCAGTTTGACATTTAATTTACCCCTATAATGATAAATGTTATGAATGTGGCAAAGGGTAAGGTGATCCTGGATCTGGATCTAAATGCAGGTAACCAGTGTTGGTGTTTGTGGAGGGAGATGGAGATGGAGGGAGATGGTGATGGAGGGAGATGGAGATGGAGGGAGATGGTGATGGAGATGGAGATGGAGATGGAGGGAGATGGAGATGGAGGGAGATGGAGATGGAGGGAGATGGAGGGAGATGGAGATGGAGGGAGATGGAGGGAGATGGAGATGGAGATGGAGGGAGATGGAGATGGAGCGAGACCTACCTGACTTGTGGGCCTTCCTGAGGCAGGACAGAGAGGCGTTGAGCCGGTCACACTCCTCCATGTCGGCCCCAAACTTCTGCACCGCCTCACACACCTGCTGGTCATTCATCCCCAGCAGGCCCTCCAGAGTCACATCGCCTGGTCTCATCTCCTACAAACACACACACACAAACACACACACAGACACACACACACACACACCGTGGACTTAGTTTGGATATAGGGTGTGCATGCTTTTGTTCCAGCCTTGCACTGACAAACATGACTCAGCTTCTCAAGGTCCTGGCGGGCAGCTGATGGCTTTGTAGAAAAAGTCTACAACGCTCATCAGAGTTGGCCTCTCCTGTTTTTTAGAGCATAGACTGAGTTGGAGTATAGCATCTAGTGACAAGCATTGTCCTATCTTAACACATAGATAGACAAATAGACAGAAACAGCCTGTGGCACCAAAAAGGGCAAATGTGCACTTATCGTGGATTTCAGGGAAATGAGAGAAGGCCAGCATGATCTTTAGTGTGTATTGGTGAGTGATGAGAGAGAGCCCTACAGGACATGCTGCACTAGGGCTGCTGCTCTAGTCTACGGACTGTCGGACTGGAGCTTTCAAAGTGAAAGCCTGCTGTGAACCTCAATGGTCCTCAGAGAGCGGCTATAACCCTCTAGTACTATAACCCTCTAGTGTTATAACCCTCTAGTGTTATAACCCTCTAGTGTTATAACCCTCTAGTGCTATAACCCTCTACTACTATAACCCTCTAGTGTTATAACCCTCTAGTGTTATAACCCTCTAGTGTTATAACCCTCTAGTGCTGCTCAAGTCAAGTTTGGATTAGATACATAGTGGAGATATTCAATTAATTAGAAGAAAGACATAAAGAAAGACACAAGTCAAATGTCAAGTTTTACTTCAAGAATACTATAAGTGTGTTAATTTAGTTTAGTTTTGTCACTTTTTGTAAGTTGTTTTGTTGTTTAGTATTATGTCATTTGTCATTTAATGTTTTTATGTAGTATTTTCTATAGAGAGTGCACATACCGTGTTATTTTTTATAAATGAAAGATTTCAATAAAAGATTCTCCTCATAAATCAAACAAATTGTTCGAAGCTTACATGAGGGACACAGAGCTAGAGTAGCAAGTAGCTCAGAACAATATAATTATAACATTATAACATTATACATTATAATTATAACATTATAACATTATACATTATAATTATAACATTATAACATTATACATTATAATTATAACATTATAACATTATACATTATAATTATAACATTCCATTTGGGGACAAGTTCCTTAGTCACCCATAACGCTAACCCACTGAGTGACTTAGTGAGTGATTGAGAGAGAGAGTGAGTGAGTGAGTGAGTGAGTGTTGCCACGGCTACCTGGGTGACCTCCTTCCTCATGTTGATGATGCGGAACCAGTGGCCCAGCCGGGGGAAGTCCTCCAGCTCGGTGCTGCGCTCCTCTAAGGCCACTTTGCACTTGCAGGACAGCTGACGGCTGAAGTACTTCACCAGCTTCCCCTGGGGGACAGAGTGGAAAGTGGTGTGTGAGATCTGGAGCAGACTCACTCAGCCACACGGTTGCAGGCCGAGCCCGCCCCTGCCTATGCCCAAACATTTCCAGACCCGAAAAGTGTACACATAGATACGCAAGCCCACGTGCACTCATTCATCCACTCACTCATGCATGCAGAGACACAGACACATACACATACACACACACACACACACACACACACACACATACACATACACATACACATACATACACACACACATACTCCCCCCCCGCCCCAGCTTTACAGTACGTGGGAATCTTAACCTCTTTTTTTCTCTTTTCAGGCCCCAAAGCAAGTTTAGATACAACAGTTGGCTTTATCATCGAGCGAACGTTATTTATCGCAGAATGTAAAGTGTTATGAGTTAGTAGAAGCAGAAGCAGTCATAGAGCATTATGAAACTCTAAAGCAGTAAGGCATGAGAGCCAATGATAGTGAATATATCACAGAAACTGATAGGCTTTTGAATTGAAAAATAATGATCATGTAAAAATAACAAATACTCAGTGTTGGAAACTACATTTCTCTCCAAATTAAATGTTGTAGTAGGTGGGTTAATTTTAGCAGCTAGCCTTTGTTTACCTCTTTCAGTGTGACATCATATCCTCTCAACTTAGTGCACTAACACTAAATATACACCTAAACTAAGTATACACTGGTCCTGACATTACAGAATGAGGAATAAGAAATGTTTGGGCAACCAGAACAATCCGATAGGATACATTAACACTTAACCATCTACATGGCGTGTTCTGTACTGACAAACAGTGCAGAGTCACTTCCTATCTTCCGCCGTAGACTGAAGACCCATCTCTTCGGGGCTACACCTTAACTGTCCCTCCTGAAACATCTCCATTCCCTCAACATCCCCAGTATAGTTTCTATTCTGTAAAAATGATGTTCTATCATTATGACTGCCAATGGTCCCTGGCCCGAGCATAGATTACTTTTTCTTTCGATGACTGATGGATAAATGATTCACTTACTTAGGACAAATGTATTTGTTGTACGTTGCTTTGGATAAAGGGGGATAAATGCCAAAAATGTAAAAAAATTAAATATAACAAGCGATTTGAAACACCTGTCTTATCAATAAGGGACACAACACCAAAAACACAACCGAACATGAAACTGCCTTCATTTTGACTTTTCTCCTTCCCTCTCTTAAACTTAGTTTTACCTTTTTGTTTAGGCCAACCCTCTTATCTTTTACTTCCCTTCCCCATCTTTTACTTAAGTTGGCCCTTAGTATTTGAAGGACAGTGTACTATAAGAAAAGCGCATCGCAAATAATCAATGTATTATTTTCAGCATTATTGTGGTTGTCCTTGTTTCCCTGTGACCAGAATAGCAGGCTGGATGGTGCAGATTGAAATGTCCCTGTAGTGAACCCAGCCACTACACAACAAGAGTCACAACAACATAACAGCACTTTTACAAACAGGAGGGAGCTTCACAGTAGACAAAGAAAGGAAAACGGTTACCCAGAAAGCACTTTTCCACCAAAACAGATGGGGTTTTTTCGGGCAATTTCTGCTGAGAGCACATGTAGTCAATTCAAGGTTGGAATTCAAGGAATTGTAGATACGCACGTGGATTTCGTGGATTTTCGAAACGCACTTACAAGAAGTGTTTATTTTTATTTTTATTATTATTGGCAAAGCAGCATGTGCCTGGATGGTGGGACATGACAATTGATTTAGAAATCAGAATTGGGCTTGCATGTGCAGGATCGTTTAAATGGCCAGATTCACAATCAATTCAGTACTGAACAGTCATAGGTCTGCCCAGGACACACTGTTGTGCAAATCAAACACCATTTGAAACACACAGTGCAGAAAGCCACAGTTCCACAGTAACACATGAACAGCGCAGCAACTAACAGTTACCAAATGATTCCATCATTGATCCGTTTAACTTTACAACTGTACACGTTTGCAGAACTAAATCTACCCAAGTCCCACAGGTCATCAACGATCAATCTTCATCTTTTAAATATCAGCATGAAAAACTGTAATTTCATGTAAACAAATGTTTTTTATGATAAGTCTATTGTCACATTTCTATGAGTTATGCTATAAAACTAATTTCCATTTTTTGGGATGTTGGGAACTAGCACTAAGCTAATGATATGAGATGTACAAAGGCTGGTAATCGTCTCAGGTGATTGCAGAGGAACTAGGTAACAAGGATAGTTTTCTTTTTTTAAAGACTCATTTTTGTCTGAAAACTGAGTAGGGCCCATAGTCTGCCTAAACAACATTTCTCTTCTTTACTTTTGGGTTTACAATTGGTGACTTACTGATTTCTACTCCTAACAGACCCCACTTTGCACAATATAAACAAAGAGTTAAACTTCATAAATAACAAATAAACTTAAACTTGAACTACAGTATCACAACGACTAGGGGGCTATCTGCTAGTGCTACTACAAAAAACAACCTAGGCCCAGACTTATACCACTAGATTTACTGTAGTTTGCTCCTGTTTTTTCAGTAGATAATACCACTAAAATTAAACATTGAACTGTCATCAGTTACATTTTGTGTTAATGTCATATTCCTTGTCATAACTGTTTCAGTCAATATTCTATGTTCAATTCCATTCGTAAAAAGAAAACAATAGAAAACAGGTGCTTTTGGGTACTTTTGCATGGTGAAATAAAACTGTCAAAAACATTATATTCATAAATGTCGGTAGATCTCTGAGAACTTTGGCAGTCACACATAGCCACTTCCTCCTGTGTTTACATTCTCAGGAGAAGACTTGCAGACAGACAAAACCAAAGGATTACCGAGGCAAGCACACAAAGGAATTATTAGCATTAACATTTTAATTTATGTTTTGCTCTATGTCTGTGTAGTTAGTAGTACTGCAATTACTTTGGTAACACCTTTGCAACCTATGAATATGGTGTTTACGTGGCTGTGTAATTACCAAGTGATGGAGATGATCAGTTATTGTTATCAGGCAAAAGAGTAACTTAATGATAATGTGTACGATGCAAATGTTAAACTTACACAAATGTAGATATTCTAGTGGGTTCTCCGTTGCTATGACGCTCTCTATAGCTATGATGCTGAGTTAATATCAATTCAACTTAATATAACATTCTATGAGAAACAGGCTATTGGGTTACAGTCTAAGTCAGGGTTATCTAACTGAACTAACCATAGCCCATTAGTTCTAACTCAACATTATTAGCTGCCATTTAGCTTGAAGCAGTTGGGGTGTAACTGTCCATGGTCCTGAACAGTTCATATACAGTGTTTTGGAAAGGGTTAGTCTTTGCAGAGTGTCAACTAGGCACAGGGTATCAACCACATATCATACACTTGAGCTGCACTTGATTTACTTTGCCTGGTAGAATGGAACCAAAGGAGTTATCCCAAAAGTGCAAACTCGAAGCTACATCAAGCACACCTGAAATACTTTTCAACCAGCCAATGCAATCAGAAACGGAGGCTAACGTCGGATGGGGTGGAGGTTCTCTCTGGTGCCTCTGCACACTGGTCAATGTGGTGTTTATATCTTCAAACCTTTTGGTTAGCATTGGGGTGCAGGAATAGTGTTTTTTTTACCTGCTCTTATGGCCAACACAGTCTCTCTAGTGGGATCAATGTCTCAAAGAGACACTGGGGACATTACCCCTCAACCCAAACCCTGTTGACTGTAATGAATCTCCAAAGTTAAACCCAAACTTAAGACTTCAAAACATACTTTAGAAACCTCTGTGGGGAAAGCCAGCCTCTGAAAATGTTTGAATCCCGTCGATGATTGCTTTGAGTGATCCAAAAAAACATAGAAGATGCCAAACTGAGATGGCCCTCATAGCTTAAAGGTAGAGTCACATATACAGTAGCCACAAAAGACTTCTGGCAGAGATAGCTAGCGTGAAGCAAGACATTTCACTCACCAGCCTTTTTGTCTAAGACTATCATATTGCACCTATGTGCTTGTGAGCCTATGGAATCGCTAGCAAGTGAAACATCTTGCTTGGAATGTGGTGTTAAATTGCTGAGTTAACCTTTAAACCAAGGCCAGCTCTCAAGTTTCCTATGAAAAATAAGTTGTTGATTATTCACAAGGAACCACACAGGTGAAAAGCTTGAACTATCGTTCAACCAACCAGCATAATGGTTGAGCCTTGGTTGACACACTTGGTTGACACACTTGGTTGACACAGCCTTGGCTTGACACATAATGGTTGAGCCTTGGTTGACAACAACAGCAACAACATTAGAGATAAAGGTTCACGGAATAACAAAATGCATTCCAATCCTGGAGAACATACTCATCTTTATCTTGAACTGGAAGCATAGCATTACAAAGTGCAGCAAATAAACCATCTAAGGTCGCCGATTTTATGAACAGAATGATTTTGTCTGCTCACTGTTAAGTGTTATAAAATCAAGGTTCTTGTCCATCAACATGGAGTTTATGAGTCTCTACGCTCTACTAACATCGAACCACTTACGGGGTCAGGTTGAAGTCTGGCTAGAGAGAGACTATTGAGGCTATAACCTCCCGTGAGTAAACAAGATGTGTCAATGGGGACGTGCACCTGACCCTTCCTGGATGTACAACCTTTCACAAAGGACACAGACCAACTTTTTGAAAGTCTTTTGGGGTGATAATTGGTGTATCGTAGGCCTACATTTAACTATTTCAGACAGGATATACAGTATTTCCACTAAAGATCCTCACACTTAAAGTTAAACCGCGGCTACTGCTCATGAAACACTCAAGACTACACTTCTTCACAGCTACTTTACAAATACATACCAAGGTAAGTGAAATGAGCAAATCATATCAAGTCCATGTGAGGTGCATAGACATGTATCTTACATCAGTGGACAGTTGTAACATAATAAGGCTATACCTTAACAGGTTCTTGATGAAACTGTATATTCCATAAGCAGTTAGCCTACCTACTAAAACGTCATTATACATGACTAAATCTAATGATTCCTAAAACTTCTCACACACAAACCACATCACATAGAGCCTCCATCAGTTGATATACTGTATAGTTGAAATGAATACGTCCTGAGGGAAAATACCCCTCTGTAGCCTAACCCACCAGAGAGTTGCAGGGTTAAAACCACAGTAAGTAAAATGTCAATGTGGAAAATACAGCTTTCTGTTTCGATAATTGACGTGGCCAACAAATCTGAGATGAAAATATGTGTTGTTGATGCCACAAACAATATCAGGGATATCATGGCCATTACATAACGGTAATTTACGGAATACCCTGTGGGCCAATTAAAACGGATCACAATATTTTTTGAAGCAATTTCACTAATATGCACTTGTCTTGCATAACAGTCGTTGATGATAGCCTAGATTGCGCAGGCATTATTAGTGATGAATCGTAAACAAAAGGCTGTTTTAGGCCTCAACGTTTTTCTGGGAATTGTGATGGAGAAGAGTGTGGCCGTACCACCTTATTTCCCCCACCACCTGCAGAATGCGCAAGCCCACCACAGCTCACTGCAGCTCTCTCTGGCTTCTTGATTTATTACACTGCACAAACCACATTATTGCTGTGGAACAAATACATTGCACATAATTGCTATGACACAGTCAACTGTTATACGCATAATATACAGACAGTACTCTGGAAATATGACAGACAGTCTACAATGCCGCACAGATTTATTTATTTTTTTTATCAAAATGCAAAATCTTAATTTGTCGTTCTACTTAAATGGGCATGCTTACCTCCAGCGTTCGTATCTCTTTCTGTGTCAAATCGTTGGATGTGGCACATTTGGTCCGTAAACCCTCCAAACTGGAAATGCTTATGTCTATCATATTTTGCACCAACTCGCACTGCTGCAAGGCTTTCTGCAAACTAACAAGCTGCTCTTCGCTTTTGGTCATATTCATATTCTCCTCCTCGTCCATAGTTTTGAGAGCAGTGGTCGTTTCTAATTTCTACTCGAAAAAGATCTACTCACTCAGAGAATAAACGGGGGGGGGAAACGCATGAAATAAAACAAACTGCAAAACGCCAACAAACGTTTGGGTGATGTAATATAGTATACATTGGGTTTCAAGACGAGATTCGAGCTATGTAAAAGGCGACTCCATTGCAATAGTCCTTCTTGTATTTCCTGGTGTTTCATCAAGGTGTCTCTTATTGAGGGTGCTGATGCTGAGGGCTATATCATATCAAACACAATATTATGCAGATATACTGAACATACAGAAATAAAAAAAATCAGAACACAACGTTTGCTTCAGCTGAATCCAATGAGCGACGTGTGTTCATTTTGAACAGATTGAACAGCTATTTTAACGCATCATCGTAACCAAACGGATCAATAACAACCAGCGTCGTATAATCATTTTAAAGGTGATGTTGTGTGAATTGGGTGCAGGCAGGTACTCCCCGTCTCCAGTGCTGGCAGCTGCATCCCGGTTCGCTCCCACCGCACCGACATGTTGCCTGTCAATCAAATCCACAGCGAGAGCAAAAGCATCGCAAGAGGAGGAGAGGCACCGCCGCCGAGATGCGGGATGAGTTCTCGCGAGATAGGCATCAGCGCAGTGAGCCAGATCTGAGTGAGCTCACTGTTTGAACTTCATGATTGAGAACCACCAGGTTTTTAATCATTTTTACTGTGTGGTTGTCGGGATGGTTCCTATAAGTGATTTTTAATCCACGAATTACAAATGAAGAGTTGTGGAGAATAACAAACCAGGACAGCATAGCTACCACCATCAAAAGGAGAAAGTGGAGCTGGATAGGGCACACCCTTAGGAAGGACTCCAACAACATCACTAGACAGGCCTTGGACTACAACCTGCAGGGGAAGAGGAAAGCTGGAAGGCCGAAAAACACCTGGAGACGTTCCACACTCCAAGACCTGAAGAACATCGGGGTGAGCTGGCAAGAAACAAAGGCCCAGGCCCAAAAGAGAGTGAGATGGAGAGCTCTGGTGGACGCCCTATGCCCCTCAACGGGGTGAAGAGGACTAACTAACTAACTGTGTGTGGTTGTCGGGATGGTTCCTATAAATAATTTGAACCCAACTGAAGTACGATAGTAATGATAATTCAACAAATATAGATACTTGTTTGTATGTTAATTAAGCCTACTATGCGATAGAGCATGGTGATAGACAAACGAATGATAGTCCTTTATTTATGGCCATACAATTGAAATGCTGTATACCCATGCAAAGTGGAGATAAATAAGTGGTGACACTTGACAAAACCAGGTCTCCAGCACCAGCAGTCTAACCTAAGCACAGGCGCGCACACACACACACACACACACACACACACACACACACACACACACATGCGGATGTCGATAAGTAAATTGAACTGGGGGGTATGCTCCTCAGTGTGTGTGTGTGTGTGTGTGTGTGTGTGTGTGTGTGTGCGTGCGTGTGCGTGCGTGTGTGTGCGTGTGTGTGTGTGTGTGTGTGTGTGTGTGTGTGAGAGTGTGTGTGGGGAAACTGAGCAATGCATGGACGTGTCATCTTCGATGAAGCAGGTGGTCGGCAGCCACAGATTTTTCTGACATTTTCTTTGTGTTACCTGCAGAGACATCAGCGAGCATTGTGTCTCACTGAACTGAAAAGGACATCCTCAACAGATTATTAAAAATATAACTTGCTTTTCTACTGTTCCTCGTAGCCTATTGCACTCCAGAAAAGCTCTGTGTGCCAGGACTGCAATGCCTGCTTTTTAAAACTATATAATAGTAAGTGTGTGTGTGTGTGTGTGTGTGTGTGTGTGTGTGTGTGTGTGTGTGTGTGTGTGTGTGTGTGTGTGTGTGTGCGTGCGTGCGTGCGTGTGTGTGCACTATGTCGGTGTGCGGAGAGACATGGTTTATTGAATCTATTCTAATTCATATGCTACAATTGCATGTGGTCCTGTAACCTATTTCCCCACAGAGAGAAACACAGAAGTGACATGATGCGAAACTTCAATAGGGTGCAATAAAATAAATACATCACAAATTCACAAATATTGTGCTCCTCATACATATTGGAAATGTTATTGTGCATTCTAACTCTCATGTTCTCGTTAGAGGTGCAATGCAGTTGATTGCATATAGTAACAGTTTTGTAACAAACACACAAACAGTTTTTCTTTCTACAATTATTCAATTCTGATGACGGTTTTTGGCGCGCAATATTCATCCCCCGCCCATAATAAAAAGAACAGCAGTGATTGGATGCGAGGTTGCCGTCAGGCAGTCTATACTGTCGCAAAACGCACATTTTGTCGAAGAAGCCCAGCGCGCCAAGTAAACCAATACGCTTTCATCACATAAGGAAGCGAAGTGAAGCTAAGCTAACTCAAAAAGCTGCTTGCACTAATCACGAATAGATATTTGCAATTCACATGGAGTCGACTAACAAGACGCCGCAAAGAAATTTGCCATGGTAAGTTGTAAGTCAAACTGTCCAAGTTAGCTGTCTGGCTCAGCCACAGCAAGCAAGGTAACTTTTAGCAGCTTTGCTCCATGTCTTCCCCTGGCTCAGCCAAACTGGTACATGTTGTGATGGAGGCTAGCTTAATGTGGTCGTGAGTGAGTTAGGATGCAGTAGAATGAGTGTCACATTGACTGCCATAACTGCATTGCTACTTATCAGGTTTTGACTGCCAGTTTCCAGGATGTGATATGTGGATGTGATCTCAATGCTTTTCCTGACATGTATCTTATGTGTATTCCCCATTTCAGGGTTGAGAAGTACAGACCACAGACACTAGATGACTTGATCTCTCATAAGGACATTTTAACCACCAGTAAGTATGATTTGACAATGTAGAAAAACAACATGTTGATTTCAGTTGCTTCCGTTTACCACAAACACTGTATGCAGCATTGCCTAACATTTACAGTAATTCCTCTGTTCTGAATAACAGCCCCACTCAAACATGAGTTTAACATGAGTTAACGTTCAATTGTCCTTATTTCAGTACAGAAATTCATAAGCGAGGACAAGCTTCCACATCTGCTGTTCTACGGACCCCCGGGGACGGGGAAAACCTCCACCATCCTGGCTAGTGCCAGGCAACTCTTCAAGCCCAAGGAGTTTAACTCTATGGTCTTGGAGGTAGGCTGAAACTCAGCACAAACCTTTTATTGTGCCATACAGTTATAGATGTTTTGTATGGAATAATAATCTTTAACACAGAAAGGTTTGTTATGTTATCCAAGAAGCTACACAGCTCTAGCTAAGAAGCTACACAGGGGTTATGTTACAATTTGTATACAACCAATATAATTTCATCTATCTTATTTACATGGATTACAGATATTATTTTTTTTTTTACAGTTGAATGCGTCAGATGACAGAGGTATCGATGTGGTTCGAGGCCCTATCCTGAGTTTTGCCAGCACCAGGACCATATTCAAGTGAGTACACACTGAGACTTCTAAATCCAAGCAGTGGGTGTCTATTGCAACTATCCCTCTATATACTAGTAAGTGTAGTTGTCTCAAAGCATTGATAATCATAAATATCATCCTTCCATTGACAATTCCAATTGATAACATTGGTGTTTGTTGTTTCCTCTGCTTTGTCTTCCAGGAAGGGTTTTAAATTGGTTATATTGGATGAGGCTGATGCCATGACCAATGATGCCCAGAATGCATTGCGGCGAGGTAACCATCTGCTAGGCTGGGCTCACCTGCTGTGCACCAAATGGTCAACTGAGCAGCCAAATATTCTCATTCACTCTGTGACTTAATGTGACTATGCTGCAGACTGCAACATAGGATTCAAATAAAAATTGAGGATATGACACAAGCAAAAATATTTATGCCTTTTAGAAGAGACACCTTGTTATGACAGTTATGACATGTTTTCATCTGTGGTCTGAATGAGATCACAAATGGTATTTGAACAAAAGCATAATGAGATTATTTGGAATTATGACATGCTGCAATTGCTTTTAATACAATGTCAAGCACAATGTCACAGAGGATGTTGCAGGTAGTGAATTCAAAGACTACTGAAAGGCTTTGTCATACAAAATCGGCGACAATGGCCATTCTGAAAATTTGTATTTCTGTATACCTGCTATATAAATACCCAATGAATTGTAAAGAACCATGTCCATTCTATAGATCCACTGACCTTTCACGGAACCGAGCCCCTGATGTAAGCATCTCTTTCTCTCTCTCCCTCTTGCAGTCATTGAGAAGTATACAGAGAACACCAGATTCTGCCTAATCTGTAACTACCTCTCTAAGATCATCCCGGCCCTGCAGTCACGATGCACTAGGTTCCGCTTCGGGCCCCTGTCCCAGGAACAGATGATCCCCAGGCTGGAGTATGTCATCCAGCAGGAGAGGTGAGGAGGGCCCTGTCCCTGGAGGAAGGGGGTGCCGGAGGTTAAGGGCAAGGGTAAACCACTCTTGGCCCTGAGGGCCACAGTGTCTGCTGGGTTTCGTCACCTTTTCATGATGGTGGTGTCATAATAGTATATATACGTGGAAAGCTGCATAGGAACCTGAATCTGTATAAACGTAATGTTTATAATACCTGAGATTTGTTCCTCTTCTCTGTCTTTGCAGCATCGATGTAACTCCAGATGGAATGAAGGCTATTGTGACTCTGTCCTCAGGAGACATGAGGAGGTCACTGAACATACTGCAGGTATGGCATAATGCATCCTCTCAGATCTACACAAGAGTCTGCTAGTTGTGAGTATAGGCAGTATTGTGTTTCTGGACAGGGCCGTAATCTTTTACCTCATTAAACATACACAGTGATGGGGGAAAAAGAACAAACTTCCTTGGCGTTTATCCGTTAGACTAACAGATGTCTTCTTCGTGTGGTTTCTAAGAGCACCAGCATGGCTTACGGGAAGGTGTCGGAGGACACCGTCTATACCTGCACTGGTCACCCTCTTCGCTCAGACATAGCCAACATCCTGGACTGGTCCCTCAACAAGGACTTCACCACAGCCTACAAGCGTATCCTTATTATGCTTAGGATGATTCTTTTTGTCCCCATATATTTGTTTATGATACAAAATCAGAATCATTTATTACATTAATTAAGCACTGTTCACAAGACACAAATAGTCTCAAGGTGCGTAAAACGGATAGGTTATTAAAGCTGGGTTAAAATGTTATTAAATATAAACATGTGTATTGGTTTTTCATAGCATCAGAATTGAGTACTGTGCGATGTCTATAGAGGCCTTCTTATATAGAGGGTTTAGGGTGATTTTATCGAAACGGCAATTCATTGAACGGTCAAAGATGGTATTTATTGACCCACCTGGAATGTTAGCACTTCTCATGATGAGTGTGAGGACCTTTTGTATCTTTATCTCTATTTCTTTCTAGTTGGTTGTTCTGGATGCCCTCTATACTGTAATAGTATGTACTGAGACAACCAGGGGAGACCAGTGGAGGTAGAAATCGGTTGACAGGCTCATTGTAATGCATGGTGTGAGGAATGGTAACAAACGCATGTTTGATTCCATTCCATGTATTGCAATGAGCCTGGACTCCTGAATTTCTGCCTCCCCTGGTTCTCCCCCAGCCTTCACTGGAGAGAACTTCCTTAGCTTCTGTTCGGCAGAGATTCTTGAGTTGAAGACCCTGAAAGGCTTGGCGCTGCATGACATCCTGACTGAGATCCACTTAGTCGTACACAGAGGTAACGGCTCCCTAAAGCTCAGAATGTGCATAGTTCCTTAGAGGAGGGATCAATCTCTAAATGATGCATTTCTGGTCAATGTAGCATGGGACGTCTCCAAATCGCAGTGTAATGAGAATGTGTTTAATGTGTGGCCTTTCAATATGTAAAGTAGGCTATACATCATTGCATAATAGAATCTGTTTTTGCCTGACAGCGTAACCTCCTGTTTCTCCATGCAAATTGATATGTATTTATCTACAAGGGCCTTTTTTGGGGGGGGTGGTATAATATTTGGTTAATCTAAGCAGACTGCAGCACAGTATCAGAAGACCTAGGCCTGAATTTGACACCATCTGCATAGTGACTCTAGATGTTTTCTTGCTCTGGTTTCCCGGGAGACCCCTTGTGGTTGCCATGGCTACCGGTGTTCTCATTGTAGGAGGAATCGTTTGCCAACGGTGGGGAGAGTGTGGCACGCTTCACTACTGCTAAGTTTCAGATGGAAATGATATGGCCAGATTGGTTTGGCGTGTCTCATTTTATGATCATGTGATTAAATGGCTTGTTTTTATGTCCACTTAGCTTTTGGATCTTAGATATCGCTCCACTAAGCTTCAGCTGGTTTGGCAAATTCATTAGACCTCTCTCCAGAGTGGGCTGTTATGGCCATAGAATTTATTCTGTTTCTGTGTTCATGGTATTGTGAGTGGGACCTGTTTGATATGATGCCTGTTTTTGTGCTACTGCACATGTCTATTCTGTAAACTTGGCATGTAATGTGTTGGGTTTCTTACAGTGGACTTTCCTCCAGCCATCCGGATGGGCCTACTCGTCAAGCTGGCAGACATTGAGTAAGTGAGATCGGATAATAATGATTTTGGCATTCATGCGTAATTACAGAAATTAAATGTATAGTATTGCACTTTTTTAAAATGACCATGCTACAGTGACTGTTAACAAGTTCAACGCAGAAACAATGAGATGTAATAGAAACAACAATAACAATCTTCAGAGTCAACAAGGGAAATAATCTACAACAGCGTCATACTCAGAAAAAAAAAGTCATTAAACATGTATGAATGAGCCAACATATTCAATTGAATGTTTAAAAGCTTTACGGGCATAATGTCGGTGCTTACTGTGAGTCATTGATTATATTGATGTTGTTGTAACCTTTTGACAGACTGTTATTCATCATAACTAATGTATCAATGTGTGTGTCTTGTTAAGGTATAGGCTAGCCTCCGGAACCAATGAGAAGATCCAGCTGAGCTCACTGGTCGCAGCATTCCAGGCAGTGAGAGACCTTGTGGTCAGCGACGCTTCCTAGACTGGCATTTCCCCAAAGTGCTCTTATCACCTCCATCTTGCTCTTTCTGGGTCATTGCTGAAGACTGTGTGTGTGTGTCTGGTCCACAACCACCCCCCTGGCCCTCCCTCTCAAGCCCCTACCATGATAATGTCAGCAGACCTGAAGGACTCGGGTGGCTGAAACTCCTATAAGAAGGAGAAGATTAAGTCACTAATCACTCATTTGCTTACATCGATCGGATTCCTTCATATATGCAAGCAGTAGAGTTGTAGCGTCTAAGGTTGGTTGGCCCAAGTGTGGGTTCTTAGCTAGAAGCATTTGTCTTATTGTTTGTTGGGTCACAACAAGCTTTTAACGACTTCAGATGGTTACAAAAAAGAAAGAAAAATAGTATGTGTACTCGTATAGATGCATTCACAAAAGTGAGAGGCAAACCTCAATGTAAATATCAATATAATCAACATAAAACCTTTTTCTTTTCTTTTTTTCATGTGTACATTTGATTCGGAATGTCTGTTTGATAAAATTATGTTTCTTATGTAGTCCATGTGTGTTTTGTTGGCGGTGTAATGTGGCATAATGTTTAAATGACAATGAAGCAGACCCATTCATTAACAGAAACATAGGCTGTGTTCCAAAATGCATTCTTGCTCTCTGTAGAATGTTTACCAAGTACAGTATACATTCTAAATAGAGTGCAAGAATGCATTTTAGAACAATCTTGTGACCGTAACTCACTTGACATTTGGGTAAATCTGCATGATTCAACTTAAATGTGCGTATCTACTTAGGATTCTACCCTTATAGTACAGAAGACAAAGACACAGAAATGTTTACATTTTCTGTCATTTGTTATTCTTTATTGTTACAGCAAATTTACACAATAAATAATGTTTACAATATATAAAAATATCCCTGTATTGAAAAGTAAAAGTATGTTTCTTACAGCCCAGTGTCATCTTTCAGCTAGCTCTACTTGTATGATAGAATTTCAGATCCAAACAGTGGGTCTCAATCAGCATACCGAAAGTATTTGTTACCTTGTTTTAACAGACGTATTGAACTACCCTTACCTCATACAGCAAAACATACTAAATAAATAATACCTAATGTATTGTGCAATATCAACCAAAAATATAATTCTTCTGATTATACTAATATACTTTAATTATAAAAAGTGCAATGTTAAAGCTATTATCATGAATCTATGAGGCAACTACGAGTGTAGTTACATACGAGTAGTACAATGAACTGGTTGGTCACAATGTCCCTGACGGACCCGTTTTCATTTCCTTACATAGGTGGGAAAGCCCAAACTCACAATTACTCTTCGCAAAAGCATCACTCATAGTCAGATACAACTTCAGTGTGTCTCCTCAGGTTAAAATTCACCATTCCTCATCTGAGGAGCAGCAGCCTGAGGCGTCTGTGCGGTCAGGAATGTGTTTGTAGGTGAGGTACTCCAGGATTCTGTGCGGGAGGGGCAGTGCCTCTACCTGGTGTGTGGAAACGGAGTGGCGTAGGGTGGAACGACACAGGTGACACAGGCTGGGGACCACCCTGGGGGCTCTCCAGAACCTCAGGTTGCCATCCCTGGTCCTGCAACAACAACAACAAAACACACACACACACACAGGGTCTTAGTGAGTGTTGTGTACCGCCAGTATTGTACATCTATAGCATGATGTTGACATTTAGAAGTGTGACCAAAATGTCATTAATTGCTCACGACATCAACAAGGCTGGGGATACATTTCAGGTCAACATGACTGATATATTAATCCCCTGTTACTCAATTGCTTATGTTCCGGTCTACACATCAAAATGGAGAGCATGATCATTTATAAATTGCTTTTTTAGTAAATGCAGTGAGGGTGAAATTATAGTTGATCTACCTACCCTGTGGCAACTACTCCCCCTTGTGGATGGAAGTTACAGCACAGGCCATTAGAGGAACGGTCCTCCTTGGTCTGCATCAGCATCCCCCTCTCGCCTGGTTCCCAGATCCGGAGGGCTCTGCAAACACAAGACACAACATTTTTCACTATTCTGAATACTGACATTGCCCTTTCAGTTGTTGAGGCGATTTAAAAACTCAGAATCTGTTACCACAATCTTACCTATCTTCAGTTACAATTGCCAGGTGCAAACCATCAGGTGAGAATCGCAATGCTGAGATTTGATTTTGTCCGTAGATCTCACAATGATCCCTATGGTAAAAATCAACAGAGGGTCAATTCCTTCAACAAGCTTTCTTCAGGTGGAGGCAATACTGAATTATGAAAGTGTGCAGAGAAAACAATCTGTAAATTGCACCATTAGCTCTCAGTTGCTTCATCTCTCAAAAAGGTGTTATCATAGAGATACAATATATATAATATGTATCTATGGTTGTTACACTGTATTATACAACGGGCTGATGAGAACAAGCATTGTGATTGGCCGAGAGGCTTTCGAAGCTGTGACTTAATAACCATAATGTCATGGTTAGATCTTCTATTATGATCATTTCTACGCCGCAGTAGATATGTTCCAGGTTTCCTAGACAATGTTTGTTGTTTTGAGAAACTGTATTTCTCCGTATTAGGATATACTGTAGACACCTACACTAGAGAGGCCAGTTTCTCGGCGGTGTAGGGGTCCCATAGGTCGATCCACCAGCTGGCGCCACTGAAGGCTGCTGTCGCAAGCAGCGCCCCGTCTGGGGAGAAGTCACAGGATGCCAACAGGTAGAAGGTCCTGTGGTTGCTCCCTGTAAGGTTCCTGATGAAGGTGTATGACCGAAGGCTCCACAGGCACACCATCTGTTAAAGGAACGACAGACGTTTGACTGAGTGTGCAGCTTGTGGAAAATACTGGGATAGCTCACCATCAACATTACAAGTGTGTCTGTTGCTGTATTCTTTTTTATTTTTAATAGAAGTTGGGGTCCTCTGGAGAATGAGATGAGGTGTAACTTACTCTGTCAAATCTGCCAACCGATGCAATCATGCTGCAGTCAGGTGAAATGCAACAGCAACTGACCCAGTCTTTATGGCCTGAGAGCACGTGCTCCTTTTTACCTATGAAGGCAGAGAAATAAATAGATACATCCATAGGTTCACATACACTCAGCTGAAACAGATGTACCTACACAGTCTTCATACATCATAAACATGGTCCAGGAACATGACCACATGTGGTTAAATATGAACAGCCTTTGAGCTGATTTACAGAATAATGGCAAATCACATTTAAAGTGAGTAACAGTACCAACCCAAGTGTGCTTATTTTTAAGTTTTTCAGTGAGGTATGAAGGTCAACCAAATCAATTGTTTACCTTTCTGGGTTAAGTCCCATATCCTTAAGGTTTTGTCACGAGAGGAAGATACAAGGGTGAGCTTTCCGTTCGGCGTGAAGACCAGGTCCCTTGCAATACCCTCATGTCCTTTGAGGTCAAACATAGGATGACCTGAAAATATTCCAAGACACAGAATGAAGGAAAAATATGTACCATACATATTTAGTAAAAAAACACAATTATTTATTAACATAGACTTGTATGTACTTGTCATTTGGGACCATTTCAATGGTGGGCTGAAGAGAAAAAAAAATCTGCTTTAAGTGGTATTTTGAGTTACCTAAATTCTGGACAATTGAGGCAAGATGTCCTCCTTACCTGTTGCAACATCCCATATCTTGATCACTCCATTGTCCAATCCGGTGGCCAGAAGCAAAGTGGACCCTCTCTCAAAGGATGCTACTTCACCCCCGGGGGGTGCAGGCTTTGATGGGCGTGGTCCGAAAGCGAGCCCCCACACTGTCTGACCGCAGGTAAAAGTCTTGTCTTCTCTGTTATCATCACCCGGTCTGACGGTTCTGTTGGTTGACATAACAAAACAAATGTAAGACATTACATTCTGCTGATGAATCGCCTCCAAATACATATATAATAAATAAATAATAATAATAATAATAAATAAATAATAATAATAAATAAATAATAATTATATAATAAATATAAAATGCCATTTTGAGCACAAAAGACGCACAAAGGATCGAGCGGCCAGGCGACCACCCAAACGATGCCGTGTCCCATAGACCAAGCGAACCAGGCGCCGTCCGGAGAGAAGTCAACGCTCCACGTCTCACAGCCCGCTCGCCCATCGTAGGATGAATGATGTGCAGATTTCAATTCCAATATCAGCCCATCGGAAGCTAAGAAGAAAAGCCATGGTGAGAAAGGCAGGGACGCCGCAGGATCAAACATGAACTGGGATCAATGAATGAATGGTCTTTATTGTCATTGATATAGTACAGGTACCATACAACGACATTTGGGAGGGGTGGCTCCCCTGGTGCTAGGAAAAAATACTAAAAACAAGAAGGGAAAAGAGCTGGTTTACATAAATAAAGGCTATGTACACTATCCACTATACTATACTATACAAATAAAACACTGTGCTGTACTCTATGGCTATGCTATGCTATATCTATTCTAACATTTCCTATCTCTGAACCTTATGTACCCGAGGGTTGTCATATTGCACATAGTGTTATTGCACATTCATTTAAAGTGTCGCAGTTTGCAGGTTTGAAATGTTCCCCCATAAGAGGCAGAAGAATCTCGTGCAATAAAAATAAATATAACATTTTCCTTTTAGCATATAGCCTATGTATGCCTACTTACATGTGCGTTGTTGCACGCTTCCTTTCAAGGAACACATTTCGAGGAAAGGTTGACAGTTTATCACATTCTTGATCGGTTCTTGTGTACAACACTTCCTGATTATCTCGCTGTCCCAGCCGACCGAGAATAGTTTTTAAATCGCTTATTCTGAGCGAAAGAAAGGGGGGTGTCTTCCTTCCTACGTCTTCAAATGTGATTACTCAATGGATATTACTACTTTCCGGTATTCTTGAAAGAGGTGGAGAAGAATGTGGAGAGAAATGTGAGTCAAAGGAGAAACATTTCGATTATTTCCTGGACAGTTGATTCCCTTCCTCCCATTGGCTACCTCGTCACACGTGCCCTTGTTTTCTATTACGTAAGAGTAACCGAAAAACAAAACGTAAAAAAAAACCGCAGTAAACTAAAAACAAAGACACATCTACAATGACCTATAATAAGCATTTAAATAGGCGCAGTTACAATTATCGTTTACACATTGAATTATCTAGTCAGATCCACCATCATCATCATGCTAATTCTTTCTCATAAGAGCCTAGTCATATCATGACTCATCATTTTAGTATACAGTACAGGCCAAAAGTTTGGACACACCTTCTCATGTGTTTCCTTTATTTTCATGACTATTTACATTGTAGATTCTCACTGAAGGCATCAAAACTATGAATGAACACTTGTGGAATGATGTACTTAACAAAAAAGTGTGAAATAACTCTAAATATGTCTTATATTTTAGATTCCTCAAAGTAGCCACCCTTTGCTTTTTTGTTGTTAATAAAATAAAAAAATGTTGTTGTTAATAAAATATATAATAATAATATTAAATATATATATATAATAACATATTATTATTAACACATATTATATTAAATATTATTATTATATATTTTATTAACAACAAAAAAGCAAAGGGTGGCTACTTTGAGGAATCTAAAATATAAGACATATTTAGAGTTATTTCACACTTTATTGTTAAATACATAATTCCTATGTGTTTATTCATAGTTTTGATGCCTTCAGTGAGAATCTACAATGTACCAAATAGTCATGAAAATAAAGGAAACGCATTGAATGAGAAGGTGTGTCCAAACTTTTGGCCTGTACTGAAGTTCATTGAGTGAGTGAAGTCAACATACATTATAGTCATCAATGGCTTTTAATGTGTCAAAACACAGTTATATATTGCTCGAAACTCATAATCAATGGCAACAATTCAATGACATAACTCAAATGACATTCTTTAACAAAACCACTGAATTAAATCAACATAGAGGCACAATCGATGGTCCAATGCATACTACGTAGGTTACATACTGTACAAGCCTACCACCCAAAATTACTTTTCAGTTCACAGTTTAATTGGGGAGTAAACATTTTTCTCAGTGATATGATTTTTAAAAAAAGATAACAAATAAGCTCCAACACTAAAAAGTTACAAGCGCCACAGGTTCTTCTGTGACTGTATTTCCTCGCTTCGCATCAGCAATTTCTAGCTCCTCATGGTCACCTGAAGAATGTCACATAATAGGTTAGTGATTTTAGTTTTTGTTGCATCTGTGAAGTCAATACAAACTGAAATGTAAAGCTTAAGAGCAGCTACTGTGCTATGATGGATACATTTAGCCAACATTGCAATTATACAACCACTGACCTATACACTGCATATACAACTCAGTTGAATTTGATTTTGTTCAAGCTGAGTGAGGCAGGGAATTACTGTTCCTTACTGGATGGGATTCGATGTATCTGTACGAGTGTTGTGTGGTGTCCATTAGTCAAAGGTGGGAGTCTGGGCACAGGCTCTTGAAACACCTCCTCCTCGTCAGACTCCACCAGACTGAACACGTCCCCTTGCTCTTCCTCCATTCGCCTTGGGAAAGAGAGGACAAGCGCGACATTAGCCAGCTCAAACTGCAGGTCAATGGCTACTGACAAAACATAATAATCTTAACACTGTCTAAATGATTCTTGCCATATGTATTTCATGTTGTTCTTAAGTGTAGACTAGTCTCTGGGTTTTGAGCATTGTTGTGCGGAAGTGTCAGGTGAATGTGATTACTGTGTACTGTACAGTGTCATACAACCCTGTGTATGTCATTCAGGAAGGTAATACTCACCCAAATCCATTACCTGTAATAAAATAATAAAAATGTAAACATCAATAGCAAATTCAGAGTTAGTCGGTTCAGACCCAATTTGGCACAAATAGTAAGTAACAAATGTGATGGGTGTTTACATCATTATCATTTCCCCCTAAATGTGTCATAAGCCCAATGCACACAGCGTGCGATTTCTGTTGCACGACAACATTCCATTGTTGTCATGAATGGAATCGAATTTTCGCCGTGCGATTAAAATCGGGGCCGTATGCATTGGGATGCGATTTTCTCATAGACTTCCATTCAAACTTCAAAATGGAATGTTGTCGTGCAACAGAAATCGCACGCTGTGTGCATTGGGCTATAGGCTACATTTCAACAATGGTGTTGTAGGGGACATGTTGTGGCATGACTGAGAATAGGGCAGTTAGCAATCTTTCTTTGTTAACTCGGAGGCCTGTCACAGTGTTTGGAGAAAGTGAAAAGATCATAATCTTACCAAGGCAAATTCTGTCACGGCTGCTGTAAACCATTTTGGCTATTATCAAGCCTGATCCAACTATCAGAATAGCTAGAAATGTCCCGATGATTGCTCCTGTATATGCAGAATTGGCTGTGGAAACAGAACATCACACAGTATATGGTTAAAATGTCACACAAAAAAGCGGTTGTGAGTGATCATCTAAGGTGAGAGACAACCGGTTTGGCAACATTCTAGAGAGGGTGTGATCTCCCTGCAACAGTGCTAACATGTTGCATGTCTTGTGTATAGTCTGTCTCTGTGCACATGTCATAAGCATGTTCAATCGTAGTTCAATAGTAGTTCATCTGACTCAGATCTCCCCACACCCCTACTCCATGGGTCCAGACAGAATCTGCAGAGAAGTTGTTCTACTTTGGTATTTATTACAATGACCAGAAGTAACTAGAAGTGTTTTCTGAGGTTATACAGTATGTATGTAATTACACTGTAAAAGTACTATTCAGGTAATTGACCTTTCGCAAAACCACTCCCCCAAACGGTCCTTGTCCTTTAGCAACCAGTCACTACTTGAAGAAGGTTCGCCAAGCTGTCGTTAGGGCGCAAAATCCAATAGGAGATACCCCAAAAGTTTAGAGGGGGGAGGAGTCATTTTTTCCCCCTTTCCAAAGCTCAAAACCCAAGAGGAAAGATGCCGGCAGTGGATGAAACAGTGTGGGAGGCCCCATTCCCAGCTAAATAACTTGAAGATTAGCAAACATACTCCATCTGCTCCATCCAATCCAATATTCGGAATATATCCCTCCACTACATATTGCAATCCCTTTTGTTTAGATCTGGAGGATATTGCAGAGGTATTACTCCAAAAAGAATCAGTTACACTGACCGGTAATATGCTACTTTTCCCACTCCATGCTTGGCTGTTTACAGTAGTTCCTGCTTACAAAGAAGTGCAGCTTGGCGGTAACAGTAACTAAGGTGGCTGGTGGGGCTTTTGCAAAAGGTAGATTTTTGCAGATTTTGGCTGGCCCTAATGATGGCCTAATCATTATGGCTAATGGCCCTCTCTGCCTCCACACATATTCCTCAGGAGTCTGACACACACACACACACACACACACACACACACACACACACACACACACACACACACACACACACACACACACACACACCACACATACAGTGCCCTCCACAATTATTGGCACCCCTGGTAAAGGTGTTAACAAGAGTTATAAAAGAAATGCACCTTTTGGTGAATGTCACACTGACATTTTTTTTAAAGGTTAAAGTAAATTTATTCAGAGAAATCAAGAAATAATTATTTCTAAGAAAACCATTTTTCTCGGAATAAATGTACACACACAAACAAACACACACACACACACACACACACACACACACACACACACACGTGTTTACTCCTACTCACTCTTAACAGTGAGAGAGACCTCCAGCTCGCGGACCATGATTGGATTCTCACTCCTGCAGAAGTAGAGCCCCTCATCGTCCTTGCTGACTTCCACTATGGTCAGCGTGAAGGTGGGTCCCTGCTCTGACAGGATGTACTTGGAGCTGGGGATGATGTCCTCCTGCTGGGCTGTTTTCTTCCAAGCGGTGATGGCCGGAGGGATGGAGCTGCTCTCTGTGCAGATCAACGTCACGTTGGTCCCCTCCAGGGCAGTCACCAATGGTTGCCCTTCAGGATATGGGGATTCTGAGAGAAAAGGCGTCCACTGGGTCAGTTGGATATGACAATGACAAGGTGTGGCTGGGTAAACAGAGTACTTTCTCATTGTTTGAGTAACCTTGTCAGGTGGTGATAAGAAACATTGCCTTAAGGCCAATGCACACGGCCCCGATTTTGGCGCACCGCCGAATTCGATTCCATTGTTTTGAATGAGACAATGCACACGGCGTGCGATGCGATATTATCGCACGACAACATTCGATTCTCCATTCACACCAATTGAAATAATTCAAAGAATTGAGAATCGAATGTTGTTGTGCGACAAAATCGCACGCCGTGCGCTTTGGGCTTTAGGTGACTGATCTTCAGTATGGAACTGGAGAGCTTGTTTTGGAATTGGGACAAAATACGTCAAATGCTGCTTAGTACAGTTGTGAAAACTACAGTGTCACTTGACAGCTGAACGTACATAAGAGCCATGTCGCATTTTACATTACATTTACATAGAGGTCATTTAACATTGCAGATGTTGAATGGTTTCAAGGCGTTATTCATTACTTACTGAGAGTAAAAGCACAGAATCTCTCTTCCTTTGGACTGATGAGTGGGTGGGTTCCTTCACACTTCAGTGTCAGCCCGTCGTACAGCATCGACCTGTTCTGCATCACTGTCAGACTGTTTGCCACTTCTGAGGTAAAGAGGTGTCCACCTGCCTGGTGTCCTCCCTGTCCTTCATGGTCTTCTCCCCAGAGCAACGTGGGAGTGGGGTAGCCCCCCGACCAGGTGCAGAGGAACTGAACATGGGAGGGGTCCTCTCCTGCCTTCCAAGAACACTCGGGGTGCCTCTCTGGGGCATCTAAAGGAAAATAAACATGTTCATACATTGAATGTTCAACTGGGACAAAGACTGTCAGGATAATTGCAGGACAAACTTTACATGAAGTGTCCCTGTGGCACACAGTAGCTCTATTTGGTAACAACACTGAGTAACAAAAAAGTTACCTCACAGGCATAAGGCCTGGTAAAGTGTGACTCAATTGTATAAACTCCAAACAAGTAGGTCAGTAATCGCTAGATGAACAAAACATTGGGAGTTTCTTATCGGTCGGTGTTAAACACATATTTGACTTATTACAACTACTTTAGGTGTGCATGATTAACCTCGCCCGGCACAGTGGAATGGTCCCAAAACATCAGACACCAGGTGGACCAGGTAAGCTAAATCAAGCACACCTAAAGTAGTCGAGAAAAGAAAAAACAACAACAACATCTCCAGAGAGACGGCCACACAGAGGGACAGTCAGTTCTATTACCTACAGTATACTAGTAGCTGTTGGCTCCAGCTGGAGTTCTTCTTGGACAGTGTGTTCTGGGCTCTGCAGGTGTACTCTCCCTGAGCGCTGGGTTGAATGTCCTTTATCCTGTAGTCCAGCCACACCCCCTCGCCCACCGCCAGGGAGTCGTTGCTCGTGGCAACACCCTGAAAACCCCACGACAATGTCTGGGAGGGGTAAGATGAGCTTGAGCAGTTGAAAAACACTGCGGAGCCTTTATGGACGACTAGGGTTCCATTGAGAAGGCTTGAGGATGGATAGATGTCAAAGGTCTCATTGTCTGGACCACCTGCAAGGAGTTAACATTAGATACTTTTAGTTTACCCATAAGTGTTGTCAAACAGGCATTTACTTTGCACTTGGGTAGAGACCTAATAATATGGTGTATACAAAAAAAGTGTTATCTTGTTAGAAACATTCATCTCTGATATGACATGGTGTGCATGGTGGTCTTCTTTTTGCTCAGCCCTAATTGGTAAATCGGACAGCTGTTGACCAAATGATCTTCTAGGGCAAGTATTTTATAATACATTTACATAAATTTTTGGGGCATTTAGCAGACGCCTTTATCCAAAGTGACTTGCAACAAATTCATTTGTCTAAGTAGGTGAAACATCTGTCCATCAGTCAACTCAAGAAAAAGTAATCTATGCTCGGGCCAGAGGCCATTGGCAGTCAAAATGTTAGAAAGAAGGAAGATTTTTTTTCTCTCTTTTTTTTCTTTCTTATTTTTAGTATTATTTACAGTAGATAAACTCTACAGAGGTGTAGAGGGGATAGAGAGCTTTCTGGAGGGACAGTTAAGGCGTAGCCCGAAGAGCCATAAAAGAAGGTATGGACAAGACATCAGCATAAACTACTCTCATCAGCATGAAGGCAACTGCTCACAAAACCTGCTACAGCCAATGATCAAGAAGAACCAGTTTAATTTATAAACCAGCTTAGCAATGCCTGTCCTCCAAGGAATGTATACTTGTGGCATTGTCTACTGTCAACTACTGTTACCACACAAATCCTCATGACAGCAACACTTTGTGTGTATATATGTTACGGTACATGTGGGAATACGGTACATGTGGGAAAACTAGGGTTAGGGTTAGGTGCTAGGGTGCTAGGGTTAAGGTTAGGGTTAAGGTTAGGGTTAGACATGCCAGCATGTACCAAGTCACCCTAGCACCTAACCCTAACCCTAGTTTTCCCACATGTACCGTATTCCCACATGTACCGTAACATACAGTATATATACATATAAAATAATAATAATAATAATAATACAAATAAAAAATAAACACAACTTACTAACGATTTTCAATGATACACCTGTCTGAGTGTTGTTGTCTTGGGGCATGACGTCACAGGCATAGGTCGCCTCATCAGATAGAGACAGTGCACTGATGTTCAAGCTGCCAGTGTCCAGTATTGTCAGGTGTCCTTCAATTGTGCCTTTTGGAGTTGATGATGTGTGATTGCGGCTGATAATAAGTTGTCCATTCTTCATCCATCGCGTAAAGGAGGGGATCGCATTACCAGGAACATAACACGGAAGGAGAATGCTCTGTCCCAGTGGTCCAAGTACAGTTTCATCTGAGCTCCCATGTACAGCCACTGTCACAAACATGAGGATATGTGACAGGAGAAACATAGACAATTATCAAAACAATAAATGCAGCATGATAGGCTAATAGACAAATATTATGCACTGGTTGAACTTTAACTAGGCAACTGTATCACTTTAAAGCAATGGTTTCCTATTGAACAACCACAAGTGGACACTTACCTGTCAGATGCATGAACAGAAGTAGAAAAATTGCAATTTGTGAAGCCTTCATGATCGGTCCTGACACAGTCACCTACATACCTTGACTTCAATTTAGAACAAAGCTCATAGCTTTTCACCTACCTGACTGAGCCTACCTCTGGTACCTGCGGCTTCACAGCACACCTTGATTATTCTACATTAGAATATCTGATGAGCATTACACATTATGGTGGATTCTTTCCCCCATGCTACTGTACATACGAGATCTCGTCCCACCCATATACCTGTTTACTCTCGCACGTTCATCCGGAAACTTTGGTACAGTCAAACCACACCCAACACCTACCTTCTTAAAGGTGCAGGCAGGTAGATTTCCATCTCTTGACAACTCAGCGTTTGAGCCAAAGGACAGAGATCGACATAAAATGAATGAATGAATGAATGAATTAAAGCTTTATTTCGAACATAGTTAGAAAAGAAATAGTTATAACAACAAAAAACAAAAACAAAACAAAAAGAGAAAAAAAAAGAAGAAAAAAAACACTATTTACTTAACAAGTCCGAAAAGGAGTAGGAAGAAGCATAAGCTTATTTAATCCTACCCCTTCTCCAATACTCAGAGATTCATAATTAATAATCTACAGTTAACTTCAAAATTAATATAATATTTTTTAAATTAAATCAAATTTATTTACATATTTACCAACAATAGAAAACAGACAACGTAAATAACGCTATGCAACAAACACAGTAACATGTATGGCCTAATAAACAGCTGTAGCCAGGCTACTTGGCAATCGTGAATATAATTCGGAACATTCTAGAAGAGCAGAATTGGGTCAGAATTGGGTGCAACTTTGTAGCGCAGTAGAGTTGACAGATGACCCTGTCCAATCAAACGTCGGTAAAGCTAAACCCACAGTGATTGGCTCACACGCGATCCACTCTTTGATGCAGAGCACCCTCTCGTGTTGTGTTGACTGTGTTGCCCTGGGGTGTGTTGCACAAAGTGACAGCAGCATATCTGCATCTTCCCCGTGATCAACATCATCATGCCAGTGGATTTAAGCCAGTGGACCGGTCCCCTGGCTCTCACCGAGGTGGAGGAGAAGCCTGCACAACCCCTGGTGGTGAAATATGGCTCTCTTGACATTGAAGAGTTGGGCAAAGTGCTCACGCCGACTCAGGTAGCTATCTAGCTTACTAGTACTGTAAATCCAATGTCTATGTGTTTAGCATAGCCGGCTAACGTCAGATGACATGAATGCAGGTTACAGCATGGTCATGGTGTCAGCAACGTTGCACGCTGAACACGTGCACATTGTAAATACCCAGTGGGACATGCAATTGTGTGAGTTATATTGTTCTGGTTGTATGTGTTTATGTTTTGTGGACTTTCTCGCTGCACAAATGTGGCCCACATAGGCTAGGCCCGTTACTTGATATTGCGTAGTAGTCTCTGCGAAGTCTGCTTTAACCCTGTAAGACACAGGCATAGAAACTGATGAGATAACATCTTTTTCCCCCACCTTTCAGATGTTGTTGTAAGGCCTCTGATGCAGAAAGAAAGTGTTTTCAAAATGTTTACGTTTTAGTACGTTTTTATTTATTTGTGAATTCATGAAATATGACAGTGCATTTATTTTTTTATTATGAACTCAAATCCCCCTTACTTCCTGAATTGACTGAATTGAAATGGAATAACCCAGTTTAATAAACAGAATTGTATTTGGTGTGCGTGAGAAGGTGGTAAATGCCCATCAACTCATATAATATAAGAGACTTTGTGGTTTTTAGTGAGTGAAAAAAAATCTAAGCAAGTAATGAGTTGCTGTGATAATAATCATTTAGAATGTTATCCATACTGCAATGTGAGGGTAAAGAATAGGATCCACTGACTTTGTAAATGTGGAAATTGGATAAATGTGATGATGTAGGTTGTAGGCTAATATTGCAACAGGGGGCCTACAGGGACGAGCAGCAGTGGCCAGTCTGGGCCTTTCATTTAAATGCTGCAAGGCAAGTTTATTTATAATTATAATAATAATTAATAATAATAATTTTAATTTAATTTAATCCTATTTATATAGCACATTTCATACAACGGGCAATTAAAGTGCTTTACATACATTATTTAAAAATACAGCAAGAACGCCTTAACATAAAGGCGGTGTCCCAGGGCCAGCAAGGACGCTGGACGTCATGGGAAGGTCTCACAAACAGGCCCATGTCATGGTCTGACCTGTGGAAGATCCCCCAAGCTAGGCTCAGCTTCCTGATCAGAGCAACATATGACACCTTGCCTTGTCCCCGAAACCTCCACCAATGGTTTTCTGCCGAAGAGACCTGCCCCCTTTGCAACACCATCAATGCGAGCCTCCAGCACATCCTGACAGGCTGCAAGACAGCGCTGTCCCAAGGCCGCTACACATGGCGACACGACCTGGTGCTGAAAAAGCTGGCAGAGGTGGCAGAGACATGCAGACAGGAGGCAAACAGCAGACCTTCCGCTCCAGACAGACATCCCATACAGTTTGCAAGGGCTGGAGAGAGAGTCAAACCCTCCCGTCAGAGAGATACAGCAAGACTCCTCGCACCGGGTAGTGAGTGGACCATGAGGGTCGACCTGGGGAGACAGCTCCAGTTCCCCAGGGAGATCGTGGAAACATCGCTCCGACCAGACCTGGTCATGTGGTCGGAGGCTTGCAAGACAGTCCTTCTGGTCGAACTCACTGTCCCTTGGGAGGGTGGTTTGGAGGCAGCCAACGAGCGGAAGCGAGCCAAGTATGCAGATCTGGCGGCGGAGTGCAGGGAGGCTGGCTGGAAAGCCGTTACGTGCCCTGTGGAAGTGGGGTGTAGGGGCTTCGTAGGTTCCTCAGCTGCTCGCCTACTCCGTGACATAGGATGCACAGGAGCAAGGCATCGGAAAGTCATGAAAGAGCTGGCTGAGGAGGCGGAGAAAGGCAGCTTCTGGCTGTGGCTAAGAAGGAAGCATAAGGGTTGGGGGGCGAACAACACCTAGGGCATCAGCAGGGGGTGGCAGGGAGAGATCCCTGCCATCGCTCCGCCACCAGGAGATGTACTGGGGTTAAAGGAGCGAAACGTCAATGACTGGTGGTCCCCAGCTGATGACCCAGTTAGGCCCACATAGGTGTTCAGTGAGGTGTCACAGCACACCTGTTCTAAAGGCACTGTTGGAGGTGCGTCAGGCAGCAATGCCCAGCAGGAGTACCATCACCTGTATCATGATTTGTTTAACCTGGAAGCATCCAGTGACTACTGTGAAAGGGCAGTTGGCATCCAGGGAAGACTGGAAGACAGCCAGGAGAGACTGGATGACCGCAGGAAAGTCTGCACCGGGAGTGGACGGCTAGTTACCTCACCCACTTGTCCCATAAAGGGACACCCTAAAACTGACTACGAAGACAAATAAGAAAAAACAACCCGATGGCCCTCCGAGAGGCGGGATGGAAGAAGGGCCAATTCAAACGGATTTCTCGGTAACGACTGGAACGGACATAGACAAAGATTCTTGGATTATGAGAAGATGCAGGTGTGGGTGGGAAAAGGTGACCACCTTCCGAGGTCTACGGATCCACCAGGGAAGGAAAAAGTGTGAAGAGGGAGGCCATCAGCAGCAACATTGCACTGCAACCGCAGGTCAGACAAGAGGAACCCAAAGCCAGGTGGCAAACCACAGTGCTGAGGGATCCAACGCTGCTGAGGAAAGGCAGGCGGAGGACACAGGAGGGCCCTCGGTGGACACCAATGCCTCTGAGGGGGGCACCGCTGAAGACACACACAGAACACAAAGCAACCCCAACAGCCAGGGACAAAGCCGGAGAACAGAGAGGAGAGAACCTGGAAGGAGGCAGCTGGTCAAATGGCCAAAGGCAAACGAGGTTGCAGTCTGGCAGAAGCTGGACAAGGACCTCAGTTTCATCCTAGATCATTCACTGCGTGGCCAGGTGGACACCAAGCTGAACTGCATTGGAGACATCATGTATGATGAATGCAGAGGAAGATTTGGAGTGATGGCTAAAAAGCGGAGATCAGGCCCAATGCAGAAGGGGAGAAGGGAGAGAGAGATTGAGCAGTTGGTGAAGAGGCGGCGTCAACTCCGAAAGCAGTGGAGGAAGGCAAGTAGAGAGGAGAAGGAGGGCCTGAAGCCACTGTGGGAGGAGGTGAAGGTAAACCTTGCCAGCCTGCGAAGGGCGGAGCGCATTCGCAAACGCAGAAGGCGGAAGGAGAAAGAGAGGAGTAACTTCTTCAAAAATCCCTTCAAGCATGCGAGACAGCTGCTAGAGGACAAGAGAAGCGGGAAGCTGGAGATTACTAGACCGGAGCTAGAGAATCACATCAGGGAGCAATACAGTGACCCAGCAAAGTCAACTCCGCTGGGATCCCCTGGATATGTTCCCCGCCCAGCTCCCCCAGCTTTCCTGTTTAATGCTGCTCTCCCCAAACTCAGTGAAGTAGCAGACGTGGTCCGGAAGGCAAGAGCAGCCTCAGCCCCAGGCCCCAACGGGATACCATACAAGCTGTACAAGAACTGCCCAGGAGTCCTGAGACACCTGTGGAACCTGTTGAGAGTGGCTTGGAAGAACCAAGTCATCCCTTCAGAGTGGCAAAGAGCTGTCACAGTTTTCATCCCGAAGGAGCAGAACTCCACTACCATCAGCCAGTTTAGGAGTATCGCTCTCCTCAATGTTGAAGGGAAGATCTTCTTTTCCATCTTGGCTAAGAGGTTGACCAGCTACCTCACAAGTAACGAGTACATCGACACCAGCTGCCAGAAGGCGGGTGTGCCAGGCTTCCCAGGGTGTGTGGAACACTCTGCAGTAATATGGGAGCAGATCCAAAGGGCGAAAAGAGAGAGAGGTGACCTGCATGTCGTGTGGCTGGACCTCGCCAACGCATACGGGTCTGTCCCCCACCAACTCATCGAGTTTGCCTTGGACTTCTTTTACATCCCAGTCTGCATTAAAGCCCTGGTAGCCAAGTACTTTGAAGACCTCCAGATGTGCTGCACCCATCAGGACTTCACAACAGGCTGGCAACAGTTGGAAGTAGGCATTGCCATGGGATGCTCAATCTCCCCCATCCTGTTTGTTGCAGCCTTCGAGATCATCCTCATAGGGGCCAGGAAGATGGTCGGAGGAGTGAAACTGCCCTCAGGTGAAAGGCTACCAGCGGTGAGAGGCTATATGGACGACATCACTACCATTCTCCAGACAGCAGCGTGTACAACAAGACTGCTGAAGAGGATAGACGAGCTTGTGAGCTGGGCGAGGATGAAGATCAAACCCCCCAAATCACGCAGTGTGTCTATCAGGAAAGGAGTCAGAAGCGACAACACCATCTTTGTCGCAGGTGGTGAGGACATCCCATTGCTGGCAAATCAACCCGTCCGCAGCCTGGGTCGAACCTACACAGCAGAGCTTTCTGACAGGCAGATGGGGGAGACGGTGAGGAAGCAGCTCGCAGATGGCCTGGCCAGGATCAACCAGAGCCAGCTCCCCGGAAAGTACAAAGTATGGTGTTACCAGTTCATACTGTACCAAAGGGTGATGTGGCCTCTGAAGATGAGCGAAATCCCCTCCTCAGTGGTAAGCAAGATGGACGGGCTGGCAAACTCGTTCATCAGGAAGTGGCTGGGACTGCCAAGATGCCTCTCAGACGTGGGCCTCTTTGGTAGGAACACGCTTCAACTGCCACTGCGATCCATCAGCTCTGGATACAAGCAGGAGAAGGCTCGGTTGGTGCTAGAGCTGAGGGAATCCACTGACCAGCTGGTGAGAGCAGCGGGCACCCAGATAAGAACTGGAAGGAAGTGGAAAGCCCAAGAGGAGGTTGATTTGGCAATCGGCCAGCTGAAGCACCGCGAGGTGGTCGGCAGAGTCCAGGAGGGTAGAGCAGGCCTTGGAAGGGGCGAGACTCCCTTGTTCTGGTCAAAGGCTTCCAAAGAAGATCGAAGAGCCATGGTGGTGGCAGAAGTGGCAAGAACTGAGCAGGAACGCCTTAACATAAAGGCGGTGTCCCAGGGCCAGCAAGGACGCTGGACGTCATGGGAAGGTCTCACAAACAGGCCCATGTCATGGTCTGACCTGTGGAAGATCCCCCAAGCTAGGCTCAGCTTCCTGATCAGAGCAACATATGACACCTTGCCTTGTCCCCGAAACCTCCACCAATGGTTTTCTGCCGAAGAGACCTGCCCCCTTTGCAACACCATCAATGCGAGCCTCCAGCACATCCTGACAGGCTGCAAGACAGCGCTGTCCCAAGGCCGCTACACATGGCGACACGACCTGGTGCTGAAAAAGCTGGCAGAGGTGGCAGAGACATGCAGACAGGAGGCAAACAGCAGACCTTCCGCTCCAGACAGACATCCCATACAGTTTGCAAGGGCTGGAGAGAGAGTCAAACCCTCCCGTCAGAGAGATACAGCAAGACTCCTCGCACCGGGTAGTGAGTGGACCATGAGGGTCGACCTGGGGAGACAGCTCCAGTTCCCCAGGGAGATCGTGGAAACATCGCTCCGACCAGACCTGGTCATGTGGTCGGAGGCTTGCAAGACAGTCCTTCTGGTCGAACTCACTGTCCCTTGGGAGGGTGGTTTGGAGGCAGCCAACGAGCGGAAGCGAGCCAAGTATGCAGATCTGGCGGCGGAGTGCAGGGAGGCTGGCTGGAAAGCCGTTACGTGCCCTGTGGAAGTGGGGTGTAGGGGCTTCGTAGGTTCCTCAGCTGCTCGCCTACTCCGTGACATAGGATGCACAGGAGCAAGGCATCGGAAAGTCATGAAAGAGCTGGCTGAGGAGGCGGAGAAAGGCAGCTTCTGGCTGTGGCTAAGAAGGAAGCATAAGGGTTGGGGGGCGAACAACACCTAGGGCATCAGCAGGGGGTGGCAGGGAGAGATCCCTGCCATCGCTCCGCCACCAGGAGATGTACTGGGGTTAAAGGAGCGAAACGTCAATGACTGGTGGTCCCCAGCTGATGACCCAGTTAGGCCCACATAGGTGTTCAGTGAGGTGTCACAGCACACCTGTTCTAAAGGCACTGTTGGAGGTGCGTCAGGCAGCAATGCCCAGCAGGAGTACCATCACCTGTATCATGATTTGTTTAAAAATACAGCAAGAGGAGCATAGTAAGAAAATACAAATTACAATAAATAAAAGAAAATATAAGAAGTAAATAGATACAACATTTATAGATTTATCGACAAGATCATTTAGGGTCAAATAATTGCTAAGTTGTTCGTGGGCAACCATTTTAATTATGTTTCCTGTACAGGGAAGGTTTGATATGGGTCTGTAGTTGTTTAGTACAAATGGGTCTAGGCCATTCTTTTTTAGTAGATGCTTAATAACTGCAGTTTTCAGATCTTCAAGAAAGGTTCCTGATGAAAGGGAAGTGTTGATTATTTGTATTAGTTCGCCTGCCATGCAGCTAAATATGTTTTTTAAAAAGCTTGTTGGCAGGACATCAAGGGCACAGGTGGATGGTTTAAGACGTGACATGATTTTATCTAGGGTCTTGTAATCGATGGTGTTAAATTGTGACATGGTTGTTATGTCTGCCCTATTTGGGGTTGTTAATGGGGACATGTTTTTCATACCTGTCACAGAAGAGCTAATGCCTTGTCTAATGGTTTCTATTTTATTGTTAAAAAAGGATGCAAGCTCATTGCATTTATTAGTCGAGTGAAATTCCTGAGCAATGGGTGTTGGAGGACCTATTATCAGCATTTCATCAACAATCATGTACATTGCCCTGCAATAAACACACAACCTGTTTTAATATTAACCATTTTGCCCCTGTTTGTTTGTTGTTTCTCAGGTGCAAAGCCGCCCCACGTCTCTAGAGTGGGAGGGCTGTGACCCCAGTAAACTGTACACTCTCGCCCTGACCGACCCAGATGCACCCAGCAGAAAAGACCCCAAATTCAGGTGTTCTGTGCGGCCACTGTGTGCATATTAACATGAAACAATTAATTCTTATTTTTGTTGTTGTTACCCCTTTATTATGGAAAGGACTCCTCCTGGGTTGTATAGAGTGCCACACTCTCACACACACACACACACACACACACACACACACACACACACACACACACCTGATAAAACTAGTGATGGTCTACATTGAAGACCGACATTAGTTCATTATTAAATCAGGTGTAAAAACACTGTGGCCCACCCCTTGTGTAATGATGAGTAAGCGTTATTTTCCATAATACATGTTACGTGTGATAGATGTTTGTTCATTGTCTGTTAATTGAAAATAATAAAAAACTATTAATCATTAAAAAAAAAATCCATAATATATGTGTTCTCTCTTTCTTGAAGGGAATGGCATCACTTTCTGGTGGTGAACGTGAAAGGGAACGACGTGTCCAGTGGTTGTGTAATGTCTGACTACGTTGGCTCTGGCCCTCCTAAAGGCACCGGTAAGAGAACTGTCAGGCTCAGATGTGTGGTATCCTAGTAGTGATTTATGTGGCTGGAAAGTGTGAAATCTGTATGGAGCATGACGACGCATGGTCGTATGTAAGGATTCAACTCAATAAATAGTGTCATTGGTGACCATGTGACGTCTCTCCATCGTCCAGGCCTCCACAGGTATGTGTGGCTGGTCTACGAGCAGCCTGGTAGCCTCTCCTGCACCGAACCTGTCCTCACCAACTGCTGTGGAGACAACCGAGGCGTGTTCAAGATCCAGAGTTTCCGCAAGAAGTATGGACTCGGAGCCCCCGTAGCTGGCACCTGCTACCAGGCAGAGTGGGACGACTATGTCCCTAAGCTTTATGAACAACTGGCTGGAAAATAAAAAGGACTAGGAAAGATTAAGTAGTTCTTGGTAATCCCCACGTTGTTACTAGCTGGAGAAACCCCAACAATGAGGCCTTTTGTTTGTTTTGCGATGATATTAGTTATATTGGTTGATTTATTTGGTTTATTTCCTGTACGTCGTGATGACCCATGTTTTTCATGCTGACCTGACAACAACAACAAAAACACTCCACTTAACCTCATCAGTCACAATAAAACTACCTATCATGTTTGGCTGCATTGGAGTTCTCTTTCACCTGTACAGTTCTGTTTAAATATTCACTGTATGTTGCCCTCTTCCCTCTTTTTCATGTGACAAATTTGACTATGTTTTGTTCTGTTCCCAGACACTTCTGCCTAATACACAAAGTTAGTTCTCTACACACTCAGGTCACTTTGTCTAATCTTAATTCCACAACCATATAGTACATTATCCTCAAGCTAAAAATGTCTTTTGAATGGTGCCTTGGTTTGGCCAGGCTCAGATTTGGTAATGAGTTGCAGTGATAATAATCATTTGGAATTGTAATCATACTGCATTGTGAGGGTAATAGGACCTACTGACTGTAAATGTGACTTAAAAAAATAAATTTACAGATATATGAAAAAAAAAAAAAGACATTTACAGATTTTGGGGGGATAGCTAAATGTGATAATGTAGGCTAATATTGCAACAGAGGGCCATACAGGGACAAGCAGCAGTGGCCAAAGGCTGTGCCTCAATCATGTACTTTGCCCTGCAGTAACAGCACACCCCATTTTAAAGTACATTCCTTCTGGAAAAGTTAATCTAATCTATTTACTGCAATACACTCTGATTAACTACTGATTATGTAAACACAATGGCAGATAAACAATAAGCATCAGAAATGCTCAAATAAACTTGCACATGTAGAACTTGTGTGATGAGCACTTTATTTACAAATATAATTAAAAGCTCTGACAGACTCATGCTTTCTCTTATCCTTGAAAAGAAATTAAAGTGCATGCAATAATAAAGCATTTTATTGTTCTGGTTTATAAGAAAATACACAGCTTGATATTTGGTGGTTAAAGCAAAGAATGACTCGGATTCAGACGGAAATTCAGATAAAGAGATCCCATTGACAGATTATTCAACTTCAAAGACATTAAAAAAGTACATAAGAGCCATGTAGCATTTTACATTACATTTACATATAGGTCATTTAACATTGCAGACGTTGAATGGTTTCAAGGCGTTATTCATTACTTACTGAGAGTAAAAGCACAGAATATCTCTTCCTTTGGACTGATGACTGGGTGGGTTCCTTCACACTTCAGTGTCAGCCCATCGTACAGCATGGACCTGTTCTGCATCACTGTCAGACTGTTTGCCACTTCTGAGGTAAAGAGGTGTCCACCTGCCTGGTGTCCTCCCTGTCCTTCATGGTCTTCTCCCCAGAGCAACGTGGGAGTGGGGTAGCCCCCCGACCAGGTGCAGAGGAACTGAACATGGGAGGGGTCCTCTCCTGCCTTCCTAGCTAAACCCACAGTGATTGGCTCACACGCAATCCACTATTTGATGCAGAGCACCCTCTCGTGTTGTGTTGACTGTGTTGCCCTGTGTGTGCACAAGTGTCAGGAGCATCTGCATTCTGCATCTTCCCCGTGATCAACATGCCAGTGGATTTAAGCCAGTGGACCGGTCCCCTTGCTCTCACCGAGGTGGAGGAGAAGCCTGCATACCCCCTCGTCGTGAAATATGGCTCTCTTGAAATTGAAGAGTTGGGCAAAGTGCTCACACCGACTCAGGTAGCTATCTAGCTACTAGTACTGTAAATCCAATATCTATGTCAGGGGTGTTCAATTAGAATTCAACAAGGTCCAGTTAGAGAAAATGTCCTCAAGGAAAGGTCCTCCATCATAACGTCTAGATTGTGTTATGATATAGCCTACATAGCCTACGTAGCCTAGGCAAGGCAAGTTTATTTGTATAGCACATTTCATACAACAGGGGCAATTCAAAGTGCTTTACATACATTATTTAAAAATACAGCAAGAGGAGCATAAGAAAATAAAAATTACAATGAATAAAAGCAAATATAAGAAGTAAATAGATAAAACATTTAAAAAGACAATAGTTAATGGAAAAAAGACATTGATAGAAGTGTTTGTGTTTAATCATAACTGGTGCAAAACATGAAGGTTTTTAGCTTAGATTTAAATATTTTAAGGGTTTGGGCCTGTTTGATTTCTTCAGGGAGTTTGTTCCAGGAGCCTAGTAGTATCAACGTCTGTATGTGGTCAACTACTGACTGTCAAATCAAATAAATAAAGTACAATTTACTATTAAATTAATTATTAGTTCAATAATATTTCAACAATATGTATTGTACGTTTTCACACTGAACTGGAGGGATTATACATAATAATACTCTAATAATAAATACATGTTTTTTCCCTTTCAAGTAAAATAAGGGCTGCATTTAAATGTAAAAATGCATAGGCTAACAGAGAGCTTTTGAACAAATTTACTTTTTCACAAAACCCTGTCCATTCTTCATTAAAAGCTCTGTTTTCGCTGTCTACCTTTCTTTTTTTGGAGCACGCCATGACTTCTCTCTAACTTATTTCTCCGAGTAGTCTCTCGTCTCGTCATCCCCTGTGTGTGTATCTCTCATCCCTCATCCCCTGTGTGTGTATCTCTCATCCCTCATCGAGCCAATAACGCTTATCAGAACGCACAGATTCAGTACCGTAAAGGCTAGAAAACATGCGCAGATCCGTCAAAATGTAATCATTCTTAATAATTTATCGGTTATTATAGGTCTGGGTCCGGATTGGACGGCGTCTGGTTCCGAGTCCGGACCGCGGTCCGCCTATTAGTGAGAACCTTGCTTTCAAACTGCAAACATGAAGCTAAGAATCTAGGTGTGATTATAGACTCTGATTTAAGCTTTGAGCCTCACATCAAATCTATCACTAGAAATGCTTTTTATCATCTACGGAATATTGCAAAAGTTACACATTTTCTCCGGCAAGCTGATGCAGAAGTGTTAATGCATGCTTTTGTTATTACCCGTTTGAACTATTGTAACAGTCTCCTATCTGAGAGTTTTATAACTCCTATTTTATAGACTCTACACTGGCTTCCTAATCTTCCTAGATTTCAAGATCCTCCTGCTTGTTTATAAAGCTCTCTGGCACAGCACCAGAATATCTGAAAGACCTTTTGCTAGCATACCACATGTACAAAAGAAAAGATTTGGTGAGGCTGCATTCTCATTTTATGCACCAAAATTGTGGAATGTACGGCCAGTTTACATTAGGGATGCAACCTCAGCAAATAATTATGTTCATGTCAAGACTAAAAACCCATCTTTTTAATATTAGCCTACCTTTAAATGACTAAATAATTAAATTATGATTATATAATGATTGGAGCACTTATCCATACTGCATTGTAGGAGGGTAAAGAATAGGATCCACTGACTATGTAAATGTGGAAATTGGATAGCTAAATGTGATGATGTAGGCTAATATTGCAACAGGGGGCCTACAGGGACAAGCAGCAGTGGCCAAAGTCTGGGCCTTTCATTTAAATGCCGCTGACCTATTATCAGCATTTCGTCAACAATCATGTACATTGCCCTGCAGTAAACACACAACCTGTTTTAATATTAACCATTTTGCCCCTGTTTGTTTGTTTGTCTGTTTGTTTGTTTGTTTGTCTGTTTGTTTGTTTGTCTGTTTGTTTGTTTGTTTGTCTGTTTGTTTGTCTGTTTGTCTGTTTGTCTGTTTGTTTGTTTGTTTGTCTGTTTGTTTGTTTGTTGTTTCTCAGGTGCAAAGCCGCCCCACGTCTCTAGAGTGGGAGGGCTGTGACCCCAGTAAACTGTACACTCTCGCCCTGACCGACCCAGATAACCTCAGCAGAAAAAACCCCACAGTCAGGTGTGTTGTGTGGCCACTGTGTGCACATTAACATGCAACAATTTATTATTTTGTTGTTGTTGTTACCCCTTTATTATGGAAAGGACTCCTCCTGGGTTGTATAGAGTGCCACACACACACACACACACACACACACACGCACACACACACACACCTGATAAAACTAATGATGGTCTACATTGAAGACCTACATTAGTTCATTATTAAATTAGGTGTAAAAACACTGTGGCCCGCCGCCCACCCCTTGTGTAATGATGAGTAAGCGTTATTTTCCATAATACGTGTTCTCTCTTTCTTGAAGGGAATGGCATCACTTTCTGGTGGTGAACATGAAAGGGAACGACGTGTCCAGTGGTTGTGTAATGTCTGACTACGTTGGCTCTGGCCCTATTAAAGACACTGGTAAGAGAACTGTCAGGCTCAGATGTGTGGTATCCTAGTAGTGATTTATGTGGCTGGAAAGTAAGTAAGTAAGTAACCATGTGACACCAAGTGACCATGTGACATCTCTCCATCGTCCAGGCATCCACAGGTATGTGTGGCTGGTCTACGAGCAGCCTGGTGGCCTCCTCTCCTGCACCGAGCCTGTCCTCACCAACTGCTGTGCAGACCACCGAGGCATGTTCAAGATCCAGAGTTTCCGCAAGAAGTATGGACTCGGAGCCCCCGTGGCTGGGACCTGCTACCAGGCAGAGTGGGACGACTATGTCCCTAAACTCTATGAACAACTGGCTGGAAAGTAAAAAGGACTAGGAAAGATTAAGTAGTTCTTGGTAATCCCCACGTTGTTACTAGCTGGAGAAACCCCAACAATGAGGCCTTTTGTTTGTTTTGCGATTATATTGGTTCTGATACTTATTTCCTGTACGTCATCATGACCCATGTTTTTCATGCTGACCTGACAAAAAAACAAACACTTCACATAACCTCATCAGTCACAATAAAACTACCTGTTAATCATGTTTGGCTGCATTGGAGTTCTCTTTCACCTGTACAGTTCTGTTTAAATATTCACTATACAACTATGTTGCCCTCTTCCCTCTTTTTCGTGTGACAAATTTGACAATATTTTTGTTTTGTTCTGTTCCCAGACACGTCTGCCTAATACACAAAGTTAGTTCTCTACACACTCAGGTCACTTAATTCCACAACCATATAGTACATTAGCCTCGAGCTAAAAATGTCTTTTGAATGGTGCCTTGGTTTGGCCAGGCTCAGATTTGGTAATGAGTTGCTGTGATAATAATCATTCAGAATATTAACCATACTGCATTGTGAGGGTAATAGGACCTGACTGTAAATGTGGCTTAAACATTTACAGATTTTTTGGGGGGATAGCTAAATGTGATGATGTAGGCTAATATTGCAACAGGGGGCCATACAGGGACAAGCAGCAGTGGCCAAAGTCTGTGCCTCTTTCGTTTAAATGCCGCTGGCATCAGCATTTCATCAACAATCATGTACTTTGCCCTGCAGTAAACACACAACCTGTTTTGATACTAAGTATGTTGCCCCTGTTTGCACCATTCAGAAGAAATTAGTTCAAGGCTAAGAGTGTACATGTACTGTATATGGTTGTGAAGTGTAGCCAAAGTAACCTGAATGTGGAGAGAACTAAGTTTGTGTATTAGGTGGAAGTGTCTGGGAACAAGATTAGTAGAGAACAATCATGTCCTTAGTTGACACTGTGACAGTACAGTATCAGCACAACCCATTTTAAAGTACGTTCCTTCTGGAAAAAAAAGTTAATCTAATCTATTTACTGCAATACACTTTGATTAACTGCTGATTATGTAAACACAATGGCAGATAAACAATAAGCATCAGAAATGCTCAAATAAACTTGCACATGTAGAACTTGTGTGATGAGCACTTTATTTACAAATATAATTAAAAGCTCTGACAGACTCATGCTTTCTCTTATCCTTGAAAAGAAATTAAAGTGCATGCAATAATAAAGCATTTTATTGATCTGGTTTATAAGAAAATACACAGCTTGAGAGTTGGTGGTTAAAGCAAAGAATGACTCAGATTCAGACGGAAATTCAGATAAAGAGATCCCATTGACCGATTATTCAACTTCAAAAGACTGAACGAGGAGGGAAGGAGAAAGAAAATCATTTGTTTTTAAAAAATCTGATTTGAGAAACAGTTAAAATACAATACGAAAATAAGTAAAAGCTCTCCATAAATCCTTCTATACACAAAATACATGTCCCTGCCCCCCCCCCCCCGCCCACAAAGCCCTTTGTGCTACCTGGGAGGTGGGATTCACATGTGGTATTCACATTGGTTGCCAGTGCAGAGAATCAGTACCATGATGCAGCTGAGTACCAGGTTGCAGTCTCTCAGTGCCCCTACCCCCCCTCCCCCTCCCCCTCCCCAGTCAATAATCAAATGATCTCAAACGAGTCACATTTATTTCCGTACCATTATGTACATCATGACTCGGAACATATTCAACGTATCAAATTGCTTAAATTTATCGTAAAAATTTCCTGATGAATAAATACCAAAAACAGTTGAAGGAAAGCAGCACGAAGGATAAGGCTGCGGAAGGATCAGGTTTTGAGTTTTTAGCTTTTTGTTTTTGCACAGCTTGAGACAAATTACCTCTAAATGCATGATCATTGAGCGACACCGATTCACTTGTACCGTCACTCGTACTCATTCACTCTCTCTCTCTCTCTCTCTCTCTCTCTCTCTCTCTCTCATATTTCCACCTTGAGTCACACCAAAAGTGTCATCATTACACAAGAAACAGGAACACTGTAGCATTGTATCGTTATTCTTACAAAAATGACAACAACAAAGGAAGTCATCCAGCATTTTTTCTCATCTTGTGACACCACGAGAGGCGCCCATTGGCTTATAGACCAGCACAGGCGCTGGCCTGGGCTGGCCTGGGTTGTGTTGGTGTAGAGGACATCAGTAGCTAAACACCCTGACCGTGAGATCAGGTCAGGTCAGGTCAGGTCGGGTCGGGTCGGGTCAGGGGGGGGCCGAGGAGGAGGACGACTGGACCAGGAGACGTGGTACCGTGCAGGGCTGGCGGGCCCTCATCTGTAGTCGTCTTTGGGATAATCTAACATCCCCAGGTTCCCGAAGCCCAGCCGGATGCTCTCCATGTCAAAGGTGTCGATCTCCCTCTCCTGGCGCTCCAGCAGGTGTTTGATCCTATCAGTGCGCTCTTTCTGAAGGGAAGCCAGCTCCTCTTCAATCTGGAAGGACATAACATGCTCAAAACTACTGGACACAGGACAATATGCAAAACCACACACATACACACACACACACACACACATACATACACACACACACACACACACACACACACACACACACACACACACACACACACACATATATATACACACACACACACACACACTGGTGAGAATACTGGACATACACACAGACACAAAGAGCGGAGCCAGCCACAGAGTAATCTAACCAAACATTGTTTCTGGAAGTGCCTCCAGTGCCAGACTCACTAGCTTGAATAAGAAACACAGCTTAACAGTGAGCAGACATTCAATCCCCCCCCCCTATGCTTTCTCTTTGTCCAGTCCCTGTGCGCACATTTAAACGTGCATAGCCCAAATACTATCCTTTCCAGAGTATCTGCAACCACACCAATCAACTACAGGGGGTAAGAAAAATATACAGCCACAACAACTATCGTGGGTCACGTCACATGACCAGAAGATAAACATCCGCAGATATTATGTCCTCTGAGCTTCATCTGAGTGAGCAGGAGGGTTAACCATGACATCATCTGTCCATCGGACCGCAAAGCGACAGAGAGACAGCAGATGGCGCTAGACCACCGCAGGTTACATAATACTACTGAGCCACTGAAACTGGATCAGGGCGGCATTTCAAAGACAGTTCCTTTGTTGTCGAGGAGCACTATAATAATGTAGCCTAGAGATGACGACATGGAACTTGGAAAAATCTGACATCTTTCTTTGTCAGAGATGTAATTACATTGGAGCTCACCCCATGTCATTAATATGCATGGTGCGTGTAAATTGTCCAATCCCACTGATATTAGAGAGTAAACGAGGTGTAGAGTGCATGTCTTTCTTTATCCAAGACCAAACAATCAATACATATAAGAATTTTAATGATGCGAGTCGCAGATTAAGTCGTGTCCTATTGTATGTATGAAAATACCGCGTAAGAACGTGCTAACATATAGCTCATGATCTATGAATATATGTCAATGTATGACATAGGTCATAGTAATGGTTAAAATGTTATAGGTAATTATCAAAATCGATAGATTGTTGTTATCAATCGACATCATAAGATTCCATAAACAACAGCAGCGTGCGACATAACAATGCTGCAGGATGCTAGGAATGATGGAATGATCCGTCCATCACCACCTGTAGTGAGGAGTGTGTGTGCCAGAGTGTGTCTGTCTGGAGCCATGAGTCTGTGTCTGTCTGGCTCTGTGTGTATGTGTGTATGTGTGTATGTGTGTGTGTGTCTGCGTCTCTACGCATGCGTGTCTGGCTCTCTCTGTATGTGTGAGTGTGTGTGTGTGTGTGTGTGTGTGTGTGTGTGTGTCTGCTCGTGCGTGTCTACGTTGTCCCGTCTGCTTTGTATCCCGACTCCTCGCTCGCTGCACCTTTTGTTCCAGGTGGGCTCTGCGCAGCGACACCTTCTGCTCCAGCTTCTGCAGCTCTCTCTCGTGCTGGGCCTCAGTCTGCATCTTGATCTTGCTCTGGTAGGCGTTGAGCAGCTCCATCTCCTGTTGCAGCTGCTGCCTCAGAGCCTGGCACTCTGCTTCCTGGGCCTCATCCAGCCGCAGCTGAGACCCGCAGAGAGAAGGGGGGGGGGGGGGACACAAAGAAGAGAGAGAGAAAAGGAGGGGATGGAGGAGAGATGAGAAGAGTGAGAGAGGGGGGAGAGGGGAGGGGAGGGGGGGTGTAAGGACAGAGGAGAGAGGAGGAGAGATGGGGGGGTAATGAGGAAAGAGAGGAGAGGAGAAGAGAAGTGGAGGAGAAAAAGACGATCGAGCGGGAGAGAGAAGAGGAGAGGAAGAGGAGGGAAGAGGAGGGAAGAGATGGGAGGAAAGACGGTTACAATCTCCTACGAAAACCGGAATCCTCGTGATTATTTGAATCTCCTGCTCTCTTTACCTTAATAGTTCAAGCTCTCTGACTGTTGTAATGAAGGGGACAGGTCAACTAAAGTATATCATATTGCAATCGATATGGTTTTCATGACATCATACGATTTCTGTTCATACGATCGGTAATAATGTTCACATTAAATCTCTCTTGTTGAGGGGCGCTTAGGTGGCGTAGCGGACTAAGCGCTGACCATGTAACCGCAGGGTTCCCGGTTATATTCCGGCCGCGGACATATCCTGCATGTCATCCCTTCTCTCTCTCTCACCCATACTTCCTGTCATATCTCTACTATCTCTATCACAGTAAAAAGAAAAATATGAGTGGGACTGCCCCACTCAGAAAAAATAACTTAAAAAAAAAAAAAAATCTCTCTGGTTGTCAGGACGTTAGTCATCCGTCAGCTTGCAGCTCACCGCCTGCGAGGCCATCATCTCGTTGATGCTCTGCTCGTACTGTTCGGCCAGGATGGCCAGCTTGCGCGTCTGCTCCTCCTTCAGCGCCTTCAGCACGGTCTTGTGCTCGCTCTTGGGCGTCACCTCCATCTGGTGGTGTCTCAGGGCCTTGTACTGCTTGGTCTGGACCTTACACGTGTCCTGGAACTGCTTCTTGATCTGTAGCTCCATAGCCTGGGAAAAGGGACAAAGACAAAGTGGGGGTGTTGGAGGAGGAGGAGGAGGAGGGTGGTGTCGGTGCATCCACAGGTCTATCTCCCTGAGGGCATCTACCGTACATAATCAGCTGTTTATTTTTGCTTTGTCTGGAGCTTTAAATTGCTTAGAAGAAAGTTAATATCCGATTGCGACAAAGTGTGATTTCTATTCTAAGGTAGTGATGCAACAGTGATACAACTAACTACAAAACACGACAGTTGTATCACAGTTGCGTCACGTTTTTCCCCCAAATTAAAATAAACATTGCAAATGTTTTGTTCATCTCCCGTTACCACATTTGCATGTGTGTGATTCATCTCCACTAAAAGCGCCCAGACGGATATCTGAGCTCCACCGGCTCACCTTGAGGTTCTTGGGCTGCTGTCTGAGCTCTAGCACATGTTTGCGGTGCAGTTCTCGCTCGCGCCGGTTGTTGTACTCGATCTGGTTCTCCAGCTCGGTCTGGTGCTGCAGGCGGATCAGGTCCATACGCAGCTTCTGAAGGGTCTTCAGCTGCCGGTGCTCCAGCTCCTGGGTCGACTCGTCGTGGCGGATCAGCATGGCGTGCTCCATCTCCTTCTGGGTCTTCTTCTTGTTCAGCTCCTAGGTCACAGAGATAGAGAGAGATAGAGAGATAGAGAGAGAGAGAGAGAGAGAGAGAGAGAGAGAGAGAGAGAGAGAGAGAGAGAGAGAGAGAGAGAGAGAGAGAGAGAGAGAGAGAGAGAGAGAGAGAAAGAAAGAGAGATTAACATAGATAACTATTGTGTTTTCCCCAACTTGAAGAACTGTGTGGACACTTCGGAATTGCGTTCTGAAAAAAATATCTTTCCAAGTTCGGATGTTGCCATGATGAAATATAATTTGTTTTTCTTTTAGGAACTCTATCACATTTGGATTACTTTGGGAATTAGGCCGGCTGTAAAGTACTCGAATAAAGCCTTAAATCTCTGTTGTAGGCATTTTCACACAGAGATTAAGTCTGTGGTCAAATACTCCTCAAAAATCTCCTCTTGTTCATCATGTTCATCACTCAGAGAGGGGTAGCTTTAGAATATCATTCAAATACATGACTGGATTTTCGAGGATTCCTATAAAAGTCTCTTAATACTTAATGCTTAATACTTCTGAAACCCCCCACCCACCCCTGCCCTGCTCACCACCCCCGTGCCACCCCCTATCCCCAACCCCCTCCTGATCTACATAACAGATTTGGAGATTACTGCATTGTTGCGTTGCTTACTTTCTAATCTGCTTTCGCTAAAATGGGAACCACCTTTCCTTGCTCCCGAACAAGTAAAATACAGAGTGAGAAAAAGTTCATGTTGCTGATGTCATTTGAGGCCAATATACTGAAGTTCGTGTAAATATCATAAATCATAATCAATTCATTGGTTGTCAATTCCATTTCAACTAAATTCGATAAATTGGATAGGGGACATTTACATAACAATAATTCATGATGTCAAACTAGAATTTAAATGATTTCCATTAGATTGACCTCTGTATTGACATCGGTGTATGTAGCTACGCTACGCCTATCAGACACTTTCTCCATGTCGGTTCATTGTGCTTCTCCTTGCCTCTCGTATCTGCTCCTGCTCAAACTCGTGCTTCTTGATCATGACTTTGCGCTTGAAGGCCCGACAGTTCCTGTCATAGAAGACCCTCTGTTGGCCCAGCAGGTGGGCCTCCTCCTCGGCCTGGGAGTGCTGCATGTTCTCCTTGTGCTTGGACAGACGCTCCTGCTTCTCCTTCTTAGGCGTGCTGTGGTCCTCGTTCATCTCCTGGAAGACCAAGGGTGGGGGAGGAGGAAGGGGTGGGGTGGGGAGGGGTGGAGGAGGAAGGGGTGGGGTGGGGAGGAGGGGGGGAGTATGGATTTGAGGGTGATTGGTACTGTAATGCACTCACTTTCTATGCTGTGATGTAAGGACATTTTTTTTGAATCAGCACACATATTTTTTTAAAAAGACGGAAAAAGGCGTCTTAAACGGAAGCTTTGATCTGCAGTAGGCCTTCATCAGGGCCAAAAGCATTTTTAATAGTATACTGTCATTTTTAATAGTATACTGTCAAGTACATTTTTATCTACATTTTGTATCAACTTAGTCATTTCAACTATTATTTCATGGTGTAAAAGTAGTGCAAAGACGTCAAAGAGTCTTTCTTTGCCTCTCTTTTGGTACACTGCCACCTCAGGCTGCACCACATCTTGGATCGACAGTCTCTCTCCCAGACTGAATTTTCAAAGAGAGAAAATGGCTGATAATAGTGATTTAGACCCATCCCTATGTTAAAGAGTCCCCCCAAAAATCGGTTTCATAGATTTCTGGTTAAGTGACTTAATCTACAGCCCTAGCTAATGCACTTAACTCACTGAGGTTTGATCCCTGGTCTCCCGCTATTAATTTCACTACCTACAGTTTTGTGGGAGGTATCTCTGCTTTCAATGGCCCTCTTTAAACTGAGGTGACCTACTTCTGGTCAATGATCTGGTAACTGTCACATAATGTATCCCAACTCACAACAACCTCTCTGGGTTGGTAGAATACAGTGTCATGGCTGTAATACCAGAAATGCACATTGTGTGTGTGTGTGTGTGTGCGTGTGTGTGTGTGTGTGTGTGTGTGTGTGTCTGTGGGCGTGCGGGTGGGTGGGTGTGCGCGCGTGTGTGTGTGTATAGCGAGTAGGAGGAGTGACTCAGCACATCATTAGTAAAGTGTAAAGATAAAATGTGTGTATGTGAGCGTGTGTTTACGTGTAGGATGGTTGACTCAACGGTTCTACGCATGGTGCTATGTGTCATCATAGTACACAAGGAGGCGAGGGATTGAGAGGGGGCCGCCGCTACAGCTACTGTAGCTCAAGGCGACATACGCAACACAACCCACCTCCTTTATCTTCTCCTTGCACAGCTTGTACTGCTTCTTCTGATTATCTAAGAAGGTGGTCAGCTCCTTCTTCTGCTGGGCCACGATCTGCTGCTGGAACTTCTTCTCGTCCGCGGAGGTCGTCTTCATCTGAGGGAGATGATAAGAGAGAGATAGGCCGCCCGGGCGTTAGCTCGGGGGGGAGGAGGAGGCCTTATCTGGGGCGCAGCCTGAAGAGAGAACAGGGGTCGGGGAGGTGCGTGGAGGAGCTGGCTAACTGAACCGGCCTGGCTGCTACTATGCCTCCGTGTTAGGAAAACTGAAATGACCTCCTTGTTGTTGTGTGGAAACAATAAGACAATAAAACAATAAGACATTCATTGACTCAAGGATATTTGCACTGTATTAGGAGAAGGTGAACATGAATGTCTGTCTCTGGGTATGTGTGTGTGTGTGTGTGTGTGTTTTCACAGTTATCTAGATATTTACAAAGGGGGGCATGTCAGATCATCCTTTTGGCTGTCACCCTCCATGACCTTAGTGTTGAGCAACAGACCGACCGTGCCCGACCCAGTTATCCCAGCCTCATGACATCATCCCCATCTCCCACCCCCCCCCCCCTCCCCATCTCCCCCCCCCCCCTCCTCCACCCACCTCCTTCTCCGTGTGGATGGAGTGCCTCTTGGCCAGCTTCTCCAGCTCGATGTAGGCGTTGTTGGCCTGCGTCTCCACCTCCTTCTGCAGCTTCAGCCGGTGCTCGTCCATCTCCGCCTTCAGCTTGTTCTCCAGGGCGATCAGCTGCTTCTGGTGCTGCCGCCGCATCCGCTTGTACCCCGACATCTGCTCCCGCAGCTCGTTCTCCTGCTCGTGCTCCTGGATCTGCTTGGTCACCTGCGAGGGGAGACGAGGGGGTCAGCGGGGGGAAGGGGGACAGATGACAGATGGGTTAGAGAGGTCAAAAGAAGAGGGGCGCTTAGGTGGCGTAGCGGACTAAGCGCTGACCACGTAACCGCAGGGTTCCCGGTTCGATTCCGGCCGCGGACATATCCTGCATGTCATCCCTCCTCTCTCTCTCTCTCTCACCCATCCTTCCTGTCAAATCTCTACTGTCTCTGTTACAATAAAAATGAAAATATGAGTGGGACTGCCCCACTCAGAAAAAATTACTTAAGAGAGAGGTCGAAATAAAAAAAGAGAGGTCAAAGAGTAAGAGTCAAGGAGTAAGGGGGGGGGTTGGGGTGGGATCAAGCCTGCAGTATGATCCAACAGGTGTAGGCAGCTACATAGGCTAGGGGTACAGAGACCGTTGACTAGGGCCTCACTCGACGATGCTTCTCGAGGTGTGCCGATCCTCTGCTCGCGCACGTTTAAGAGTTTATTAGGACCGACCGTGGCGCGACTGATTCCGTGTGAACGGAGTTCAAGTGACGTCTCGCTGCTATTCTTATAGGCTGTGTGCGTGTCATCAACAGGTCAATCTATGAAGAAAGGGTCAGAGTCACAACAAACAGTCTTTCATCTCAGAGTCAGAGACACACAGTCACGAGGACACCTCAAACATCCCACACAGAAGCTCAGAAAAGTTAAATAAGTACTATAGTAAATAGTAGATAAGAAAATAGAATAAAGTCAAACTAAATCATTAGTGACAAAACCACTAAGCTGACAATTCACCTATACTGTACACATCCAAGAACAAGCCAGCCAAAACCACAGCCTCTAATAACCACTACCAATCATGAAAGCCTTTGGCTTCACCAGACTAACCAACCTGACAGAAGGGACTGTCACGATCGCCATAGTAGTCCCCCATCTTCTCATAACTCCCTCCGGTGGTCTTCAGGCCAAACATGATGGCGACGTTAACCAAGTGTGCGAGCATCCAGAAGCCTTGTGTGGCATCGTGCGTCCCGAGGACCCCCTTCGAGCTCAACCCCAAAACCGCCCAGAGTTTGACGACGCTACAGACCACGACACAGGCAGGCAGGAGGGCAGGCGGTCGTGTGAACTGTGAATGAGGGAGCGGTGCTCCGCGGGCCAACAGAGCACAGAGCCGCTCTTTGGGGGCTAAAGCGGCATAGAGCAGGTGGGTCACATGAATACCTCATTGAGAGGGAGAGGGAGGGAGGGAGGGGGGGGTAGGGGAGGAGGGAGAGAGAGAGAGAGTGACTAGGGGAGAGAGGGAGAGAGTGAGAGCAAGAGAGAGAGAGAGGGGGGAGGAGGGAAACAGGGGAGAGGGAGAGAGAGCGATCCCCTCTCTTAATCTGCCCCGAATCAATACCCCTACTGTAACAGAGGGCCAATCCTAGTCACTTGCTTTCTGCCACATTGCCACAATGGGCCAAGTCAGGTCATGTGACCGACTTTCACACAAGGCTCACAAGGAAGAGGGAATCCTGATTCGGTGGGCAGGGGGGGGGGGGGTTGGACACATTCAGGTTAAAGGTGACAGTCATGAAATGTGATATAACAGGCCTATTCCTTTATTTAGCCAGGTAGATCTTTGAGAATAATTTCTCTTTTACAGCCTGGTTGGACAAGACGTACATGGATGAAGTTGTGTTGTGGATTTTGAATACCTCATTAAAACAAATGTCAGTAGTTGCTTTGTCGAAGTCTTCCACATGTCACGTCGAGCACTTTATTCAAGTATTGTAATTGGGTCGGTATTGGATGGATTTCCCTTCCAAAACGTCAACAGGATGTTGTATTTTGAGATGTTGAGGAGGAGGAGGAGGAGGAGGTCAAGGACCACTGCTAAAGTGACATATGGTGAAGTCATCTGGTTAAAGTTTAAAGCAAGGAAAACAAGGGGCCTCAACATCGCACTCCCTTCCTGTGGACAGGAAGAGGCCTCTCTCTGACAGTTCGCCTCTACCAGAGGAACGTCTATTACAATGACAGGTTGTGTTGAAATGTTTAAAAATCAAAACCTTGGAGATTCATCCGTCTTCGGACGGTCTAGAGAGAACTCCGCGGTGACGAGCGGTGAACGTTTCCTTGAAAGACATTTCCTGGGACCGTTTAAAAACCATCTTACAGTGGGTATTCATATTACACCCGACAAGATGCAACGCTCAGCGTTTACCATAGGGTGGCTTAACTAAGTAGGTTCGACAGACCTGCGGCAGTTGGCATGAACAGGTGAGACGTGAAAGCTTGAATCATACGTAAGGTATGGCTACAGATCAGGGTATAGCAGGGGAGGCTGGTGGAGGTAGAAATCAGAGGGCAGGGTCATTGTAATGTGAAAAGAGCGATATGCATTTCAATGAGCGGGTCCTCCGATTTCTACCTCCACCAGCCTCCCCTGGTGTACGCTATGCTTATGCTGCAGAGTTAGGACTATTCCTCTCAACTGTTTCACTGTTGCAATCCTGACCTGGAATAACCCCATCCCTCTCTTCTCCCTCTCCTCCAGATGGGGCTCACTGTCCTTTTCCTCTTTACCTCTCTCTCTCTCTCTCTCTCTCTCTCTCTCTCCTCCCCCCGTCCCTCTCTCCTTCTCACCACTATCCAACGCTCCTCTCCTCTCTCCTCTCTCCTCTCTCCCCCTCTCTCTCTCTCTCTCTCTCTCTCTCTCTCTCTCTCTCTCTCTCTCTCTCCTCTCTCTCCTCTCTCCCCTCTCTCCTCTCTCTCCTCTCTCCCCTCTCTCCTCTCTCCTCTCTCTCCTCTCTCTCCTCTCTCTCTCTCTCTCCTCTCTCTCTCTCCTCTCTCTCCTCTCTCTCTCTTCTCTCTCTCTCTCTCTCTCTCTCTCTCTCTCTCTCTCTCTCTCTCTCTCTCTCTCTCTCTCTCTCTCCCTCCCTCCCTCAGTCTCACTCATCTGTCTTTCCTCCCCCTCCCGCTCTCTTTCTCCCTCTTTTATTCTCTCTCTACCTGCTGAATCCAGTCTAAGCGAGCGAAGGTCCATCTGGGGACGTCTGCTTACGGCAAATGGAGATGATGTCATCGTTCCAGACCTCGCAGCACAAAGCGACTAACACGTCGTCTGAATGACACAGCTATCGTAGCGCAGCGTTAACACGGCATGGTTTGTGGAAGGAAGGAAAACTAAACAGATCAACTTATTGACATATAGAGCCTGGTTTCAACAATACAGAACGAGGGTTATAATGGAAAACGACAACAACAACAACAAAGGTAAAAACAGCCCAGTCAAAACCACGGACAACAGACAGCACAGCAGCAGCACACGCCAGTCAGTAGATCTGTCAGTGAAGGACACAGACACACGCAGACACGCACAGACACACACACACACACACACACTTTTCTCCCAGTTTCCCCAGTCCTCTGGTTTTCTCCCCCCAGTCCAGAGATCTGAGGAACAGCTTACAATTAAAACCAGTGGGAGGACAGACACCACTAGGCTGCTTACTAGAGCCCGTTTCCATGACAACAGACATGGAGCGAGGCAGGGTAATAACCCCCCCCCCCCCCCCCCCCCCAACTCAAAACATAGTGAGGGGGCCTGAGAATGACATATTGCTGAGAGGAAAACTACAGGAGAGGGAGGGGTGAGAGAGGAGCGGAATCACAGTGTTGTAAGACCAGGAGGAGACAAAGGGCTTGAATGAGAGGAAGGACAGGAGAGGAGAGAGGAGAGGAGAGAAAGAGACAGACAGACAGTCACAGATAGGGAGGGAGGGGGGGGGGCGGGGAGTGGGAAAAGATGGGCAGAGGTTCTGGGAGTCGTCATTTTTTTCCCCCCAGAGAGGAGAGAGAACGAGCAGGCGACAGCAGAGACGGAACCTCACCAGCGATGCTGACTTGATGGTGGCGAAGCGGCTCTGGTTCTTGTAGTTGTGGGCCTGGCTCTTGTCTGAGGAGGCTGGCCGCAGCTCAGGCCGGGGGTCCCTGTGGGGGCCGTCATCCCAGTTATACAGGTGGTCCTGACAGAGTGAGAGAGAGAGAGAAACTGACTTTGATGCTTTTTTCTTACAACATTTCACCAGGTCTCAAAAAAGCAGCATTCGGGTCGGTTTGGACACATATAAAGCTGGAATGTGTTAATACAGTCATCTATTCAAACCTAGTCTAGAGACTGGAGAGGGTCTAGACTGAGGAGACAGCAGGGGTTGTGACGAGGAGCTGATCGAGGTGGGTGAAACCGAGACCCGTGAAACCCCCCCCCCCCCCCCAAACCGAGACCTTTATCTGAACCGAGCTGTGTTCACAACCTGCCCCTCCGTACAGCTGCACGGAGAGAGAGAGAGAGAGAGAGAGAGAGAGAGAAGAGAGTCTGTATCAGTACACATCTACAGACGACTGTCTCGGTAACCGCTGTTGTTTAACACACCCACGCGAAAAGCGTTGCGATGCGCCCGTGGCCCGTTCAGGAGGTTACATCGTTAATAACGATCCGTCAGCGCAGACAGAGAGACGCTGCCTGACGCAGGAATGACAGCCCGCCGTCACCCCGCTTCTGAAGCGGAGCGCGTCGCCGCTTCACCAAAGACGTGCCGAGTGTTCCACATGAATGTCAGGCATTCAGTGTGTCGTCTTCACGAGAGGAGGGGGAGGGTGGGGGAGGGGTGTGTGTGCGTGTGTGTGTGTGTGTGTGGGGGGGGGGGGGGGTTGTTAAAAGAGGAGGATCTTTGTCCTCTGGGTGTGATTCACGTTGGTAATGAACTTTGGGGTTGTGTGTCTGCTGCTGGGAACATCTCAATAGGAATCAAGCCCAGTGGGCTTCGGGAGAGTGGAAGCACTGTGTCTCTGGTTTCCATGGCTTCGGGAAGTGTGTGAAGGGTTAAGTTTGTTCATGAATACACTCCTGTTGGTACTGTGGTTGTGTGTCTGCTTCTGTTAGTCCTGGATGTTTGAGTTTTGCGCGCGCGCGCGCGCGTGGTGTGTGTGTGTGTGTGTGTGTGTGTGTGTGTGTGTACAGGTGTGCGTGTGTGTGTGTGTGTGTGTGTGTACAGGTGTGCGTACCCCTGAGAAGTATTGTTCTTGAGAACAGGGGTTGGATTAGAGTGAGTGGGTAGTGCTATTACTCCTATGTATCTATGCCTGTGTGTGTGTGTGTGTGTGTGTGTGTGTGTGTGTGTGTGTGTGCACTATTGTGTTTGCTTATGCTCCCCCTGAGAACAGTCATTCTTGCGCCCGTGGGTTGGAGTCGGGAGTGGCCCTCTGCGGCTCGGTTGGTAGACCACGGCGGTAACAACACTTAGGTTGCGCGTTCGATTCCTGTCGTGTACGTGCGCACTGGGCAGGAATCGAACCGACAACCTAAGCGTTGTAAAAAGAAAAAAAGGCATTTATTATTTTGATTCTAATTAGAACGGAGTGTGTTCTAGTGTGTGGGTAGCGGCAGGGTAGGGCGGTGTGTGTGGCTACCTTCTGGGTGGTGTGTGCCGAGGACTCCAGGGTGCTGTCGTAGTCGTGCATCATGGTCATGTCGGAGCAGCTCTCGTTCAGCACCTCCTGCATGCTGTTGACGCTGCTGCTCTGGCTGCCCGTGCTCACCGAGGTGCTGGGGATGGAGTGGTTACTGCCCAGGCTGTTCATCTTACAGCTGGCCTGTTCGCTGTCCTGGAGAGACACACACACACACACACACACACACACACACACGTACACACACACACACACACACACACACACACACGCACACACACACGTACACACACACACACACACACACACACACACACACACACACACACACACACACACACACAGACATAGAAACGTCAGTGTTCACACACGAAGGCATGTATGGGTGCACACAAGCGCACGCACGGCACGCACACACATAAACATCGAAATGTCAGTGGTCACATACACAAAAGCTTGTACAGTATGTGTGCACACAAGCACACGCAAGCACACACACGCACACACACACACACACACACACGTTCCCAAATGGCCTCATTAAGCTCCCAACGACCTTGATACAGCAAAAAGCAGACTGACCTCCAGAGGCCAACAGAGTCAAAGTCAGACCAAATTGCCCATTAACCTTTTCACCTGGATATGTCTGTGTAGCCCTGCATTCATCATGTCTGTGTAGCCCTGCATTCATCATGTCTATGTAGCCCTGCATTCATCATGTGTGTGTGTCTGCTCAGGCCTGACGGAATTAGTGCGTTTGAGTGTGTCTCACACAACAATGCTTGTAGCACAAGGCACGCGCACGCACGCACGCACACGACACGCACGCACACACAGACACACAGGCACGCACGCACAAACACACAGCCACACACGGACACATACTCACACACACACGCACGCTCGCACGCACGCACACACGCACACACGCACACACACACACACACACGCACACACGCACGCCCACGCGCACACACAGGCTAGGGAGGAGGACCCACAGGGAATCAAAAACAATGGCCTTCAGAAGCACCGGCCTGTCTGGACCAATCTCATTCATTGTGAATCATTGGTATATGTTTATCTAGAGTCATAGAGACATGTGACTCTATTAGTGCTATTAATAAATGTGTTCTTGTGTAATGTCATGAGCTAGGGGCTACGGCAGCGGCCACAGTACATGCAGATGTCAGCAGCAGTCCGAAACAATGACACTGAAACGCAAGAGGAAAGCTGTGTCGCACTCGTCCGTAAGTGCTGTAGTGTCGCTGCTGAGGATTGTGGGAGCGAGGTCAAAACGAAGGCTGACCTGAGTCGCCTCGCGTGGGATCATGTGACGACGGCGACAGCGCAAGGGTGCGTTCGTAAATACGCTCCGGAACTCTGATCAGCACTCACGGAACGCCTCTTTGTCCAATCAAATGACTCGGCCGCTCCGTGACGTTGAACCCAGTGTGCGCTCTGGCGATCTCAGAGCGGAATTTACGAACGCACCCCACAGGCTACTCAGTGGTCAACACATGGCCAGGGTATCACCATGTCAACATGTGTTGACTGCTGGGAGCATTCCATGTATTGCCTATGGTGGGGGGGGGTCAGCCCTGTACTGTGTAAAGCCCTTTTGCACCCCCCCCCCCCCCGCCCTCTCCCCACTCCCCTGGCCTCCCCTCCACCTCCCCCCTCCTGGCCTCCACCCCCCAAACCCACCCCCCACCTCCCCTGGCCTCCAACCCCCCATCTCCCTCCTCTGCCCTCACCTCCTCCTCCTCCTGGCTCTCCCCCATGGGCCCGTTGTGTTTCTCCTGGTACAGGATCTTCTTCATCTTGCGGTACTGCAGGTTGTCCAGCTCACGCACCGCGTCCTTGGTCCTCTGGATGAGGTCGATGAGGACCCGCGGGGGACGCTCCCGACGCACAAAGTCATGCTGAGAGAGAGAAAGAGAGAGAGAGGGAGTGAGAGGGAGAGAGAGAGGTCAAAGGTTATTCACAAAGGTGGTATGAGGGCTGTTAGGGTTACTCTTGTTCTCTTAGTCACCCGTGGTCGACTATGCATCACGCATATCATCATCCTTACAATGTTATTTCTACGCAACAGAAAAAGGCCCACCTACGGTGTGCTCTTCAGATAACGACAACGCACACCGTGGGCCGTGTGTGTGTGTGTGTGTGTGTGTGTGTGTGTGTGTGTGTGTGAGGTGGCAGCGCCCACTACACAGCCTACAGGACACACTACTGTTACATAATGCTTTCTAATGAAACACTTGACATTGTGACGAAGTGAAGGAGAAAGACTGTTCGTGTCAGTGATGTGATACTCAGTTATCAGCTGTCGAGCTCCGAAACATCTCACTGTCATTTGACTGAACTGCCACAGTTGGTCACTAGAGGGCGCCTGTGGGTTGTTAAGTCTACATTGAGTTTGCGCTGGCTTCCAGGGAATACCACTGTAGCACATCCTATAAAACACATATGGGGCCCACACACACACACGCACACACACACACACACACACACACACACACCACACACACCACACACACACACACACATGACATCACGTTCCTGATGTTCCACATTCCGTCACATTCCTATTGGCTAAATGGCTCAGTGGTAATGTATGCAACCACAAGGGGGTCCCGAGCTTTTTCCACACACACCTCCAGATGTTGGGTCAAAATCACTCATTCTGCAGGATGATTACATCATGCTCCGGAATTAGAGATGAGCAAATATGCCGTTTCAAACGGAGTGAGTGAGTGAGTGAGTGAGTGAGTGAGCGAGCGAGCGAGCGAGCGCTCCCATCCCGTCACATGGAGCAGGCTGGGTTGAGAGAGAACTAATCTTCGGGATAATCCCTCTCCGAAAAGGAAATCAAAAACCTGCGATCCTGGGAGCACGGCGAAAGGACAGTTTCCACTCACATTTCACACCCTTCCCCCTGTTGTACAGTATCAACCCCCCCCCATATGTATCTACCCCCTCATGTCCACCATGTTTACATGCTTTGTAGATCATGCGGTAGGCCACTGTAGTTTTAGTGTGATTGTTTGAATCTGAGAAGAGTCGTTTCATCTAGAGAGGAGGTTCGGACTTGAAGCAAAAGCGTCGACAGAGAAAGGCCAGAGATTAGTGACCTGATTTCCCACCGAAAGAGCTCGGGGGTTGGGGGGCTGTGTGTGTGTGTGTGTGTGTGTGTACCCTACCCTGGCTGAGTAGAAGTCACCGACCACAATGGGTTAAATGTCGGATTTGGGTCAGGTATGCTGATCTGTGCCTATGGGCACCTGCTACCCAGTGCCCATGATTTACCCCCAACCGCCTGACCCCACCAGCCCCCTCAGCCCCTCAGACTTCCTGGGCAGGCCAGGTGCCAGCGTCCCCCCTGCCTGGAGCACTAGAGAGAGAGAGCGTGACAACCAAGAACATAAAACTCTTAGCCCGCGATAGGATTACCTGTCAGCCAAACAAACAGAAAGATCAACGCTCAATTACACGGACACACAATGAACACACACACACACACACAATGAACACACACACACACACACACATGCAGATTAGCGCGAGACTGCCTGACAGGACACACAAATGACAAAGGCCTGGTGAGCTATAGCTACCATGAAAACACAAACCGCCGGTACTCAACGCGTCTACAGGGGCAGTTTCACATCAGCTTTCGCTGAGAGTCAGGGGAACTGAGTCGGCAGGTACAAGCATACGTGTACACACACACACACACACACACACACACACACACAGAGGCCTCATCCACCTCACACACAAGGCCTGCCACCGGAAAAGGGGCCTGAGAGAGAGAGAGGAAACAGAGACAAAAAAAGAGACAAAAAAAAAAAGAAGTACCCCCCCCCCCCCCACACCCCCCACCCCCCCAGTGGAGTCTTTGATTCCTATTTTTTCAAGAGCCGTGGGTGGGACTGAGTCATCCAAGATGAGTCAGCCACAGGAAGTGAGGTCAAAGCCCAACTGTTCATAGATAAAAGGACGTGCACTCACTCGCAGCAGCTCCCCCGACGACGGGCGGTCCTGAGGAATCTTGAGTAGGCAGTAGTCAACGAAGCTCCGGAAGGGGTCGGACCTGGAACAGAGGGATGGAGGGATGGAAAGAGAGGAGGTGGAACGAGGGGAATAGAAAAGGCAACGAGGAGGACACAGGATCAAAGACGAGGCAACATCATGTACAGTGAAACAGTCTTGGAGTACAGCCTAGAGTAGTGAACACAGGATGTCACGGGATGTCGATATTGAGGCGGCGACATCAGAACAAACAATAATGACACACACACACACACAGGACTGGACAACAACAGCCGTCGCTACTTATATGTAGAACCATCGACTCGATGTGTGAGGTAATAATCTCCCAAACTAATATGGCTGTATGCACATCTCTGTATCATCAACTAATTCCAAAACATAGTCATCTCTATAAAGTACAGTCAGATCACAGGGCAGGTGGGGGGGGGGTTCGGGGGAACGTCAGGGTAAAGTTGTGACAATATTCACTCAAAACTAAAAAATCACGGTGAGCGATGCTTTCCCCTCTTAAAAATACTTGAACTTCAAAGGTTTGTTTGACCCAGATTATAATAATAATAATAATAATAATAATAATAATAATAATAACTTGAATTATTTAACTTTCAGGATACCCAAGGTCACTTTACAGAGATAGAGGAATGAACAAAAAAACAGTCAGACAAACAAAACAACAACAGAACTAGAGGCCAAAGGCCTTGGTGAACAGACGGGACTTGAGGGTTTTAAAGGCGTCCAGGGTGGGGATGTTGAGGGTTTTAAAGGCGTCCAGGGTGGGGATGTTGAGGGTTTTAAAGGCGTCCAGGGTGGGGATGTTGAGGGTTTTAAAGGCGTCCAGGGTGGGGATGTTGAGGGTTTTAAAGGCGTCCAGGGTGGGGATGTTGCGCATCACCGCAGGGAGAGAGTCCCAGAGGGTGGGGGGGGGCTGCCACGCTAAAAGCTCTGTCCCCGAAGGTTGGCAGGTTGGTGCAGGGGGGGGGGGCGGGGGGGGGCAAGCAGGCCTGAGTCGGACGGCCGCAGGTTTCGGGGAGGGGCGTGTGGGCGGCGGAGGAGGTCGGATAAGCACTGAGGGGCACGGGCATGGAGGGACTTGTAGGTGAGGAGGAACATTTTGGATGAGATGCGGGACTTGACCGGATACCGGAGGAGGTGGACGAGGGTGTGGGTGATATGCTGCCGGTTTGGAGTGTCTCAATTATTTGCCTGAAAAAGATCTATGACAGACCGGAAGCTTGCGCAATAAAACGTTGATTTCTGCACAGTTTTTTGAGTGTGCAGAGAGTGCTGCATCTTTTCAGCTCGATTATTTAACAAATGTACTGTGTCAACATTCCAAACAGTATGCTCTGTACGGAATGTCTCTTTAAGAGTCCCTGTGTGATGATGTCACCAGCTTCATCTGTGCTCGATGCATAGGCCCTGAGGCCTCTCTGGAACCCTTCCAACACTCCACTGACTATACCAGAGGACCGCAAACCCTGCTGCCTTACATTACTTTGCTCAGCACAACACAAGAAAAATGAATGCTAATTCCGAATTATGCATATTCTTCCCCAAAAAACTAGGAAAATAAGAAAAAAATGAAATATTCATTGGAAATTCCTGGGTTACGTAATTCACACAAGCCTACACCGTTCCCGACTCGGAGTCTTAAGTGAGAACAATGAACCCTGACTGGTTAAAGAACGTGCGCTATGTGAAGGGAAAATAAAAAGCTTACACCCTTCAGGCCAAGTACCCTGGTAAGAGAGGTAGCGCGTGCAGCCGCTTGCCTTGGCTGTGGTATCGGAGAAACCTGCGTGAGCAGGAAAGTGTTCACCCGTACCTGTACTGTATGTTCAAAATCTCGGTCTACTCATATCTAGGGTCCAGACCCAAACTTCACCCTACTTCAACATGTTATGATATGATACTACGTACACCTCCATTACAGCGAAGGTTGGGTGAATGATTGAGCCAGATATCACCCCCCCCCCCCCCACACACACACACACAGCAGGCAGGGTCAGGGCATCAAGGTGCAAGCACACAGATACAGTGAGAGGGGAGAAAAAAAAAAAAGCAATTGCTACCGCTCTCCCTCTCTACATCCTGTCCTCCCTCTCTGCCTCCCTTAATCCCTCTCTCCCTGCCTCCAACTCACACCATCCCTCCCTGTCACCTTCCCTCTGCCTCACTCTCTCTCTCGCTCACTGACGCCCTCTCTCCTTCCCTCGGTTCACCTCTCCCTCCCTCCCTCACCCTGGCCCCCCCCACCCCCAGCCTCCCTGCCCTCCCATGGGGTGTGTGGTTCACCGTGTGGTAGAGCAGTAGTAGCCCGTGTCAGTAGCCTGAGGCACGGTTCTTTAAATAGGGCCTCACTGTGTTCAGGTGGTTATATAAGACTCTCGTCTGAGCGTCACAACGACGGGAGGGAGGGGGGAGGCAGGGGAGGGCACGTAGGGTCACAGGTAGGGAGGGGGGACGGAGGGGGTTAGGGAGTGGGGCGAGTAGGGAGGGGGGGACGGAGGGGGGTTAGGGAGTGGGGCAGGTAGGGAGGGATGCAGAGGGGTGTTAGGGAGTGGGGCAGGTAGGGAGGGGGGGGGGCGGAGGGGGGTTAGGGAGTGGGGCAAGGTAGGGAGGGGGGACGGAGGGGGGTTGGGGAGTGGGGCAGGTAGGGAGGGGGGGCGGAGGGGGTTAGGGAGTGGGGCAGGTAGGGAGGGAGAGATGCAGAGGGGCGTTACGGAGTGGGGCAAGGTAGTGAGGGGGGGCGGAGGGGGGTTAGGGAGTGGGGCAGGTAGGGAGGGAGGGATGCAGAGGGGCGTTACGGAGTGGGGCAAGGTAGGGAGGGGGGGCGGAGGGGGGTTAGGGAGTGGGGCAAGGTAGGGAGAGGGGACGGAGGGGAATTAGGGAGTGGGGAAAATAGGGTCACAGGTAGGGAGGGGGGGGGGGGGGTCAACAGCTCGACAGGAGGACTTACCACTCGTTGGACTGGAGCGTGGGAGAGTCGTTCTGGGCGATGTGATATAAGGCACTCATGGCGTTCATGTTGAATAGGGGCGGCTTGCGTTCCGCTAACAAAGGGAAAGAGAGAGAGAGAGAGAGAGAGACTCTAGTTGACCAGGGGAGAACAATGGAGACAATACTTGACCGTAGGAATCCCTGTGTGTGTGTGTGTGTGTGTGTGTGTGTGTGTGTGTGCCATGATCATATATCATCATAAAGGCCCTCCATACTGTTCATCACTTGATAAACCTGAGCTATGATTGAGCTCCATGTTGACTCGATTATGTACATCAGGTCTGTGTCGCTGTGCTAGAAGCAGAAACACGCTTACAGGAAGTGCGGTAGTGGATCCAATATCTTGGTTGAAGCATCATGTTGCAACACCAGGGTTGTGGGTTCGATTCCAGCATGGGCCTCATACTGTAATGTGTATGTGTGTGTGTGTTGTGTCTGTGCGTCCTCAATGTTTAACATCTGCACAGACTCTGCTGTATCATATTTCATACATGTGACGTGTGTGTGCATAATCCTAGCTGCAACTTGCTTTAGGTAAGATGTCTCTGCTAATCCAGCCATTACGCTAATCGTCCTCATATGGAGCTGTCCTTATATGGAGCTGTCCTTATATGGAGCTGTTCTTATACGGAGCTGTCCTTATATGGAGCTGTCCTTATATGGAGCCGTCCTTATATGGAGCTGTCCTTATATGGAGCTGTCCTTATATGGAGCCGTCCTTATATGGAGCTGTCCTTATATGGAGCTGTCCTTATATGGAGCTGTCCTTACCCAGTTCAATACAGGTTATCCCCAGGGACCAGATGTCCACTTTCCCCTCGTACTGGCCCTCGTCCATGGCTAGGATCACTTCCGGAGCCATCCTAGATCACAAACAACCAACGCCAACACCACAACCACCCAGTCATGAAGCATGGGGGGAAAACAAATAAATACAAAATCTTGAACCATTTCCTAATCTTTTAAAACCCTCTGGAGGTCTTAGAGACCCTTTGGTATGCAGTGACAGCAGATCAGGTTTCAGTAACGCGTTGTTGTCGTGGAGGGAGTACGGTATGCGTTCGATTTTAACGTGATCACCGTGGCAGACAAAGCAGTGTACTGTTGGGAGTACGATAGGATGAAGTCTGATGGTGACAAAAAGCAATGTGTTCTGTAAAATGTGTTTTGTTTATTAAACGTTTTGCCCGACAAGGCCGGTTTCTATGGCTATGGCGAATGACCGGTTCGCTTTCATACGAGAGTAGGAGAGTAGTAGTCACATTCTAGCTGTAACTTCTTCACTGTAACGCCTTGTGTTTGGCGGTGAGGAGGCGAGTTGGAGGTACACGCTACTGACCAGTAAGGTGTTCCCACGAAGGAGTTGGCAGGAGAGGCTATGGAGGCGGAGCCAAAGTCGGCCAGTTTGACCTGGCCTGGTTCAGTCAACAGGATGTTTCCAGCTTTCACATCTCTGTGGAGGAGCAACAGGGGTCAGGGGTGAAATTGCCACAAAGGTCTGTTGGCAAACAAGATCATCTTAAGCCCACTGAAGGTTATGTAGGATCGGTAAAAGACGGTTTTTATCGCAACCCCTGGACGGCTAGGGTGGTGGAGATGGTTGGGAATCATGTGGTTGGACATTACAACGGCATGGCTAGCTAGCTAGCTAGTTTTTAAGTAGAGGCATGGTTCTTTTAAACAGAGTAACACTTGACACGTCAGTTGTTAACTTGTGTGGTGAATAAACATACAGTATCTTCGTCCTCTTTTCACAACCTTGATAATCAACATTCCAGCGGCATGATCCGTGATCGTTAAACGATTTTTTTCAGGTTCAGAATTGCCCCATCAGTGGATGTTTTTGAGTAATAAATACGTCATACGATGATCCAGGACCACAGTAAAAAAAAAAAAGATATGGATTTCATAACTTTGTGATAAAGGGGGACTTTCAAGAAGGGCTTGTCAGAATGCGAACATTGAACTGACATTTCTATTGGATAGATATGACCAGCATGCCTGAGGGGGTCTAATCTAATGATGAGTTAATTACCAAACATGTCTCCAGCTCTCGTCTCAGCTGAAACTTGTTCTGTTGAGAAACAAGGGGTTTTTAGTTGGACGGAACAGAACAAGAGCAACCTCACCTGTGAATCATATTATGGGAATGTAGGTAAGCCAGTCCTAGCAAGGCACCATGGGTTATGGCAGCAATTTCAACCTCTTGGAGCGGTTTCTTATGAACTGGAACAGAGGGAGGAGAAGGGAAAGAAGGAGGGGAGAAGAGGAAAAACAAAAAGCGTCAGCGTTATCTAGAGAAACAGGCCGGGGTACATACCTACATATCTGCCCTTACTGATACCACGATGACACCCTCAGTAGAGTCGTGTTATTGGGTTCGGGCTAATATGTGAAGGGTTATAATGGAGGGTTATAAAACACATTCCCTGTGAGCTGTTGTCGCTCAAAGGGCATAGAGGAAATGACCGGGAGGGAATTCTTGAAGTTCCTCAAACACACAAAAAAAAACGGGTCGAAATACAAAAGACGTGTCATAGCTGTTGAAACATGTATCCATGACAGTGGTGGAAAAACAAACAGGTCGTAAAAATACCACGTAGCGGGGAATGTTTGAAGACTATACATCCACACTGGGATATAGACAGGGGTCATTGTTAAAGTAGCATTAGAACGTTGTTATGGAAGAGCAGGAGTATTATCGAGTCGTTATCAAGCTATAAGAGAGTAATTTTACAGCTACCATAATGACATACTGGGGTCAATTCAGGTGTAATGCAACACAAAGGTGTCAACACAGCTTCTGTGTCTTTCTGTCTCACAGAACTCAACTTAAAACATTTTGTTTTATTATGTCAAGTGTGTATTTATGGTGCTTTCTCGATATACATAATTAAAAATGAAAAATGTTTTCTGTTGCGTGACTGAATTCCCAACTGGAACTAGACATTGACGTGCGAGACTCCCATGTGTGCGCGCAGCACATTTGACTCACCCTCTAGAAGGTCTGACGCGGAGCCCAGGCAGTACTCCATCACCAGCTGCAACACACACACACACACACACACACACACACACACACACACACACACACACAGATGTCAGAGGGAGACACAGCTGGACAACCAAAAACACACCCAGGGTACAAATATGAGCAACTTATTACATAACGAGGCATTAACTACTAGGAAGAGACAATCTATTTGAATAGCCCTGTTCACAGTTGTGTGTGTGTGTGTGTGTGTGTGTGTGTGTGTTTGTGTGAGTGAGTGTGTGTAAGAGACATAAAGACAGACAGACAGACAGACAGACAGACAGACAGACAGACAGCCAAACAGACAGACAGACAGACAAACACACAGACAGACAAACAGACACACAGACAGACAGACAGACAGACACACAGACAGACAGACACACAGACAGACAGACAGACAGACAGACACACAGACAGACAGACAGTGAAAGCAGAGCTTTAATAGGGCGAGCCTCTCCACTGACCCAGGCAGTGTTGTCCTTCAAGTAGCAGCCTTTGTACTCGATGGTGTTTGGGTGTCGCAGCTGTTCCAAAAACTTGACTTCTTTAATGATGTCTTGCCACTTCTGCCAAGAGGGAGAGAGAGATAGAGAGAAAGAGAGAGAGAGAGAGAGAGAGAGAGAGAGAGAGAGAGAGAGAGAGAGAGAGAGAGAGAGAGACACACAGACGGTGTCAGAGTTACAGCTGTTTTGGGGAAGCTTAAACAGATTAAAAACACATCGATCCTGATAATGTTAACCAGGGTTTACGGTGAGGTCATCAGAAACTCTCTCCACGGGCTAGGGTCAACCACGCAAGGGAGCCCTGACCCAGACCTGACCTCCGCTCTGGACAGGGTTCATTGAGGGTCGACGGGAAGTAAGATTCACAGAACCACTCCAAACCCCAAGCCCCGTTTGGATCGCAGAGAATGTTGGACCTCTGTTTTTAGGGCCCGAGGTAGGGCTGTTCCAGAGGTCACAATGGCCGGAGTGAGAGACTTCTCTCACCTCGGTGGTCTGTTTGCCATTGTAGGACATCTTCTTGATGGCCACCACCTCGTTAGAGTAGGAGTTCCGGGCCTGCGGAGAGAGGGGATAGATGAAAAAAAAGGGATCGTGAGCAAAGGCATTTCTCGTAGAAAATAATACAGCAGTTGTTGGGATACAGAGTATCTTTGTTACAAGTAGGAACTGGCCCCAAGTGAGAATACAGGCTTGCTTGCGTCAGAGGTCTATTCATTTATGAAGAAAAAAAAAGCGTAGTATTTCTAGACCTGCAGGTCGACAGTTAGCTAGCATATACTGTACATACAGTACGCCTGCAGAGGCTGGTGGAGGTAGAAATCCGAGGGCGGGCTCATTGTAATGCTAATGGTAATTAGCATTAATGGTATCTAATCCAACACATCCTATTCCGTTCCATTCATTCCCTTCCTCTGATTTCTACCTCCAAAAGCTTCCCCTGGCACACTCCTCCTGGAGCTAGAGTGGAGGCTAAGAGCTAGTAAAAGTAGGTCACATGACTGCAATTAGGGAACCCAAATCAATTGTCTCTCTTCATGGGCAAATATTGTACTCCAAACCAGAGACACTTGGTGCAGTATACTTCCTGAAACAACATTGTGTTACAGCGTTGTTCCCACCCACCCACCCACCCACCCACCCACACACACACACACACACACACACACACACACACACACACACACACACACACACACACACACACACACACACACACACACACACACACACACAGAGACACACACACACACACACACACACACACACACACACACACACACACACACACACACACACACACACCTGTCGACCCTCAGGCATTTGATCTTGAATGCAGCTAGTCTACATCAGCTGTGTAAAGCTCTCCATAGATAAGCTCTTATTCCATTCTCAAATTATTCATGTGGTCCCGTCTCTGCAGAGCCTTAAGGCATGGATGGGGGGGCCCTTTGTGTGATGTACAGTTCCACACAAATCTGTATGAATAATGTACATTTTATACTAGATGTACTGTATATTCAGATACGAGCAATCAGTAGTTGCAATTGCACTAGGTAATTCTTTACATAAAGTCACACACACACACACACACACACACACACACACACACACACACACACACACACCCATTGGGGTTTTTTATGCCTGAAGCAAAGCTGCAGTAGCTCTGGGTTCATACGCAAAGATGGCTCCCCCATCCACACAGAGACATTCCCCCGGCATACACATGCTTTTGGTAGGATCTGTGGCTGTGCATGGATGACATACTTAATGCTAGCTAACCTATCTCAAACCATTCTCAGAGTATCTTTGTTAGATAACTAGCTCGCTTCACCTCCTAGTTACATGTAGGGTTAGTGGCAGTGCAAAGCTGGATAAAATAAGTGTGTCCCAAAAACAAACACGATACTGGTCCACTGTGGTTTGATTCCGGCTGGGACCATATATACTGAAAAATGTATGCACTCACTGCAATGTAAGTCACTTTGGATAAAAGCGTCAGCTAAATGGCATATATTATTATTATTATTATATTATAATATTACTGACACTAGGATTTTCAGAGTGAGCCGTATTAGCCAGACAGCTCGGTAGGCCCACGGTGGGTCTTGCTGACATGCTACAGGGTAGCCTTTCCTGACAGGACTCCACGGAGGGAGAGCGCCGCAATGCCCGGGTCAGACCCTCCTGCCCCACCGTCCACCAGCTGGCCTCCCCACTTAACCCAGGGCACAGCTGTCTTAAGAGGAACAGCAACGGTTTATCCTTTCTCCCCCCCCCCCCCCGCCCCCCCCATCCTTGCATCTGGACAGGCTGAGGGGATGAGGAGGAGGAGGAGGAGAGGGGGTGGAGGGGAGGGGAAGGGATGGAGATGGGGAGGAGGAGAGGAGAGGAGAGGGGAGGGGAGGGGATGGAGATGGAGATGGGGAGGAGGAGAAGAGAGGGGAGGGGAGGGGAAAGGGATGGAGATGGGGAGGAGGAGAGGAGAGGAGAGGGGAGGGGAGGGGACGGAGGAGACACATTCGTCCCTTCTCTGGACTGATTTAGAATCAAAGGCTTTGTGTTATTAGTGTGGAGATTAGGCCGCATGGAGGAAGTTGACAGAGACGCCCAGAGTTAATATTAGACAACCTCGAGGACGGAGCGCATCGTCGCTGATGACACACAGCTAGACTAGGGATCAACCATGAAACACTACAGTACCAGGCCCGTCACCTGAACAACAGCTAGACTATGAATGAATGGTCTTTATTTGTCATTGATATAGTACAGGTATCAAACAACGAAATTTGGGAGGGGGGGCTCCCCTGGTGCTAGGAAAAAAAACTAAAAACAAGAAGGGAAAAGAGCTGGTTTACATAAATAAAGGCTATGTACACTATCCACTATACTATACTATACAAATAAAACACTGTGCTGTACTCTATGCTATGCTATACCTATTCTAACATTTCCTATCTCTGTACCTTATGTACCCGAGGGTTGTCACTTGTCATATTGCACATAGTGTTATTGCACATTCATTTAAAGTGTCGCAGTTTTCAGGTTTGAAATGTTCACAGTTGTGTTTCAGTATTGCACTTGATTTCAATCTAGTAGCTGCCATCAAATTGTCTAGATTGTCCAGGGCCTAGAACCTAGGTCTTTGCTGTGTTCAGGGCCTGAATGGCCCTGGGGTAGAAGCTGAGCTTCAGTCTGTTTGTCCTTGCGAACATGGTCCTGAACCGCCTGCCCGAGGGCAGCCAGCTAGGGATCAACCATGAAACACTACAGTAAAAGTATGTCACCTGAACAACAGCGAGATTAGGGACCAACCATGAAACACTACGGTAAAAGTATGTCACATGCGATATCTCCGCTGGGACAATTTTGACGAAACTTGGTGGTGAATGACGCGTTTTGCCATGGAGATCTGGCATGGAGAGAATAACACTGAATTGGCCAAAACATCTCCCTAATATACAGTCCATATCTGACAAAGTCCATAAACAGCCATCAAATGTTTATTTCCAACAAAGGAAAAATAAAATGTAATCGTTTTATATTCTCTCTCCCTTAATTCACAAAACACAGGTTTGAATAACTGTCGCCAATTCACACAAGAAGGGGCGCTACATCAATCGATTGAGTCAACATTTACTGTAGACCTATTGACATAGACTCTAAAACTATCTATAGAACTCACAAAGTAGACAGCCCCGAAGCTGCCATGGCCGATCTCGTGCAGGTCACAGAAGACTTCTTCCGGGTCATCTTTGAAGAAGAGGTCTGCCAGCTCCGGGTCCTTCACCGCTCCCTTCCGCGTGGACGACGGCATCATGGGCTGGTCAGTAGCGCAGAGGTCACCTCACTGCTCCTCCTCATCCACAGGCCCGGCATTGACAATCAGTATCTGCACAGAAGGAACACACACACACACACACACACAGCAAATCAGTACGTACACAGAATGAACACGCGGAACGCGCAGGCGGGTGTGCACACACACAGACAGACACACACACACACACACACACACACACAACTCAAGACTCACAACTCACTACACACACTCACGACTCATGACTCACGACTCAATCTTCACTACTCATGCATGCAGAGATCCATTGTTTCTGTCTCATATTCACTGAAGAGACCAGACGCCCAAGAATGATTCTTTCCAGCACAGCCACAGTGTATCAGTGAGTGTG
>NC_137690.1:9923763-9931263 GCF_963989245.1 Nansenia antarctica
AAACCATGGAAACGTGACTCGGGTCGAGCGCCGTACACGCTAGGCCCCCCTGTGTTATTTCCTGTATGGCCGTACACTAAATATAGCCTGCGGGGCTAACTGGAAATGGCTTTGGATAAATGTGTCTGTCTGATGGATGGCAGTCATCACGGCTGGGTTTCCGTTAACCGGCAATTGCCGGTCTTTGTCCGGTAAAATTTGGTGAAGTCCGACAAATTGAAAAGTCGTCGGACATATTGTCCGGTGAAAATAATTCCCTTTGAATACAATTCGCTAAAGCTGGCTGGGTGCGTTCGTAAACACGCTCTGGAAATCCGATCAGCACTCGCGGAACGCCTCTCGTCCAATCGAACGACTCGGTCGCTCTGTGACATCGAAGCCAGCGTGCGCTCCGGCGCTCTCAGAGCGTGTTTACGAACGCACCCCTAGAAGTTTCCAGCCAGCTAGCTGAAGCTGCTACACACACCAGAGCCATGGCGACCGAACGGCAAGTTAAACAACATACTATAAAAGTGACATTGTTTTACTCATTACTCATACGTTTGTTGTCATTCGGCGGTGCTAATAGTCGCTTTCTTTTTTAATTTATTTAATTTATTTTATTTTAGCAGTTTCCCCGAAAGTTAAGTGTTTGTTTTTATATCACTATTTGCACTTCTGGTTAGATGCTAAACTGCATTTTGTTGTCTGGTACTTGTACTCTGCAATGACAATAAAGTTGAATCTCACCTAATCTAATCTAATCTAATCTAAAATAATCTAAAATAATCCCATCACTATTACTCCCTATTTTCATCAGTGTTTCAATCCTTGAATCTGTGATGGAAATCAAGCAAAGCCACTTCAAGTCTCCCCACCACTGACAGCGCTGGGTGTGCCTTTCCTTACACTCTCGGTTATTCCCTGTGGATTTAAAAAAACGGTGTTTTGGTTTCTATAATGTGGTCTATTCTCAGTGTTGACGAGCAACTCAGGGGGCTTTGAGATGGCTAACAGCTAATTAAAGGAGTAATTCCACTCAAAAGGGTAGAAGTAAGCTGACTGTCTGTCTGTCTGTCTGTCTGTCTGTCTGTCTATCTGTCTGTCTGTCTGCCTGTCTGTCTGTCTGTCTGTCTGTCTGTCTGTCTGTCTGTCTCTCTGTCAGTGTGCTGGACTACCTATGACTTCCATGGTACCTGGGAACGCGTTGTCGGAGAGAAACGCCCTCTGTACAAAGGACCTACTGACCAAAATCCCTGTTCCCCGTAGCCTACATGCTTGCACTGTTACTGTTCAATAAAATGTTATACATCTAGACATTGTGGTATTTCTTTATATATGTATCCCAGACTGCCTATCAATTGTTTCTCAATAAACAGTTATGTTCTTCCCATTGTCATACTCCCGAGCTAAACGAAATGCCTTCCCAACCAGCGAGACTTATAGAAATGACGTTGTTTTATTGATTTTAAAAAAAAAGGGTAAAACTGTAAAGAGAAAATAGAAAACTCACATTAATCCCAAACAATTTAACAAACTTCAGTTAACGTAATGTGGAGTCCGTTCATTGATCGATGCTGTCTGTTCAGTTCCCAGTGAGGCGCCCGTTCAGCGCTGGACCCGTTCAGCGCTGGATTTGACGCATGGCATAGCGCGCATGCGTCAAATCATGTTATATTATTATATATTATATAGCTCGCATCTAATCGTATCGGATGAGAAATAGACATTAAATGGCATATATAGGCCGCTACACAACAGTAATCACCGCGACAAACATTAGATTTGGAGGAAAAAAATATATGATTTTGGGAAAAAAAAATGTTATTATATTTTAATATGATGACCGGAATATATCACGTTTGTCCGGTAAATCGAATTCTTCCCGGACACGATGTCCGACGGCAAATTTTTCTAACGGAAACCCTGCATCACGGTGTACTGTACCTTAGGTTGGTGAGGGGGGCGGGGGGGGGTGGGGTGGTGCTCTCCGGGCTCAGCGAGGGTCTACAGCCCACTCCGGTGCTTCATGACTGGGGGATTTGACAGGGCAAATACCTGTGGACACACAGGAGAGAGGACGTTTAGGTGAGGACAGAAATATGGACATAGTGGAAGAAAAAAAAAACACACACACACACACACACACACACTCACACTCACACTCACACTCACACTCACACACTCCATCACTAGGTGGTGCATCAACAAAGACACAACATAACCAGTCCAGTCCAGTACAGCATGCCAATGTTGAGTGGATCGACACAATAACATCTGGTCAGTATACACCCAGACATACTGTAGAAATCCATCATGCAACACTGGCCTCTGACCTGTTACGCAGAAACAAGTTCCTCATTGCCCCACCCCGATCCAAACTGCTTCCTCCTCCGTCTCTCCTACAGGTAGGACTGGCCCCAGATCAGCTCTTTAAAAGTACACTTTGAATAATAAAGGAAGAGGAAGAGGATAAAAATGTATTGTGCTCTTCGGAGCGTCTCTGAATGATTTATAACTCAATCTGACGCTGGCAGGAGCCTCAGGAAAGGTCTCAACTCTCCTTTCTCCTCTCTTCTCCTCTCTACCTCTCCTTTCTCCTCTTCTTCTCCTCTCTACCTCTCCTACCTCCTCCCATCTCTTCTCTACCTCTCCCATCTCCTCTCTTCTTCTCTCTACCTCTCCCACCTCCTCTCTTCTTCTCTCTACCTCTCCTTTCTCCTCTCTTCTCCTCTCTACCTCTCCCATCTCCTCTCTACCTCTCCCATCTCCTCTCTACCTCTCTACCTCTCCCATCTCCTCTCTACCTCTCCCATCTCCTCTCTACCTCTCCCATCTCCTCTCTACCTCTCCCTTCTTCTCTCCTCCTCTCCCATCTCCTCTCTACCTCTCCCATCTCCTCTCTACCTCTCCCATCTCCCATCTCCTCTCTTCTCCTCTCTACCTCTCCCATCTCCTCTCTTCCTCTCCCATCTCCCATCTCCTCTCTTCCTCTCCCATCTCCTCTCTTCCTCTCCCTTCTCCTCTCTTCCTCTCCCTTCTCCTCTCCTCCTCTCTACCTCTCCCATCTCCTCTCTTCTTCTCTCTACCTCTCCTTTCTCCTCTGCTTCTCCTCTCTACCTATCCCTTCTCCTCCCTTCTCCTCTCTACCTCGCCCTTCTCTCTACCTCTCCCTTCTCCTCCCATCTCCTCTCTACCGCTCCTTTCTCCTGTCTACCTCTCCCTTCTCCTCCCTTCTTCTCTTTACCTCTCCCTTCTTCTCCCTTCTCCTCCCTTCTCCTCTGCTTCTTCTCTCTACCTCTCCCATCTCCTCTCTTCCTCTCCCTTCTCCTCTCTACCTCTCCCTTCTCCTCCCTTCTCCTCCGCCTTTCCCTCCCTCCCTGCTTTACAAGCAGAGGCTGTGTTACCTTGATGAGAGAATGACCAGAGTTATCAGGACTGGGGAGAGGGGGAGGGGAGAGGAGGGGAACCAAAGGGGGAGGGGAGAGGAGAGGAGAGGAGGGGGGGGAGAGAGAGAGAGAGAGAGGGAGAGAGAGAGAGAGAGAGGAGGGAATCCTATTTTGGGTGTATGTGTGACTAACAGAGCTAGGTCAGAGAACGCCTTGAAGCCAAGGGCATGAGACATCCCTCAGACACTGTTATTGGTGTGCATGACTGTGTGTGTTCCTCACGCTGTGTGTGTGTGTGTGTGTGTGTGTGTGCGTGTCTGTGTGCCTACAGTATCTGAGTACATCTGTGTGAACGGGAGGCCAAGGTCAGAACATGTGAACATGAGATACAGACTCGGTGTGTCTGCGGGAGAAGAGAAAGGCGGAGGGAGAGAAGTGGGGGGTTGCAACCAGCAGGGCCTCGTTCGACAACTTCCTGGGTTCTTTTTCGGGGGCTAATATTAAGCCGATTTCCACCAGCGGTCTGGTCTGGGGAAATTAATTGGACCAGAATCAGACCGTATTAATGTCACGGCGCTCGCCGGAGCTTTGCAGATCAGTGCCATTTGCAGAGAAAGAGAGAGAGGCGGCCAGGGTAGCGGTGTGTGTGCGCGGGTGTGCGCGGATGTGTGTGTGTGTGTGCGCGGATGTGTGTGTGTGTGTGTGTGTGTGTGTGTGCGTTTTAGCCCCAGCACAGACAGGGCTTAAGCAGTGGCCACCGACAGACAGTGAGATACATTGGTACAGTCAGGGCCGGTCCTAGGCATAAGCGAACTAGGCGGTCGCCTAGGGCGCCAAATGCCTGGTAGGGCGCCAAATGCCCCCCCCCCAAAAAACAACAACATTTAAATAAATGTATGTCTCTATGAATTTCATGTCTCTATGAAAATATGTCTCTATTACGCTTCGATTAGTCACACTCGCCTCTTGCGAACCACGAGGCAGTACTGGTGGCTTAATGTGGTGGTGGTGGTGGTGGCGCCCCTAAAACTTGGGGGGAGGGGGGGGGGGTCATCAAATCATACTCTCGCCTAGGGCACCTAAATGCCTAGGACCGGCCCTGGGTACAGTGCACTCTATACTACTTCTCACAATGGGCTCGTTGAGCTCATGTTAAGGTAAGGGTCCGACTCACTGTAGATTTCCCATTCAGAACACTTCAATAGAAAATCATCTCATACAAGTTACGTGACCCCCCCCCACGGCTCCATTCCCACCAAACTGTACCTTAGTGGAGAGAAAACAGACAGATAGAAACTAAAACAGAATGTCCCGGTTTTCGTGCCAGGGCCAAATGGTGTGGACTTTTATAGATGTGACTCATTTGAGATAGTGAATAGTCACACGCGGGCGGGGGCGTGCGGAGGCACACGTGTGCACGCACGCACACACCACACACACACACACACACGCGCGCACACACACACACGCGCGCGCACACACACACACACACACACACACACACACACACACACACGCACACACGCACACACGCACACACGCACACACACAGACACAGTTGCATAAAGCAGGATCTGGAGTGTTCAGAGCAGCTCCCATCTCAAGAGCTTAGTGACACTACAAAGATGACACACAGGGGGTTACCTAGATGAGCCTCTTATACTGGTATCAGTGTGGCCTCAACAAATGGACAAACGCTGTCGTGTCATACAGCACAGTAAGCCTACCTCTAGGAAGTCTCCATATGTAGGACATAAAAAAAAAAAATTTCCTAACTGAATAGGCCTACTCTGGAGTGCTGCCTCCATTAGAGATGAATAATTTCTTAATAGTATCACCTAATGCTTCATTTAAAAATGGAGATCAGTCTTAATCTCTACAGCCGAGCTAAATAGCACTCTGGAGGACATGGCCGCTGACGGAGCCTGTATTAATGTATGAGAGGAACGTACGCACGCACGCGCACGCACGCGCACGCACACACACACGCTAGGATCTGTGTAAAGTCGGAGTGGCGTCATGCAATATTCAGCCCACATGGGTTTAAATTGGGATCTGCCGTGGCAAGGCTCGGGGGACGTCTCCAAGGCACGACATTATACTCTAACACCTCCCATACACCACCTCTACTCTACTCTAACACCTCCCATACACCACCTCCACTCCTGGACCACAGGCCCTCCTGCCGCATGCACTCACATACACACACACACTCACTCATACAAGCATACACACACACATACCTATACACTCACTGACATACTACTTACACGCTCACTCACTCACTCACTCTCTCACTCATATAAGCATACACACACACACACACACACACACACATTAATATACCTGTGCACTCATTCACATTACACACTCACTTATAAGCATGTACACACATTAATATACCTATACACTCACTCAGTCACACACTTACACACCCACTCATATAAGCATACACACACATTCACATAGGCCTACCTATAAAATCACTCACTCACTCAATTACTCACTCATAAGCATACATACACATTCACAAAAACACTCACTCACAAACTCACTAACCTTCACCTACTCACACACTCATTCAGACAATCATGGACACACATTCACAATACTTACTTACACAGACACTCATTCACTCACTCATTCATATACTTACACACATTCATAAAACCACTCACTCGCATACGCACTCAATCATTCACTCAAACCTACATACAGTGAACACGTACGCAAACACATGCTTGCATACTAAAATACACACTCACTCTCTCCCTTGGTGGTGGCCAAACGGGGTCCACTCCCTCACTCTCTCCTTGCGAAAAGCCTGGATATTAAAGTTAAAGTGTGTGTGTGTGTGTGTGCGTGCGTGCGCGCGCGCTTCACAACATGAATGAAACAAACAAGCTAAGTGCTATGTTACTGCGCACTAGATGGTGTAAATATTTCAAGACCCCCTCACAGACAATTTTGCACATAAGGGGAAGAGGGAGCACCACAGTCCCATCAGAGGGAGAGGAGGGAGCACTATCAGGGGAGAAGGGACCACCATACCCCCATCAGGGGAAGAAGGACCACCATATCCCCACCAGGGGAAGAGGGACCACCATACCCCCATCAGGGGAGAAGGGACCCCCATACCCCCATCAGGGGAGAAGGGACCACCACAGTCCCATCAGGGGAAGAGGGACCACTATACCCCCATCAGGGGAGAAAGGACCCCCATACCCCCATTAGGAGAAGAGGGACCACCATACCCCCATCAGGGGAGAAAGGACCCCCATACCCCCATTAGGGGAAGAGGGACCACCACAGTCCCACCAGGGGAAGAGGGACCACCATACCCCCATCAGGGGAGAAGGGACCCCCATACCCCCATCAGGGGAGAAAGGACCCCCATACCCCCATTAGGGGAAGAGGGACCACCACAGTCCCACCAGGGGAAGAGGGACCACCATACCCCCATCAGGGGAAGAGGGACCACCACAGTCCCACCAGGGGAAGAGGGACCACCATACCCCCATCAGGGGAAGAGGGACCACCACAGTCCCATCAGGGGAAGAGGGACCACCATACCCCCATCAGGGGAAGAGGGACCACCACAGTCCCACCAGGGGAAGAGGGACCACCATACCCCCATCAGGGGAAGAGGGACCACCACAGTCCCACCAGGGGAAGAGGGACCACCATACCCCCATCAGGGGAAGAGGGACCACCACAGTCCCATCAGGGGAAGAGGGACCACCACAGTCCCATCAGGGGAAGAGGGACCACCATACCCCCATCAGGGGAAGAGGGACCACCACAGTCAGGGGTGTGTGTCTAGCCACTGTCCATCCCCTCTCACAGGGCAGCAATCATTATATATATATATATATAAATAGACATTATTTTTTAAAAAGCCATTTAGTTCGAGGCCAAACTGGGAGAGGCTGGACCGACTGAGTGTGTGTGTGTGTGTGTGTGTGTGTGTGTGTGTGTGTGTGTGTGTGTGTGTGTGTGTGAGCAACATTTGTATAAGGACACCGCAATTCAAATCCAACAGGAAAGAAATCCCATTAATAAATAACTAGGCTCAAACTAATAACGTAGCAGAGGTCAAAGGTGGTCAGATGAGCCATAATATGACATACGA
>NC_137690.1:9933763-9981263 GCF_963989245.1 Nansenia antarctica
AGACGCAATGGAAGTGATGACAGGACTTTTTGTAAACAATGTAGGCTAATTTGTCAAATAAATAACCTGTCCAAAAATACTAGGCCTAGGCCTATTTAGAAGCAATCATAACCGTGTGTCACGTGACCGCTTCTCCTCAGAAGAAGGATACGCGCTTTGGCTTCACAGCAACACGTTCTGCACTTTGTGCTCGGGTGAGTGTTGGCAGTGTTTCCCATACATAGTCTAATTTGTCCCGCCATAGTGTCATTACGAACCAAAAGTATTTTTAGCGCTGTTTTTCCTCCCCACACATTTTTCAGTGTTCGAGCAGGTTCGTGGAAAGGCCGGGAGCTAGGGCTTTGATCACCTTTCACCAGCCGCTGTCACAAATTCATCATTTGAAATTGGCGACTCCCTACAATGTGATTTTTAATCCCGTGGTAATACCGTATACGATTACATTTGGGGACGGTTTAACCAATGTCAAAAATTGGATACCGCCCAACCCTACTCGTTACCATAACGACAAGATGATCAAATGGTAAAACATTAAGAGGATCAAATGGTATAAATATTATCCTCTAAATTAAATCGAATACATGTTCTTTTGTTCATCCCTACATGCATTCCAATCTAATCACATATCAAGCCTACACAGTACTATCAAATGCAGGCCAGATGGTCACACCAAGTAGCCAACATTAAGCATCTTCCTCTTCCTACACTTTGGTCTTAGCCTACCATTTAGCTGACACTTTTATCCAAAGCGACGTACACTGTAGTGAGTGCATACATTTTCCAGTATATATGGTCCCAGCGGGAATCGAACCCCCAAACTAAGCATTGTTTAGCATCATGCTCTACCAACTGTGCCACAGAGGACCACACTGTGCTGTTACAGCGTAGTGTGTGGATATCTGCTCTTAATGCAGACTCTAATGCGCATTAATGCTTACTTCAGTGTTTCCTCTATATGCATTTATTGGTGGCGGGCCGCCACGAATGAATTTCCTCCACCACTAATTGATTCAGTCCACTAAAAATTTTTTTTTTTAAAAAAAATAATAATAATATCCACCTCTGAACATTTTAGCTGATTAAAATATATCTGATCCTAGATCAGCGCTATAATGGATGTTGACTAAAAGTGCACCTAAATCCACGCCCATCTCTCTCTAACCGCGGATCCAAAATCAGATTAATGACACTAAACATTCAGTTGACGACGTGACACAAGGGCTACTCCTGATTGGTCTAAATGTGAACCATCTAAGGGGGTGTTCACACTTGACGTCTTTTTTTAGAAAAAAGCGCCGCCTTCAGCGCCTTTTCACCGTCTTTTTACATACGGTACAACCCATGGGAAAAAAGCGCAGCCACCGCCTTTTTCCCAGAATGCATTTCGCCCCGGCTAGCAGCGGGTAATTTAAATCGTCCATTTTAACCTCCATTGGCTAAAAGCTGTAATTTTGGCAATACAAGTGTTAACATGTCATTTTATGACGTTTTAATATGTTTTCAGGCGAGAAAGTAACCATATATATTCCCAAAATGTGTCCAGTTTATCAAAATAACCTGTGTATATATATGATCTGACGGTTTTTGTTCGCTAGCTGCGTTCGTAAATTCGCCCTGGAAATCTGATCAGCACTCATGGAATGCCTCTTGTCCAATCAAATTACCTGGTCCCTTTATGACGTTGAACCCAGTGTGCGCTCCGGCGCTCTCAGAGCGAATTTACGAGCGCACCCTGCGTTGCTCCCTTCAATGCGGAGAAACATCGTAACATAATTATAACAAGTTGTAAAATGATTTGGGGGGCCAATATCTTTAGCTAGCTAAAGTAACTAGTTTACTTTATTGTTAACAGTTGGTAAAAGAACAGGATTAAAACAAAAATATCAGCAATAACATCGTGCTCTGCAGCAAGCACAATTACAACCCAACTGAAGGCACAATACTGGGACCATTCGTGACTGACAGTCAGTCAAATACTAGGTGAATATGTAATAAACTTGGATTTCATGCATTTCAAGTGGCATCTTTGTAATCATTACGATGTAGTCATGTCTAAGAGGCAGACAAGGCTTCCCTTTTACTCCCCGAGGCTACGACTATTACCAAGTCTATCGCTGGGTATATTTGCAAGGTGTGTTGTGTTGAACTGGGTATATTTGCAACAGTGTTGCGGAAAATGAAGATTTCTGCCGAATGCTGCTAACACTGGAACCACGTTATGAAACACCATAATTTTTTAAAAAGCGGCATTTTTTCCCCTTTTCCCATAGGGTTGTATGTAAAAAGGCGCTGATTGCGCAAGTTGGAAATACTCGGAAACTTTCGCCAAGTTGGACATACTTTTCCTGTTGTGTTTGAGACGGAGCCAAGACTGCTCGTTTGGAAGGACATTGGATCCGTAAGTAACGTAAACCTTCAGAGCTGATGGATGGAAACCGGTATCACAAGTTTATATTCTGTATATTATTTTTATTTTTTTGCCATCCTCCCTCTAGTTTTGGTTGAAATTAGGTCGTTGTTTAGAGCGCGCGTGCGCGTTTCATGCACGTGCACGGGGAAAAAAAGTCGCGCACTGCGCGCGCGGACAGGGCTCTCCGCCACTAATGTAAAAATTCCTGGAGGAAACACTGTTACTTGATTAATGGACTCTCGGTTTATCAGGGGGTTAACTGGGCACGTACACCAGAAGGTCGGGCTAGGGTCAGTCGGTTCTAAAGAGGTCAGGCTTAAAGTCTCTCAATCAACACACTGACCTCTGCTCTGGGCAGAATTGATGTCACGCATAGGAAAATAACAGTGTAGCTTAGGCCTAGATTGCATACGTACAGTAAGGTCAGTTTCCTGTCCGCCCCCAATCTTGATCTCAACCACTAGGGAGGGGGGGGGGCTAAACTGGCCCTGTGTCTACGGACAACTTCATCCTTCTCCAATTCACTCACTAACGTTGATGCAGCAAGTAGTCTACTCATGGGGAATTACGAAAATGAAAAGAACAAATATATGATATAGCCTATAACTTCCTGGTTGGGAGCCCAGCATTGCCCCACAGGATCTTGTGAGACTAGCTCACATTTATAAATCGGGACCGTGCATATAGTCTAAAGTGGCAGCCTCTCCTATAGTCTCTCTCTCCTTCACTTGTATTCGGTTGTTAAGTCTCGACGTGTTTCCGGGTCCAAAGTTGGCTGAGGCGCTGTCTTCGAAATGCCGCAATAATAATAATAATAAATTATATTTATATAGCGCTTTTCCGAGGCTCAAATACCCTGACAATATGGGGAAAACGGGAAAGTGCTGTGTCCCTTGTTGTATGAATAGATCCGAGTCTAAAAAACGATTAAACTGTCATTCTACCGCTGTAGTACACTGGAATTCTGGTGCAGAGAATTTCTGGTTTGGACCCGGAAATTGCAAAACGTCACGTTTGACGTCAGACTTAACAACCGGATAGGCCCACTGATCTGCCACACGGGGCAGGTGGAAGCACCAGGGGGGGAAACACGTGGTGTTCATTTCCTGTCACAGCCACTTCACATCAGAGTCTCAAGAAAGGAGATGAAGGAGAGAAAGCATTCCATTCAGTTTACATTTACATTTTTGGTATTTAGCAGACGCCTTATTCCAAAGCGACTTAAGGCCAATGCACACAGCGTGCGATTTCTGTTGCGCGTCAACATTCCATTTTGAAGTTTGAATGGAAGTCTATGAGAACATCGCATCTCAACACACACGGCCCCGATTTTAATCGCACGGCGAAAATTCGATTCCATTCATTTTGAAGCTAACATTTGCAAAATTTGACAGTGCGACAAAACTCGCACGCCGTGTGCTTTGTCCCATTCAAAATGAATGGAATCGAATTTTCGCCATGCGATTAAAATCGGGGCCGTGTGTGTTGAGATGCGATGTTCTCATAGACTTCCATTCAAACTTCAAAATGGAATGTTGACGCGCAACAGAAATCGCACGCTGTGTGCATTGGCCTTTACAATCAATACATTTGACTAAGCAAGTGAATCCTCAATCCACCAGTCGTAGCAGGAAGAGGAATCCAGCTCAGGCCCAGGGCCATTGGCAGTCTCTGTGATAGAAGGAAAAACCTTCTTCTAATCCTACACTTTTAGTTATTTATTTTTATTTTTTCTTCAGAATGATGAGTCTATAGTGGTCCTTGTTTGTCCTCTACGCAAGGGGTCAGGCTTATTGACAGTGTGCGACACCGGTGCTAAACTCTATGCAGGCGAACAGAAGATCATTCGATATAAGTGCTGGTTCTCATCAGGGCATGGAGAACAGGCCCGGCGGCCTCAGCTCCACTGAGCTCTGGTCTGGACTGGACTGGTCATCGACACGGCAATAACACTGGCTCTGTTTATGACACTATCAATTCCCAGCAGCATTGATTTCCAACAGGCCCGCAGACCCGTTCAAATCCACGCCCAAACACACACACACACACACACACAGATCCAGACACGCAGTCAGAACGGACACACAAGCGCGCACGCGCACACACACACCCCCCCAGGAGGAGGAGCGTCTGCCTGCATAGTGTGTTAGAGCAATAGCGCTGGTGCAACATAAAACACGGCCCATGTGACAGCATATGGATTAACTATGATTTAGGTCCACTGTGTCATGGCTAGGGTTTCAGGCAGCCTATAGACTGCCTGTCCCTGCTCTGACACAGTAGATGGTGGGGTTAGGGTGGACTCGTCGTGTACTGTAGAGCCCCGTCCACTCGGCTCTCTGCTCCTGACACCGCTGTAACGAGCCCTTGTGGTGAAACGTCTACCCGAGCAGGTGACTCATCCTAGGTGCTGCTGAGAGCCCAAGCCAGTTTTCCCAGAAGGCAATGTAAAATGCATGAGTGTGTGCTTGTGTGAACACGCACGCATGCACGCACCCACAGACACAGTACACAGAGCACCAATAAACACGTCCACACACACACACACACACACACAACAAGGTGCACGATTCCATCATAGATGCGGTACAGCAATGAGCACACAGGCGCACACGCACACACCGACTGATCTATTTATTTATGTAAACCAGCTCCTTTCCCTTCTTGTTTTTTAGTTTTTTTTTCTTTCCTAGCACCAGGGGAGCCCCCCCTCCCAAATTTCGTTGTTTGGTACCTGTACTATATCAATGACAATAAAGACCATTCATTCATTCATTCATTTCAGAGGGGTTTGGAGGGGCTGAGCGTGGCATGGAGTCCAGTGGCGTGAAGGAGCTGCTCTAAACCCCAACAGGACTTTCCAATCAAGAGCAGCAGGAAGATTAATAGCAGTCCGCTTGCATGTTTCACAGCGAGCAGAGCAGAAGACAAAACCACCACGACACGGGGCACGCAACCGCCGCTCATGGAGTTTTACATCATCAATTATTAAAGAGGAGGGGGCAAATTAACAGATACACTAGCATCAGACCTGAGTGTGTAACAACTATGGTGCCACGAGCTGTGGTGTCACGCTGCGAACAGCCCTCCTTACATGATGTTTGGTTCCTTTTCTTTCTCCCTCCTGCTGTAGGCTCAAAACTGGGACAGGGAGAGCTATCGGGTTTCATTGGCTGATCAGGTAGAGGTCGGCTGGAGAGAGGAGCAGACTTGACCCGCCTGGGGTGGTTCCCAATAACCTAATGTGCCGTCATCTCCTTGTCTCCTCTCCTTCACCTGCAACCATCTATCAGCGCAGGCTTACGAAAAACCTAGAAGGTACTGTACTTGACCTTCCGACCGTGCGTTCACTCACTGTGACGTCAGGAATATGTCCGGGGTCAGGAATAACAACAGTGCAGACTAAGAGAAGGAGACAAGGAGAGGAGACGATTGTGATGAAGCCCCACACTCTCTCAAAGGCCTCTTGTTCTTGGAATGGCGGTGGCGGTGGTGGTGATGATGACGAACTCATGCAGACAGTCACTGGGCTCTCAGGGAGGGCTGTGATTCATTGGCATGCATTTATGAACTAGCCTTTCACTGCAGCCAACTGCAGAACGGACTGAGTAATATGTCGCCGCCAGCCAGACCGCCGTGGGGGCCATTTTGTCAAAGAGCTTCAGTTTGGGTGTGGGTTTCAGTTTGGGGACCGAGAAGGAAGAAGGAAAGCAACGCTCCTGTGAAGACATGCGCTAGTCAACTGCCAGAAAACCCCCGTCCACTTCCTCTCACGCTGTGAAAAAGCAGACGCCACTCACGGTCACGTGACTCTCGTTTCAATTTGCAAACAAGCAGCACCCGCCGTCGACAGCTTGAACACGAGAGGAAGCGCACCATTGAAGTGCTCGGGGGGAAAAAAAGGGGTCTGTCGTGTCTTATCTCATCTGTGTTCATGACGTGCAAATGTAAAGGATAGCCAAGGCCTGTACGCTAGTCTGCATATACTTTCATCAGTCGTCTGCCATGAATAAAATAAAACACACAAGAAAGAAATGAGAATGATGAACACGGGCTTGAAGGAGAGAGAGAGAGAGAGAGAGAGAGAGAGAGAGAGAAACAGGGAGGAAATCAAGCAGAGGAAACCCCAGAAAGGAAACATGCATCTAGGCCACTGAGTCATTTCCCCTGTGCTACGCTTCTCCCACTCTTTCTCTCTCTCTCTCTCTCTCTCTCTCTCTCTCTCTCTCTCTCTCTCTCTCTCTCTCTCTCTCTCTCTCTCTCTCTCTCTCTCTCTCTCTCTCTCTCTCTCTCTCTCTCTCTCTCTCTCTCTCTCTCTCTCTCTCTCTCTCTCTCTCTCTCTCTCTCTCTCTCTCTCTCTCTCTCTCTCTCTCTCTCTCTCTCTCTCTCTCTCTCTCTCTCTCTCTCTCTCTCTCTCTCTCTCTCTCTCTCTCTCTCTCTCTCTCTCTCTCTCTCTCTCTCGCTCCCTTTTCTTTAAATATACACTGACAGTATAAATTATGTACATCATTGCTGGAGTTTTACAAGGAGGAGGAAGGCATGGAGAGGGCCCATGGGTTTAGAGCTGGGATTTCAATTCAGGCTCAAGACTCACAGCTCCCTTTTTCCCCCCTCTCTCCCACAGCTTTACTGTTTCATCCTTAGCCTTTTCGTTTCCACAAAAATCACCCTACGAATTTTACGCCTGTAGTGTGAAAATGTATTTTTACCACACAATGATTTCTAGGGAGCACCTCGTAACGCCGTGAGGTATTGCTAACGTTGCTTTCTAGGGGTTTAGTTGTAGTGAGCTGTGACTGGAAATGATTTGTGTTCGGTAATATCATGCCATGGTGATATACGGCTCTGTTAAAGTGAGGTCTATTACATAAAAAAAGAAAAAATCAATATGCTTCAAAGCGAACTGTATCTAACCAATGAGTCTTTAAGCCTAGGGCTCTGAAATATTGATGGACGAGTCCCTTTTAAATTATTACCAGTAGTGACACTAGCCTATACAAACACAGGCACGCAGGCCCACCACCAAGAGAAGAACCTCCGGGCCTTCTCCTTCTCCTCCTCCCCACCACCACACAGTTCTCCCCATGCACTCAGCCATCAAGACACCTTGTCATGTCACCTCAGTGTGTGTGTGTGTGTGTGTGTGTGTGTGTGTGATCTCCATACGCCTGTGTGTGTGTGTGTGTGTGTGTGTGTGTGTGTGTGTGTCTGTGTATGTGTGAGAGAGAGAGACGGTGTGTGTGTCTGTGTGAGAGAGAGAGACGGTGTGTGTGTCTGTGTGAGAGAGAGTGTGTGTGTGAACTGTCCTAAACGCTTCGGGGCAGGCGCCCAGTGGTAGTTATGATCCTGACTGCTGGGCAGAGTAGTGTCGACAGTCATCCCCGAGTCACTCATTCTCCGTGGGACTCCGAGACTACAGACTGTGCCTGGCTGTATGCACCCCTGCACCCCAGACAGAGTGTGTGAGAGTGTGTGTGTATGTGTGTGTGTGTGTGTGTGTGTGTGTGTGTGTGTGTGTGTGTGTGTGTGTGTGTGTGTAGGCCCCAGCAAACGCCTGACTATCACTTCTCTTCTCTTTGCTATCTCTCATCTTCTGGTCAATGGTCAGGAGCGGGCGCCGCTCTCGTACAGACGCAGGCGCCTTTCTCAGCTGGTCTATTCTGGTTCCTGACCGTCATCCCTGGTGACGTTAGGGGGAGCGGGGGTCGGGAGCAATGTCCGGAGCAATGTCCGGAGCAATGTCCGAGGGAGGAACGGAATTCAACACGACACCGTCCATCTCTGTGGCCATAGAGACCGTGTACTGTCTGTCCTCCTGGCTAGCATCGCCATCTTCCTCCCTAGCATCCACTTCAGTGGGTCTCCATGGCTTGTGCCTCCCCCATAGTTCATCCTCATGAGATCTACCACGCTATCAGACGTCATACTCTCCACCGCCCCCCCTCCAACCCCCGCACCCTCAAATCCCCACGTCCCTCCTCTTGTGTTGGCGATCAATAATTCACTGGGTAAATCTTCTTTGTACTGCAAATATTGTCTGAAAAGAAAAATACACTGCCATAAATTAATAACAGGAAAACGTCATTGAACACAGAGACAAATAAATCACAGAGACACAGAGACACAGAGACACAGAGAGAGAGAGAGAGAGAGAGAGAGAGAGAGAGAGAGAGAGAGAGAGAGAGAGAGAGAGAGAGAGAGAGAGAGAGAGAGAGAGAGAGAGAGACGCTCCCAGACCAGACACTCTCTCCCAATGACATCAGTCAGACGGATGGAAGAGATCCCATCTACTGGTCCGTTGCCTATCTGTCCATTATGACCCTCCCAATAATCTTTATCACAATCAAATCTAGTAGGCTAGTATGTTTCTATGGAGAGTGCTGCGCTTTCCAGCTGCATTCAGGATTTGGATAGGGAAGCTCTTTTTTTTCTCTAATATTTTTTATTGTTTTCCTTGAGAGTAGGACAATACAACATCCAACAAGAAAGACAGACACACATTAATACACATTAATATAATAGGTGATAGTGGTGGTCTAGTGGATAGTGAGTTGGACTTGTGATCGGAAGGTTGTGAGTTCAAATCCCGCCTGAAGCCACACCACTACTAGTGTGCCCTTGGGTAAGGCACTTAGCCCTCAGTTACTCCAGGGGGAATGTCCCTGTAATTCGTAATTGTAAGTCGCTTTGGATAAAAGCGTCTGCTAAATGGCAAAATTAAATTAAAATTAAATTAAATTAATACCACATCACAATCTGGGGGAAAAAACAAAAAACAACAACAACAACAACAGCAAGACAGAACAACAACAAACAAAAAAACACAGAAAAACCAAATAAAAGACAGGGAAGCTCTTGGCTCTTGCCCCCGTTTTTAAATGTTAAATTAAATGTGTCTTCTTCTTTCTTTCTTTTTTTTACAGTGAAGCAGAAAGCCAAAATGTATTTCCGGATGTTGTGATAACAGTAACTTGACTTGAGCGACCTTGTTTCTTTTACTGGCTCTACTGGTTTCCATTCCATTATGGCCCTCACACCGTATATTATGATAATAATAATAATAATAATAATAACTTTTTATTTACATACATTGCAGCTCAACGTGCTCCAATCAGGCAATATTAATTGAAAAGATGGGGTTTTAGTCTTGACTTGAACATATTTGCTGAGGTTGCATCTCTAATATAAACTGGCAGTGCATTCCACAATTTGGGTGCATAAAATGAGAATGCAGCCTCACCAAATCTCTTCTTTTGTACATGTGGTACACAGAGAAAACCAGCGTCAGAAGACCTGAGAGCTCTATTGGGCTGATATGCTAGCAAAAGGTCTTGCAGATATTCTGGTGCTGTGCCAGTGAGAGCTTTATAAACAAGCAGAAGGATCTTGAAATCTATTCTGAACTTAACAGGAAGCCAGTGTAGAGTCTCTAAAATAGGAGTTAGGCCTATATGACCTCGTCTGCTTGTTTTGGTTAAAACTCTCGCTGCTGCATTTTGGACTAATTGCAGCTGGCCAATAGCTTTCTTCGGAAGACCAGATAGGAGACTGTTACAATAGTCCAAACGGGTAATAACAAAAGCATGCATTAACACTTCTGCATCAGCTTGCCGGAGGAAATGTCTAACTTTTGCAATATTCCGTAGATGATAAAAAGCATTTCTAGTGATTCCGCCTAATGGGATCATGTACAAGGAGAAGAGCAAGGGACCAAGAATAGACCTCTGAGGGAGCCCACATGTGATGTCAACATTATCAGAATCAGAGTCTCCCAGGACAACAGAGAAATGCCTACCAGCAAGATAAGATTTAAACCACTCTAATACAAGTCCTGAGAGACCAACACCGTTTTCTAAACAATGTATTAGAATACTGTGATCTACTGTATCAAAAGCAGCACTCAAATCTAACAAGACAAGAACTGATACACCACCAGCATCTATGATAAGTCTACTTGGGCGCTGCCGCTTAGGTGGCGTAGCGGGTTAAGCGCTGACCATGTAACCGCATGTCATCCCTCCTCTCTCTCACCCATCCTTCCTGTCTAAATCTTCACTGTAACTGTCAATAAAAATGAAAAATATGAGTCGGACTGCCCCACTCAGAAAAAAACCCTGTTCAATCCATGATAAGTCTACCACCTATGATGACATAGGCTATCAGAATACAGTAACAGGAAGCAATAGAGGTCAGAGAGGTCATAGAGGCCACTGTACAGGATGAGGCCATGGAAGACAGCGTGGCCGACCAGTAGTTTCCTTATGTCGTCCTCCCAGACAATCACATTCTCTACAATTAATGGGAGGTTCATAACCCCTCAGCTGTGCAAAGCTGCACATCTGTTCCACTGTGTGTGTGTGTGTGTGTGTGAGAGAGAGAGATGGAGCGAGGTGGGTGGGTGGGGGGGGGGGGAGAGGATGGCACAGTTTTCAGCTAGTCACAGTTTAATTGGACTATTGTACAGTTCGGCCCCAGGCTCTTCAGATCCACTAAGGCATACATAACCCAAGCAGTATGGACTATTAAGCAAGAAAGGAGAAACTACTATGTTAGTTCCCCATTTCCCTGTATGAACCGTTCCTGTTTGCTCTGAGAATATGGAACACCACCATTCACAAAAAGATAAAGGGAAAAAAAAGAAGGACAATGGGAGCAATTATGGTAAGGTTACAGGTAACAGAAATGAAGGCAAACATATCCGTCTCTAAGACGACAGAACTGCTGGCCAGCGGTTCGACAGAGGGGGTTACGTCTCAATTTTTTTGTTGAGCTTTGATGTTGTGATGCATTATAGATGAAGGGAGGGAAATGACATGTGCACACACACACCACACACAGTGGGTCGTTTCCTGCATCTTTGGCCCAAGCAGTGATGAAACATTCAGAGAGAGAGAGAGAGAGATAAAGAGAAAACACCAGAGAGAGAGAGAGAGCAAGTGAGAGAGAGAGAGAGAAGAGAGAGAGAGAGAGAGAGAGAGAGAGAGAGAGAGAGAGAGAGAGAGAGAGAGAGAGAGACTTAAAATAAAATCACATTTAGCCTGATTCACCACTGGTTAGCAGCGCAATCACCCCAGATTCATCACAGGCAAATCTCCACTTGACCCAATGGTGGCGGTCCATTCACAGTATTAGGCAACAGCACAGGCAGAGCAGATGCCTAATTTCTCCTGGGACTATGGGGGGGTCGGGGGGGGGAATCTCTCTGGGAGATGACGAGTTTCAAGCCTTCACGTCAGGGCCAGACACAGGCCTGGCTATATGGGCTATAAGCAGGCCTACACTCTCTCCCGGTGAGAACGCTGACATCACTCTTAAACTCTTTGGGTCAATGTGTAATGCTGTGAAAGAAAGCATATCTATAGCAGTCTTAAATACACCAACCCCTGTGTCCAGTCAGTGCCACTGTGTCTAAACCTATACCTATAGTTAACTCTCTTGGTCTAATGGTTGGCGCGGCCGTCGGTTATGTGGGAGGTCGGGGTTCGACTCCCGCATGGGGCGAGTTACACTAGAAGATTCCCGTTCACTACACTGGTGTCAGAAAGTTGGGATGGAAGGAAGGCCATCGGAGAGGCGTGTCCACGTGAGGGACTTGACATAGTGAAGCGTGAGGGCACGCTCTCCCGAACGGTGAGGATAGTGTAACGATCCTGTATGAGGCCCGTTAACAGCTCCACCAAGGGAGTTAACTCTCTTGGTCTAATGGTTGGCGCGGCCGTCGGTTATGTGGGAGGTCGGGGTTCGACTCCCGCATGGGGCAAGTTACACTAGAAGATTCCCGTTCGCTACAATACATTGAAAAAAAGACACTTAAAAAAAATGAAAGCGGGTTAAAAGAAACAATGTTCGGGCAGGCGGGCAGGCGGTCAGGCAGGCGGTCAGGCGGGCGGGCGGTCAGGCGGTCAGGCACGGAGCAGCAGCTATGATGTGGAGCAGTGAGACAAAGCGCTAGGCTACATGGGGCAGGCTGAGGCTGAGGGAGTGCCCAAAAATAGATCACCGTGGCGCAGTGTATTACCTCACTCCCCACTCACATCAGCAAATGTGTCCATCACAATCACCCACTCTAAACCGTGCTGGCATGCCCCCCTCTCTCCACCAAGCCAGCTACACACACCTCTGAACTACCATATACTCCACGGTGGGTCGGGTTGGGAACCGACAAGAGCAGCACGTACGGCCTATGACACGACATGACACTTCCATATTTAAGAGGCCCCTATAGGCCTGTAGTTAGTCTATAAATACGTGTGCCTATGCTCCTCCATCATGATGATGATGCTAAATGAAGCCGTAGGACTGGGGGCAGGCAGTGGGCAGAGACGAGATGAGTCTGCCAGAAGCCATGATGTCTCTCTGGGTGATGATGGCTGCCCCAACCCACAGAGCTATTATGGCTAACGTTTGACAAGAGCAGCGTCTGTGATACGGTGTAATTACTATTGTACAGTGTCACAAGCTTTGTACACAGGTCACAGCAATAATCCTAGTAGTAGACCTAAACCACACACAGTACAGACTAGGTACGGTGTAACAGCGAATGTTACAATGTCCTTACAATAGTAATTACACAGCCTAATACCAGCAGCACTGTATGTAAAGTGTGACCCAGCATGGCATCTTCATGGGAAGAAAGAGTCTCACAGCTTCTGTGTCAGAGCAGGGGACAGATGCACACTATAGAGCAGGGGGAGGAGGGGTGGGGGCTCGGTGGATGACTAGCAGCTGCTGTTTCACCAGAAAATCGGAGGCGCATTTGTACCGAAGGACTGTAATTAAGTTGCTCGTGTTGCGTCCCACACCCAGTGAGGTTGACTTGCCAAGAATGCCTTCCTCATGACTGAGAGTTAGACTACGCGCTGGGAGGAAACAACACAGGGCTAAGGGAGAGAAGTACAGAGTACTGTACATCTCTCTGTCCTACACTACGGTGCTAGGGTTAGCTATTAAAAGGCCACGTAAACGCAAAGTCACAGGACCACAAGCTGGCCGGGGAAGCCTATTGGTAAGGTGTGAATAAAGGTGATTTGATTGGCCTGGCGCAAAATAGGTCACCAAATACTGTAGCAGGTAGCCTAGCCTACATTACTTCAGAGTGGCAATGGATGCTTCGTCTCTGTGCAATATGATGATGACAGCTGCGTCCTGCTGCCCTCCAAACCTCCAAGCATTCAGATTCAAACTAGTCACTCAGACACATAGGAGTGACTCTCCGGACTGTGGGGTGTATGGGGTGTGTGGGAGGGAACAGTCACTCAGAGGGCATGCGTTAGCTACTGCCCATGTAGCTGTCCATCCGACCATAGCTTCTCCCTCCACACAGTGACTGTGACTGTCTTCAACTGGACCCTGTGATTCATGTCTGTGACAGGCAGCTGCTGGTGGTACCATGTGCAGTGCACGCACACACACACACACACACGTCTCAGTGACTCCTTCCATGGTCATGTAAGGAGCGAGGCAAAGGCACAGTTTCCACCAGACGAGGAGAGATTGGGAAGGAAGGGTTTTTGAGCGATGCCGGGCCTCCGGGCATGATGGGAACGGCAGAGCACATTAGGGAGAGAGAGAGGAGCAACTGACGCGTGAAACACGCTTCAAAACCAGAGCGGCACTGATCTTTCTCACACACACGCGCACACACACACAGACACACTCAGACAGACAGACACAGACACAGACACAGACACAGACACAGACACAGACACACCTTTGATTGGGCTGACATGATGGACAAACTTTGCCTTCATGGCTGCCATAGGGTGACAGAGAGTAGCACCCGCTCTGAACAGGGTGTCTGTTGTGAGGGGTCGTCGTGGGGATGTGTGGTCGACGTCGGTAATTCAATATAGTGATACTGCTGAGCAAACCCTGTTACCAAACATCTGTACAGAGTCCCCGTCTCTCACCGGCCTCACACGACCAACCTCTGGCACAGCGGCGCTGTCTTTTGAAATCATCATTAAAAGCAGCACACACGAGTGCATCTGCTAAAGGAGGATGAGGAGGGGGGGGGGGGGGGGGGGGGAGTGGAGCGTAATTCTCCTCGTCATCCGAGACAGCATTCTTATATTAGACATGCTAAACCAGATCACTGCAGAACATTAAGCCTGACAGCGGCACTTTAATATTTGATGCGCTTTGCTACCGTAGCATAAACCGCCCAAACAGCGACAGCAGCGGCCTGTTAAACTGACAATTTTCTTATATATTCTTAGATATTTTTTGACTTCCTCTTACTTTGAAAAAGAGGAGAAGGGAAGAAGAAGAAGAAAAGTTCAAGGCTTTCAGCGGCGAGGCTTGATGGAGTTGTTGCGCAGGATCAGTGGAGGGGGGGGGGGTAGGGGGTGCAGGGATCTGAATGCAACGCACTGGCACTTGCAACAGGTTGCCCTCTTACATTAGAAGTAAGTCGTTTTACCTCTGAAATCCTGTCATGATCTGTAGGAAGGCAGTATTTTCCCCTGCGCCTAGTCTTGCACAGACAAGACGTGTGACGGGCCCGACTGGCGTAAACACAGTCGTCTGTCAGACACATTAGGCTAAATGACAGTCTGGCCTAAAAAGGGCTCTTTGGCAGCGATGCAGTTAAACTCATTAACTTTGACATCAATATGACCCCAGCCAAGGTGAAGGTGGGGGGGGGGGGGGAGCAGCAGACTGACGGCAGGAGAATCAATCGCCAGATAATGGCAGGGCCAGAGGAGGCCGTCCTTGGAGCATGGTTATCAGTGCTAATTATAATGGGCCCGGTTCCTCTCAGGCCACACGCTGGCCTTCCCTGCCCGCTGGTTGCTCTTAAATTAGACTATTCAGGATTAGCCTACACCGAGACTGAAAGTGATTGCATTAAGCCAGCGCCGTCGACACGAGAGCGGCCCGAAGCGAAGGCTGAACGGTCGAGAGGTAAATGGAGGTCACCCACCTTATCCGTCATTCCAAATACTATAGCCTATTGTACAGTCAGACAGAGACGGTGGTGTCCCTCCACGCTGCAGCTAATCCTACCTTATCTGCCCTGGATTTACTGGCGAGGCACACAGGGAACAGATGCTTCAAAAGGAACACTGTACATTGTTGTGATGGTGGAGAACAGACAGACGTGGTTTTTCCTCCTTCCTTGGGGTGGTTGAAGGAGAGTTCAATACCATACATACCATACATAACAGTCCTTGAGAGACGACCAGGGGGGGGGGATCTCTCTCTCTCTCGCTCCCTCCATCCATCCATCCCTCCCTCCCTCTCTGTCTGTCTGTCTCTCTCTCCCTCCCTCCCTCTCTCATAACTGAAACTTTATTCACACTCAAGATTATCCAAAGCCCTTTACAGAGCAGTCAGTGTAGTGATTAAGCCTGTTGCCTGGGTTTAAACCTCCCCTCTGATGTCGGGTCTGCGAGCTGATGCTTCTGTGGGAGCCCAGACCTGCCTGCCTGCCTGCCTGCCTGCCTGCCTGCCTGCCTCTCTTCTTCCGACAGCCACATCAGCCACTTGTCAGGCACAGCTGATGTGTCCTCACCCCACGCATCCGTCAACACAACACACACACAGTCTTGCACTTCCCGAGTTACGATCACACACACATTATAGAGTCAAACACTCTATGACTCGCTCAGGGAGGCACATGGCAAGATAGTCAAGATAGAGATGTAGCCTAATTGGGTACGTTGTATATTTCATATGCATAAGGTTATATATGTAATACATGTATGCATGCACATGTGTGCCTGGCTGCTCATAATATGAGATGATATTATACACACACAAAAACATCCACATGGCACAGGCACGCACGCGCATATATATATATACACACACACACACACGTGTGTTCTATTTCAATCCATTCTCCCTGTTGAATTAAACATTTATCCTGATACAATAAACATTGAATTGCCCTAGAATGCCAGTAAACTATTATCAGCAAGATAGGCAATGCATCTTTATGGAACTGTAGGCCACCATGTAGGTTAATTTATCTTTTTTGCTTCCTAGTCCTGCCACATTACTGTACCATAGCACGCTACCTTGATGATCCCATAATAAGGCTAAGGAAGGCTAAAGAGAAACATAGAATCATGGAACGGAGGTTTCTTTAAAAAAAAGATGCTGCTTCATTTCTCTAGAAGATACAATATTGGCTACAATGTGTACATTCCAGAATATCTCAATTAGAAAAATGTTACAAACATAATCTTAACACGGTATTATGTACAATATGACTTCATATTGCTTATATCTTGGCAAATTGAATGACTAATATTTTTTTTAAAATGAAAGGCATGTCCACTCTAACTCATGTGGTGTACATAAAGGGATGACATCATGGTGTGTTTCAGTAGCCTGGCCACCTATATCAGTGGTTTCAAGCGCGTCATGTTAACCTACATTTGGCTTTTATGCAGATGATGGGAAAAACAGAGATCTGCACATCAGTGTTTGCAGCTCTCACCCAATGCGTTGTATGTTACATTTTTACCAAAAAAGAAAAAATATCGAACTTAATGCTTTAAATGGCTATAAAAGGTTGCAGAACGATCAGTCAACATTCGCTGCTTCGCTGCATTCACAAAAGGCACACCAGACACAGGGTACACTGTAGAACCTTGTTCTGTGGCTGTCGCTTCAGAGGATGTCATGTTGTCTGATTTCAATCATGTCTTATGGTGAGCTTAGAATGATAAGGTTCTATCTCCGTTTAGGGCAGTTCAGAGATATTGAGCGTCAAAGTTTGTACATTATGTTCTGTGAGATGAAACCTTTGTATGTTATGAATTACTAACTGAATTACTAACTCAAAAATGTCAACATTTTTAAAAATAACACCACACAGGCATTAATAAACACCTAATGGGTCAGATTATGTAAAAAACTCAATTTTGACAAAAATGGAGCTATAACCTTATAATTCTAACGTCACGTTATGTTATGTTTATCAGAGACGTGCCGCCATCGGGATATGTTCACCAGTAGATCCAGTGTACGATTATAGAATGAGAGCTCACTCAATGTGTCCGACGCGATGGAGAGCAGTCAATAGGCTAGACAGTCTAACATTGTCATTCCAACAGTAGACAGATCCGATCAACCTCTCTTTGCAACTAAATATGAATGCATGATTATTTTTGCCAAATCAAGTTAATTAAATGCTAGTTTTGAACAACTGCTGGGTGTATAAATACATGGTTATCCGGATCGGTTTGCCACACAAGAACCCAACTGGCTTGTCATGTGTTCGCTCCTCTAACACTTACCCATGAGATCAGGTGCCTTGTTTTTTTTCTATGTTCCTCATTTGAGTAAGTAACGTTGCTCTGATCGAGTGAAATCCTTGTTGTGGTGTTATGAATAAACTATGTCCACCGAAAGCGTTAGTCAAATATTTTTGCAAAGCAGGTGTTGCCAACAAACCAATAATTTGCATTTCCCTTGCACAGTTCAACTATCCAAGACAAGTACGCACTTTGCGCTAATAGTCACCCGTCTAATCTACCTAAGTGACGTTAAAACAACACGATCAGGTCTCAACTTTGTCCGACACCTAATACGTGATCGTAGCAGTTGCCATTATTCAACTGTTACACGGACATGTGTCTTTGCACTTAAGGGAAATATTGCACCCCCCGAAAGACATGACAGCTCGGTTAAAGGAAGTGTATCCTCTGGTGCTCGTGGTGGGGACGTATCCTACAGTTGCAGCTTCAATAGAAGATGGGGATGTTTAGCGATCAATAAAGAATGTGCATGTCTTACTATCTTATTATAACACCAAAGTAAACACTGACCATTGATCTTCTCGCTCCTGTTGAAAATCCACGTTCTCGAGAACATTTAGTCCACAACTCCGGAGGAGATGTCGATGTTGACTCTCAAAGAAGTGCTGTCAGGACTTCCTGGATGTCCGCTGGTTCCTCTGACAGCTCGTTTGACAGGCGGCGGAAATAAGTTGGTAAGATCTGGCAACACTGGCTGGCTCGCTACGCACCTCCAGAGATGTTAGTGGAGTGATCACAAAAGACCACCGTATCCTCAGGTGATGGCCAAAGCCATAGCTTCTCTTCAAGGCTATGGAGATTATTTGGTACAGTTGATACTCAGAATAATACGTCTATTACCTAGGCTACATTACACAATGTGTATAGATCATGCCCCCACTGGCTGGTTTTTGAATTGCACGCACTTGTGATCCTGATGGTTTGGTTGATTTGGCTTTGTCAGTTTCATTTGACTCGATGATAATAAAACAAACACATTGTTCATTGTAAAAAAAAAATATATTGGACATAAATCGAGTTCAGATTAAATTGAGGAATGTACAAAGGTAGACGATGAACGACTGATACCTCTTTTTTTTAGTTCATGTTCATCAATGTATGGTTAAAAGATTAGTATACAGATATACAGTGCCGAATGTAGTTGTTTTCACTATCCACAGAACTAAAATGTGCATTAAGGCATAAATAATGATTATTATACATAAAAACATGTTTGCGTGAAATGGTGCAGTTTAAAACACTGTATACAATAGCGTGAAAAAAACGATGAAAGGAAAACGCAGAGATATCACCCTTTATTACATGTCATTGACGGCATTCACAGAAATTGATCGACCCCTACTGTCCCAAAAATAAAGTGATGCAACCCTGCCATCTAGTGTACTATTTGAGAATTACACCTCCAATACCAGTCTGAACTTTTAATTTAAAAAAAAAACACACGTTTCCAGCTATGGAACATCGCATATTACGTTCGACCCCCAATTTACATTAATATAATTTAGTGGCCAATACAATTTTACCGTGTAGGCCTATGCTGGGTTTCATGTATGTAGAAACAGCAAGTGATCAGTAAAGGCAAGGTATTTGTTGTTGTAATGTAAAAAAAAAAAAAAAAAAAAGGTTAATCTCAGTCAGCAACGTAAATCGTACGTTGTTTTGTAAATCGTCATGAACAATTTATTTTCAATTTCTGAATGGTTAGGTGTCAAATGTGTGATAAGAGATATGAATGTAGGCACATCTTGCATACTCAGGTGCTTGGAGAGAACATAATAATATTGATAGAGAAATGTACTGAGGCAGTAAACATCATTGGAGAGCAATCAATAATAGTGTGTGGGGTAGTTTCTTTATCTATAAAACAGCATTGGCAACAGGCTTGAGGCTGTGAGTGCTTAAGTGCACACTTCAGGGAAGATATACAACTGGAAAGAAACTAGTTACCCAAACCAAATAGTGTTCATTCTGGCACGCCAGTTTCTAAAACGACAATAATGATCTCATCAGTTAGCTTATTAAATAGTTTTAATGGGTTATATATTATATAACACTAGTGAGACAGCTATGAAGCAGGTTTGTTTTGATGAGACACTGACGACCCGCGAAAAAGCGCGTTGTTCTCTCAGGGACGACCGTGTCACATGCCTGTTTGGATTACACACATCAAGTGTTAATTGTCGGTCAAACACTATCACTGTTGTATGCCATTACATTTAAACTTTACGAAACTGCGAATGTTCTCGTTAAAATAGCACGACAATTGATATCTCCACGTTTGTGGAATTGTCATTTTGGTCAGGCGCATTGTCGGCCGTCTCACGACGAACGGGTCTTGACAGATGTAGGCGCTGTTTTGTTCTAAGCTGGCATATTCCAAAAACGATTGTTTATTTAGCGTTTGTTTACATTTTTATTCGCCATTAAATGGCTTCGACGTTACTGTCACCGATGGTAGACTATTACAACGACGAGGAGGAGGCGGACAGTGTGGACGAGGATGACCGCAGCTTCAGGGGGAGAGACTCTGAAGAAGGTAAGCTAGCCTTGTTAGCTTGTTGTTACACATTCATCTCGCTTGTATGTCATTATTGGCTTAAACACACCAGCTAGTAAACTGATAAACCACGGACTACAAGTGAACATCGATAGATGTTGTTAGGTTAGCTAAAAGTGTTGTTTAAGATGAGTAGTTGTGCTTGTAGAAGTAGTTACGAAATTGTCACATTTGAAACAGTAAATACAGTAACGCGTCACGACACAAAAACAACAACACAAGTCATCATCATGGGAGTTAGCCCAAACTACTGAGGACGCATCACCATCAGTGGTTTGAAGATAAGCCTATGTTACTACGCTCTACGTCATAACTAGTGTGCTTGGTGCAACCCATTCAAGTTTAGTAGTGACTAAATCTTGATTTAGTATACTTACGCTATAACTAGGGTTAGTTTGTACTTAGTAAGAGGTGGTGCAACCGACCCCAGTGGTTTATAGATAAGATAAGCTCTATAGCTGTGTGTTAGTTGGGTTTATTATGGTGATGAACCGATCCAGCATCATTTACGACACGAGAAAGATAGACGTTACCTGTCAGTGCAGGAGAGAGAGAGAGGGGGGGAGGAGTTCAGCGTCGTTTCCAACTTCTGACTTTGAGCTAAGCGAAGCTATGGTGGTTTCGCCTTCATGCCCATGTTAGCTCGTAGCTAAGCGTTCAAGTCTCGATCTGGGGTTGTTTGGTTCGTTTCAACTCGAGGGACAGTCAGTCAGTGTCGTGCAGTAAAAGTCGCATGGGTGGTGTGTTTTGTTTGACAGTTGTCAAAGATTTGCTGCTGTACATGGATTGGACTCGGGACACTGTCAATTTAAAAAAAGATCGCTAATGCTAAGTTGGCTAGTGAAAACTGTGGTGGAGTGAGAGAGAGAAACCCAATTGTGCTTTCGACCTCAAAGCGAGGTCCACTTTGCGCCTGTGCTGCCATTTGGCTAATCTACGAGTGTCGGAGTTGGAGGCAGCGAGTCGGAGAGAGGTTGGCTGGTGGAGGATCGAGGGCCACAGTCACATTTGGCTTGTCGCAGAGTCGCTCGAGTCGCCGAAGGCTCACAGTCGAATCACCTTTGTTTAGGGACACTAAGCAGCGTTGGTTACTCCACAATTAGTGCAAGGAGCTCCGTTATGCAATAGGTTTCTTGCTTAGCCAGTCGATTTGATGTCAAAGTAGTGTCGTTTAATTCAACTTCTACGTTGCAGGAAGCTAAGCTAGCTATACTAGCTGTGACAGGCAGGCAGGTCACCGGCTAAAACCTTGAGCTGACAAGCTCGGTTAGAGCAATAAGTTGACTAACGTTATACGCTTACAGAAGGGTGATTTTGTTTGATTTCGCTTGACAACGTTAGCTTGGTTTAGCCTGTTTTTTCTGCCACATCGCACCGCTTGGAACAAGTTGAGTGTTTCGGCTAAGCTGCGCCATGAGCTAGCGGCTCCCTGGCTGGGCTGGGAAACATGCGGCAAATGTTCGGCAGTCAAGGTAACAAAACCTAGTGTTAGCTGGCTGGTTTTGAGGAAATTAGTGTTTTGTTGGGGAGATATATAAGCTATAAGACTATATTATAAGCTACACGGGCGTGACACAGTCGGATCGGTTCAGGGAATGTTTCACAGCAAACTTTTTTGCCTTTGGTTTGCTTTACTAGCCGGTATAAACGATCACTCCTCTGACCCTGAGCACTAGTTAAGTTAGTTAGCCAAGCTTGTACCTATTTTGCCTGTCACGGCTATTTAGCCCTGCAACCTTGAATAGGATCCGATCTAGCCCGCTACTTTGACCGAAATAAAAGATCTGGAAACCCTGTGCCGCTTATCACCCCCCCCCCTCCCCACATCTTTTTTTTTTTTTACAGTGTTTATTGTTTTAACCAGATCATAAAGGCCAAATGGCTGACAATGTTAACACACTCATCTTGCGTGATACAAATAAAGGTAACTTGATTGCATACATCACAGCCTCACAGGCACCTCCAGCAACTTCATTTTTGTACTGGCCCATGATTGTTTTCTGTCAAGTCAAGTGTGTGGTGTGGTACAGCTTGTGGTGATATTGCTTAATGTGGAGGAAAGCTTCTTGTCCTAAACCTGAAAGCATCACGTCATTAATGTGTGATAAAAAAGAATACAAGAATGCTCTTGTTGTATACAGCTGAGAATGGTTTGCAGCCTTTTTACTTTTGCATGATACTTTCTCTTTCTCTGCCCATGTCCAGACACAGAGGATGCCAGTGAAACTGACCTAGCGAAACATGACGAGGATGACTATGTTGAAATCAAAGAACAGTGAGTGTTGTGCGATGACAAACACATTTACATGGACTAGAAGTTGACAGAACTTATCTCAGATGTCGCTAAAAAGGATTAGGATGTTTATTGTCAGACGGTTGGTTATGTGATTATCATGATGCTTTTTCTGTTGCAGGATGTACCAAGACAAATTGGCATCATTAAAAAGGCAATTACAGCAACTCCAAGAAGGTGATCTTCCACTTGCAAATTGTTGTTATCACTCAATATGAAAATGTATCAGGCCTTAATGATTTTACACAACTGATATTACTTATGACGTGGGGGTGTTTTTCGTGGAGGTATACTGTTGTGAAGTTACATTTAATTGAAATGCATCCATGTAGGCACGCTGCAGGAGTACCAGAAGAGAATGAAGAAGCTGGATCAGCAATACAAAGAAAGGCTCCGCAATGCTGGTATGAATACTGTTGTGCAACATGATCAATATTTTGAAGAGAAGTGTTTGCTTGCTAGTTGAAGAGATCTCATTTTGTAGCATGTGATCTTGAAAGCACCCAAAGGTGTGTTTTTTTTTTCAAAGGTGATGTAAGCCAATAGTAACTGACATTGCTAACAATATGAACGATAATAGTGTTTTTTCTGTTTCCACAGATCTGTTTCTCCAACTTGAGGTAGGCATGTTTGATTTGTATTAATGCTGCAATTCAAATGAAACTTTCACCAGTGATGTCCGTTGACACTGATTATCCCTCTCTCTCTCTCTCTTACTCAGACAGAGCAGGTGGAGAGAAACTACATCAAAGAGAAGAAAGCAGCAGTAAAAGAATTTGACGATAAGAAGGTTGAGCTGAAGGAAAACTTAATTGCTGAACTGGAGGAGAAAAAGAAGATGATAGAGAATGAGAAATTAACAATGGAGTTGACGGGCGGTAAGAGATCAGATAGGAAATCTCTCTGAGAGGGAGTATGAAAGGAATGAGCCAAAGAAAGAGAAACAGTGAGACCAGAGAGGAAGATTCGTTAATTTTTTCCCCTCCTCTGTCTGTGGAAGCGTTTTTGAGAAGAGGGGGACGGCTTCTAAGCCCTCAGAGAATCTTGGTATTAGCAAGCACTCCAATTAAAATGACCGAAGTCTTGGATGCATGGAGTTCTTTTCCTCTGAATTCTCAGATTTCATGTTAAACGCTCTGTTGAATAGTGCTGTAATGGTGATGAACTTATGTACCTCAATCCCATCTGTGCAGTTTCACTAATAGCCACAGTGTTGCCAGGTCAGGTGTAGGGCAGTGAATTAATTCCTTCTCGCCCTGTGTAGATTCCATGGAAGTGAAACCGATCATGACCAGAAAGTTGCGAAGGCGGCCAAACGATCCAGTCCCCATTCCAGACAAAAGGAGAAAACCGGCACCTGATATCCTTTACACATCTGAACTATTTTCTTCTTTATCAGTTAGTTCCTAGTTGTTAGGAAGTTCAGGTGTCATCTATGTATAGATACTCTGTACAGGAACTAAGAGGAGGCCGTCATGAAAAAGCATGTCCTTTGCGAACAAATACGGTTTCGATAGTTATTTGTTTACAGGAAAGTATATGTTTAGTTGGATAAGGGGTATCAATGAAATAATTATGTTTTATAATGATATGTATTATGTATGTTATCACAGTTGTCCTTAACTCTCAACACCTCAATTAAACTATTTGCTAACAGACGAACAGATATTGGAAGATCTGCGAACACTGAACAAGATGGTTATTATTATTCTTATTCTTATATTATAGATATTTAATAATATGAATCTCTTTTCAGCCTAAAGTATCATTTTTCTTTTTTCCCCAAAGCAGCTAAAGTCACCGAAGCGTCCCGGTATGTGAGCAGCAACATTCTAGCATTTTGTTTCAAATATGTAAAAAAAAAAATCAATGTTTTTATAGTAGAACAGTCTACTGTCAGACACTCTTGTTAAACATGACAAACATAGGCATCGACCTTTACCCATATGTTAATGTCCAACGTGGATTTAGTTGACCAACCTTTTCCCACCAGCATCTCCGACGTCTCCTGAGCATCTTCCCACCACCCCTATGGAGGCCCCCTCACAGCGCTATGAAGCTCGCATCGAGGAAGGGAAGCTTTATTACGACAAAAGATGGTATGCAAAGGCCTGGCTAGTGCAAAGACAACCATATCTTTATATCACTCACTTTCTCTGCTTTTGTGCTTTCTGCATGTTGGTGCCCTGTAAGATTGGCTCGTACATGAGATCATCAGGCTTAAACTCGTTGATTTCGAAGTGTTTTTGATTCATGTTGTAGTCCATATGTATGTTTATATATTTAGCCAGTAGATGGCAACATATCCTTATACATCTTCTATTCTAAAATTCTGTAGGCTGGCTTTGATGATTGAGTAGTTGGCATTTCGGTAAAGGTTTATGTGATGTTGACGGTTTTTGTTTCAAGTGTGTTTACAGAAACATGCCCTTCGGCCAGTGAGCAGGAGGTGGTGTTTGATACTAACATATGAATAGTAATGTTGGCCAGGATGATACCACCTGCTACCAGTGTGGTGCATTTCATCATCACAATGTTTGGCTCAACGGTATGCTGTTAGTTGATAGTTCTGCATTCTGACAAAATGCAGAAGTGATATCGGGAGCTTGTGTTGTCTTTGGATTATCAGTCCGTTCAGGCCCTTCAGGTATTGGACATTGCACCGATGACAAATTACTTTGAAGATGGAAGAAATGTGAACTGTGATCCTCTGTTATATTACAAATGGCTCCCAATTTCATTTAGCCTCTGATAAATGTAGAGGTCAAGGAGAGGTAATATAATAATATATAATAATAATATGCCATTTAGCTGACACTTTAATCCAAAGAGACTTACATTGCAGTGAGTGCATACATTTTCCCCAGTATATGGTCCCAGCGGGAATCAAACCCACAACCTAAGCATTATTAGTGCCATGCTCTACCAACTGAGCCACAGAGGAGAGGTGAGCGAGCAAAGACCAGTACTCGATACTATCTCTACCTTCTTACCAGACCATCGCTAAGAAAAGCTGGAGGAGAAGATAGCATATTTCACACATACTTCACAGGCTATGAGAACTGCCCACTCCTGCTTCATTTCTGAAGTGTTTTTAAAAACAGTTTTGTCCAACTGTCACTTGGTCCTCCTTACCTCAGGTTAAACAGGCAACTTGGGAAGTTTCTGCCACATTTGTTTTTTTATAAACAACTGAGGGATGGGGCTGAAGAAATGTAACCACTCAAATGAATAGCCTGAGCTGTGGATGCAAGGGCTGACCATCCATGAGATCAAAATGGTTGGAACAATGTTTGTTTACAATTACATCATTTATAAAACTAGAGTAAACACAACCAGATTTTTTAAGCATATAACCTTTCAGTTCAATTGTCCTAGCCAATCAGAAAACCAAATATGTGCCTATATATCATTCATTTTCTCTCCTTAGTCAGATAGTATGCCGACATGTCATTTCCAGCAAGTTTTGTTTTTCTCTTCACTGTCAGATGATCCAGTGAAGGTCATTGAAAGGGTGATAGTGTTCTCAAGGGGATAATGAAATCCTTACCTGGGGGTTATTCCATCAACGTCGCTTAAGGAAAATCCAGGCTTATTTTTTGATAAGTCTCGTGAGACAACTTATCAAAAATAAGCCTGCATTTTCCTTTAGCAACGTTGATGGAATACCCCCCCCTGTACCTCTCCTCCCCTCAGTATCGGTGTTTAACTCTGAGCTAACCAGCACTGTTTGTGTTGTCCCATCAGGTACCATAAGAGCCAGGCCATCTATCTGGAGTCCAAGGAGAACACCAAGATCAGCTGTGTCATCAGCTCAGTGGGAACCAACGAGGTGGGCTTCAGCTCCAGCAATATCCTCTAAAACTACAACTATCCTTTATCCGTCTCGGCTAGAACTGATGATAATGGATTGGGTGGGGGGATTTATATGAGGGTGTGTATGCAGGGAGTTGCATCACTAAATGGTGTATTGGTTTAGTCTAAATCGGGTGGTGTTGCCATTGCCTTTCCCATCGATTGGTTTGTTGCGGTGACCAAGGTGCAGAACACATCATGCCAGATTGACTGAGTATGCTCTCTGCCATTTTGTTTTGGTCCTCATAATAGATCTGGGTGAGGAAGACCAGCGACAGTACGAAGATGAGGATTTATTTGGGACAGCTACAGAGGGGGGCGTTTGTGATCCGCCGACGGTCGTCAGCATAGACAACAAGCCTTTTCCCCTCCCTCCTTCCCTCTCCATCTACTCATCCATCCATTCATCCCTTTAGCATCCTTTTCCTTCCATTTGATTTGGACATCTGTTGCTCTCCTCCCATGTTGTTCCCCCCACCCTGCCGGATGCCTGAGGAAGTCGACAAGTTCCTGCCACCTCAACCAATCAGGACCAAGGAGTAGAGCAAGACTGCACTCAAGCATACTGACAGTTTGTTTCTGCCCACCATCAAGCACAGATGGCAGCAATTTTTCAAGGGAAAATATTTTTCTTGTATTGTGAATTCCGTGGTTCTTCAGAGAGTCTTTATATGCCCTATCCCAAAGTGACCCCAAAGTCTCCTAACTCCTAGCCTCTGTGTAGGTCTTTTTAAGTATTGGATGGTACGAAGCGATGTGCTTAAGACTTTTCCAAACCTCTCAGACATGTCCAGGAAGCTGGGGCTAGAGGTCGATTAGGGTTTGGGCGTAATGTCTTCCTTTTGTACACATACAATGGTTCTATTTAACACTTTCCTTCAACTCTTCCTTTCATCAGAAATCATGTTTTGTAAGAGCGTAGCTCGAAATCATGTTTTGTAAGAGCGTAGCTTGTCTTTGCTCGTAAAGTACAAGGGGGTAACGGAGAAACTACATTTCATACGGTCAACTGTTTGTCTGGTATTGTGTTTTTTGAGCACCCTTTCATTTCTTATAAAAAAATATATAATGTATTGGATTGACTTTTTTAACGTTTTAATTTTGTATCTGTATTGACTTTTAAATGAGTTCAGTTCACCCAAGTGTGGAATGACTCGAACTGTATTTGCATATGGAAGACAAAGTTAACAATTTGTTGATTTCTTGTGCGTTCCATTTATTAAAGATGTTTTTCTGCCTTTTGTCAATTCCTCTTGCCTTTGCAGAGTGAATCCTGAGTTTTTTAAATTCTTTCCTCAGAAATAAGAGGAAATACTACCAGATACATTAAGATGCATTGCTCATGATTTATTAATTACTTTCAAAAGATATTACACACACTTAGGACAATGCATCTGTGTCAGTGCTGGTCTTGCATAGTGACATAACAAGTCCATTGTTTCCATTAGCTGTTGATTCATCACTATCTCAACCCTATGATCTGGTATGTTAGAGCAGTTGACTCCAATCTCCATTCACATGGTGGCTCCCCTCTTCTACCATCACAGCGACTAAATCAATTAGTCCTGCACACTTGTCTCTTGCCAAGCACAATATGCATCAACGTCCTCGCTGCCTTTTCGCTGTTGTGTCTCACGTCACCCCCATGGCTGAACTGGATGACAAGTTTCAGTTTGCCTGACTTAATGATACAGGCTGTCAAGGAGGGCAATTACCTTCTTTTTTTTTCTGCACTGCACCAAATGCAAGGCATGGCTGCCTGCTGTTGTTTGGAAACCCTAGACGTGATTGCTCAATTTCTGTGGGCTTGAAATGAGCCACTAACAAATGGCTCTATCATCTCATCCTAGGCCTTGCAGGACAATGGCGCCGGTGACAATGCTCTTTTAATGAGCACAATAACAACTTGTGTGTCTGGAATCTAGAACCTTCACTCTCCCATCAGTCATCTATCTAACGACTGTGCGTCTCTTCTCATCTCACCCGGGACATTCTAATTGATCCAGGATCAATAGCTCATCTCTAGGATTTGCAGATATGCCAGTGCCAAGTAATTTGGGATTTTTTCAACTGGGTGAATGTGAATGAGCATTGATATTCCACTGCTGTGCTACAGAAGTTGTAGGCTCTAAATGGATGTTCTTCTCACCTATGCCAAACACCTAATCCTTCACCGCAGGGTTCCTCATACCGAAGGGATCTGCCAACAACATATTACTGAGCAATAATTGCCGCCTCTAACCAGACCCTCCGCATGCTCTCCCCTTCACACACTTAACACATTACAAATCAGTGTGTGAATGTCTGATGAATCTGGTAGCCATGTGGGATTAACAACCACACCTGCATGTGATTGCTGATAGCACACGGTGGCTCTGACAATGACACAAAGGGACAATGGAATCAGCTGAGTGTGAAAGGTTAAAAAGGTAAACATTTCTGCATGCAGGAAAGGTTTTGGTGTTCCTTTCTGACAATGAGTATAGTCCAGAGGCAATATTGCTATCTTTCTCTTTCATAATGTGGATTTATATTCTGTGTTTAAAAAAAAGCTTGCACGCACACTTCCCAAAAACAACACTTTCACCAAGCAAATATTGAGAAGTGAATTAAATCAGTACTCTGCCTCCACCAACAGAGGCTATATCAGTTCAGGGGAAACTCTCACTGGAGTCATTCTGCTGTGTGGTAGCTGCTTGTGTGCATAAAAAAACACCCTGGGCATCAATAAAAAATCCCCCACAATCCATCACCACCCCCACCCAGCATCATCTCTCTGCTTTCATCCTCTCCTAAACCATACATTCGTTCCGCCCCGAGTGTGCACATTTAGTCGAGCTACCTCTTGCTCTTGCGTGCTATCTGTTGAAGTTGAGTGGGATAAAGTTGGACTTGCCCTTGGTGGTCTTAAGAGGAGTGTATGTTCTAAATATCCCTACCAGGGCCCTGCGTATGTGTGCTTTGGGGAGTCTGGAAGTGTAGTTTTGCTTCAGTTGATCTTTCTCTTGCAGGCCCACTCACTTCACTTTGGATCTCTTGTCCAGAGGAGTTCTGAGATGATGATTTCTGCTTTATGAAAACATTACAGATTAGGCCTAGATGTAGTCTTCGTGTGGATGGCACAGAATCTACCTATACCTTGAACCAAAACCGACAAGCCGTTTTAGATATCGAGGCATGGATGATTTCTGATGAACAAAGCCATATAGTGACACTTGAATGATTTGTTTGTACACAGAGGACTTGAGAAATGTCCTTTCTTAGCAATCCTGTCACTGCGTGGCGACGGCTACACTGAACAGAAAACCAATGTACCACACCATACACAATCATTTTATCCCAGCAGACTGATGATCATTGAGTTTGTCATTTAGAATGACTGATTTTCCCCTCAGCTGGTTTTCCACCACAGAAAGAAGCAATCTTTATCTGTGACTCACACAAGGTTTGTTTTTTTGTGCAAGCAATTTCCAAAGAGGACAAAGTTAGTATTGAGTGTTTTGCACTTGAAGATTTGTTTGTGCTGGGTGTTTTGCACTGGCAGTAAAGAAACCCGCTGATAGAAAAGGCTGCCAATCTGCTGCCACTAAACCAAAACAAGCGTGTATAACAATAGAAGAAATAATGGCACTCTGTAAACACTGAATCGAAGCATTGATGAGTTTTTTTTTTCTAGAGAAAAGTTTGAGGTGTTTGTTTAAATGAATGAAGTGGAAGTTATAAGAGTTTTTTTCTGTAAGTGTCTGTTGGGAGTGCTGAGGGAATGTTGGAACTTTGTTTCATACTGTTGAGGCCTCTGTTAACACTTAATGCTGAATAAAAGAGTGTTCTAAGAAGCACCTTTTTTTCCACAGTTAATGCAGTCAGTGTCTTCATACCTTATTTACATGATACATGAGTCGATCATAAATCTTACCGCTTGTCTTCAGTATGATTTGCTGGTAAAACCTTAACATTTGGATATCTTTTGGGGGGTTAGCTGTATGAATGAATGGTCTTTATTGTCATTGCTATAGTACAGGTACCAAACAACGACATTTAGGAGGGGTGGCTCCCCTGGTGCTAGGAAAGAAAAAAAAACTAAAAAAACAAGAAGGGAAAGGAGCTGGTTTACATAAATAAAGGCTATGTACACTATCCACTATACTATACTGTACAGATAGACGACTAGGGTTGTCATATTGCACATAGTGTTATTGCACATTCATTTAAAGTGTCGCAGTTTGCAGGCTTGAAATGTACATATTTGTGCCTCAGCACTACACCTGATTTTTTCAATCCAGCAGCTGCCATCAATCCGTCCAGACTGTCCAGGGCCCAGAACCTAGGTCTTTGCTGTGTTCAGGGCCTGGATGGCCCTGGGGTAGAAGCTGTGCTTCAGTCTGTTTGTCCTTGCGGCCATGGTCCTGTACCGCCTTTTCGAGGGCAGCCGGGCAAAGTGTTCGTACCCAGGGTGGGTTGGGTCTCTGGAGATCTTGGAGGCCTTCCTGAGACAGCGTGTGTTGTACAGCTCTTCCAGAGAGGGGAGGGGGGCGCCGGTGATCTTCTGGGCTGTTCTCACGACTCTCTGTAGCGCATTTCTCTCCGCGGTTGTGCAGCTGGAGAACCAGTTGCAGATGCCGTAGGTGAGGATGCTCTCCACTCCGCCGCGGTAAAAGGCCACAAGTATCTCCTGCTTGTTGTGTTCCTTCCTGAGGACTCTCAGGAAGTAGAGCCGCTGTTGTGCCTGTAGAGGTCAGTTGTTCTTACTCCTCATATTTTCATATGTTCCTCTCTATAAAGACCACACTCATACAAGAGTAGTCTTTGTTTAAAGCCTAACATTGCAATGTTTTCGCTAGGTTTTTTGGGGGGGGCTTTTTTTTGGGCTTTCCAGGATCCGGAGATCCGGGGCTATTCATAAAACATTTGGGGCTAGTCAGCCTGGCTGTGCCATCATTAGCACTCCCAGCCCTACTAATCTGTTTCATGGAAGGGGCGGCAGGCAGCACGTTTACAGAGATAAATTGTGACTCATCTGGTTCCATCCATGAAGGCTGGATAAGAGAGTCACACAATAATCAGGATGTGAATAATTTAATAGAGAGATCTGGAAACAGCCAGGAGGAGACTTCATACTCGGTTGCTTGGCAGCAGAATAGAATGATGGTGCCTGTATTCTATTGCCATGAATATAAACATTAAACCTGCCACTGTGACTGTCTGCACCGTGATGTGTTGTGGCATTTAGATTCAGAGTAGCACAACTACAGACAACAATGGACTCCTTGTGATTAGCTACACCAATGGACCTGGAGGTTTGTAGTTCAAGATTGAGAATAACAAAGGCTTCAACCACTCTTGAAAGCTGTTTTGAGAATAAACCGTTTAATATTCAACATTTCTTTAATTGTCATACTTTTATTCAAGTGTATTTTTGTTGTTGTTTTGTTCTGTTATTCTACAATGTCTCCTCCAATCAAGACACAGGACAATTCACATACCTTTGGGGGCATGCAGCTTTAAGATGTAACCTTGGCAATGACTTTCCCTGTTGGAAAAAAGTGAAATCACCATGTCAGTGATACAATTTGATCTGATAAGATGAGCATATCTTGAGAGCTAACTTGACGTGAGGTCCCCAATGTGCCCTTATGGAATCGGAGCGCCAACCCCCCTTCCTCTGCACCCTATCCCCTGATAGTGTCTCAGCTTACTGCATATTTTATTCAACAGGGCTGGGGGTAGGAGAGTATCTGTCACGGGTTGAGGGATTGCTGGGTACCGTATGGCTTGTCTCAGAGTCACCTGAGTCCTCATTCTGAATGAGTCTGTCACAGCACAGCCGTAACCATCCGGAACCATAGGGCTCTAGAGGGCCCCTTCAAAGGTCTCCTCTACAAGACAGATTATGTTTGGCCTTTTGGGATTCAGGCATACAGTATGGAGCATGTTTTCTGTATGAAGCTCGCTCAAGAGCTCTGCTGCTTTGTCTTCTAACAAGAGAGTAACACAGGATCCTTTCACATACAGTTGCCCTCTTCTATCTGTACTCTATTACCGGCGTAGACTGTAAGATGGAATAATCAAGTACGACCAAGTGACAAAAGACTTACAGGCTTTTCCATTTGTGTGATATATCATATATTCATATACATTATCAACTGTAACATCAACATTCATTTTTTTCCACTAAAACCAATTCCACAGTGTGCCTAATTTATGAAATGATTACGATTTTGTGTTTGCCATGGCTTGTGCAGTGCTCTTTTTGTTGTGGTTATTGTTGTTGTTTCCAATCTGGTCAGTGACTCTCTTTCTCTCTCTGGAGGTCACTGTGAGGGTTGGCCCTGTGGTGGCAGATCAATGTACTCTCCTGTGCCACTGAAGCCTTTCAACCTCACACTGTGAATTCGACCCCGCATTACACATTCATAGTCCATACCTTCCTCACAGCTGGTATAATGGTTCTCTGAAACCTTTGGCTAGTTTGTGATTCCACACTTGTCCAGTGAGTGAAAGAAATATTAGAGGCAAGGTGAAAATAAGAAGTGTCTCCATTGAGAGACGCTGCATGGTTAAAGGACAGCTGGACGACAACACTATAACCTCAGAAGATGTTCCGAGAGTGTTAACACCCTCTCATGACTATATTGCTAATAAGAGAAGTGTGACACCAACTAATGACCCTCTTGCCTCTTCCACGCTCCCCAGGCAGTGCGTGACCACCCTGGAACGTTTTTCCTATCTCTCACTGCTATTAGCGGCTATTGACCTGAGGCATTTTCTGTTCTTTATTGAGAGGAAAATGGGGGGGGGGGGGGGGGGAATGGACGTGATTAAACCACATTGATTGTGAGATGTCTGCCTGTGAAACTAGGCGTTGTCAAGAGCTCGGAGCGGATGCAGCTCTGCTTTCCCTCAATCCGCGGGGTGATAATGGATTCCAATGCCCTTCTGTGGTTCTTTATGACTCGTGACAGAGTTTGAATGTCATCAGTTTGTCGCTGCTGTCGTGTCTGAGTTGTGAGCCTCTTCCCTCTTCCCTCTGGCCGCCGCTGCTCCTCCTGGGGGCCATCCTTCCATCCTTCCATCCCTCCATCCCTCCATCCTTCCATCCTTCCATCCCTCCATCCCTTCATCCCTCCATCTTTCCATCCTTCCCCGTACACCGCTGATGGCATCATGGCCTTGCAGGCTGTCCGATTTCCTATCCCACCTACCTAATGTGACCTGTGGCACTCCTCTACATCACACCAACACGCTGCGTCATGACAGAGTGTAACGCCGTGCCTCCCCTCCTTCCGCACGCTGTCCTGGATACGAGGTAATGAGAAGAGGAGTGCGGTGTTACAACACGTCTCCATTCATTACCTTTATTGAAACTGAGAACCGAATTACCTCCAATTAGCTTTTCCCAGACAACGTGCATCTGGTATAATGATATTCTTTGAATCACCCCCTCTCACTTGTCAGGAAATTGTTTTTGCCTCTCCCCCGGCAAGTTTGAGCACATCTATGTCTAGGCCATTGCCGAAGGTACTTTAGTTAGATGTAGGGGTGTGTGTGTGTGTGTGTGTGTGTGTGTGTGTGTGTGTGTGTGTGTGTGTGTGTGTGTGTGTGTGTGTGTGTGTGTGTGTGTGTGTGTGGGGGAGGTGGCTATATATCGGAGGACCTCACTTGTTTTGCACTGCATGTGTTATCAAGGAGAAAGATATTTCCTGCATTGTTGTTAGATGAATGTAGCTGATGTGTAGTCAGGATGGAGCTGGGCTGTTGAAAGCAGCAAGATGTCTCTCCTGGGCAGGCTAGAAATGCCATGTCCCATGAAACACAACATCTGTTTCCATTAGAGCCTATTATACCACCACTCTGCCTCGGAATACATCAACCCATTCTAGAGAACAGGAGTTGCATGCAGATGACTACACTTCTCATTTGCATGATGGATTTGAATAATGTGGCATATTCAGAAGTAGTTAAACCGTATATATCTAAATATACATACAGTATATCTAAAATGTAGCTATGAAATAATGTGTTTATACAGTACTTGCATAGTACTGCCTGTGTTGTCATGTTTCAGGACAATGGTACAATTACAATAACAGTTAATTTTGTGCTGTTTTTGAATGTTTTTTTATACACAAAATCTTCATTTACTGTATATAGCATATGAGCGTTTAAACTGGGTCTTGGAGGATACACGTGCAAGCTGTCAATATTCATCTCAACCGACAACAGAATAGATGTATCCCCCAGCCTTCTAAAGAGACTCCAAGAATCCGTTAGAATTTAACCGTCAATGCCACTACACTGTACTTCATATACCTTGTGATAAAATGTCTCCTCTTTGTACAAGGGTTCAACCTACAACATAAGAAACTGGTTAGTGACTCCATGGGAAAATTATTCAAAGACATAAAGGTCACTTAAATCAAAAAGGTCACTTAAAACAACTCAGACTGTAAAGGCTTTTTTTCAGGGGCCTGGATATAAAGAAATGTTTTTAATCCTTCCCGACATCTGGGCGAAATCTCTGCAGAGACTATTTAAGCCCAAGGCAGGGTAGATTTTTCTGGAAGGTCCGATTGAGTGAGGCTGTTTTAACGACGGTGGTGTGTAATGGTGTTTGACACAGTGATGAAATGATGCTGTTTATATGCAGTGAAAGCAATTGTCTGTGTTTATGGCGTGAAATATCACTGATGTTTGTGTCTGCGGCATTGGCCCGGAACATAACACTTCAACAAACCTAAATATACATTTGTTGTTGTGTGGTGTGTGTCAGACATATCTTTATTATTAGCCCAAATGCCTCACATTGGTTTGTACATTCCTCTTTTTGTTGCTTATAAAAAGATAAAGGAGATGAAATTGCCATTGCAATTGTATTTTGCACACCCTTGCATTGCATGCCCAGTATTTTGGACAATATTTTTTTTTGGGTAACATTTTTGGTAGAGTGAGTGATTTGATTTTGAGAAAAAAAAAAAAAAAAGGTTTCCTTTATATTATTCTCTGGTGTACATTGTGGGGTAGAAACAAACACAAAAATACATTATTATTATTATTATGTGTGCAAACTATTGAGAAGAAAGGTCTATGTCGTTCACATACAGTTGTGTGACCTTCAGATACCTCTTTAAATGTAGAGGTCCTAACGTCGGCTGTTATGGCTCCTGTGAGACATTACAGTAAAGAATCTTTATAGATAAGCCACAGAAGGTTGGATATTATAAGACTTTTATAAGACTTCAGATTTACAGGACTTCCAACTCCCCTCTCTCTCCCCTTCCCTTTTAAACCTTGATCTGACTTTCCATCACACTATTGAGCCAAGGCTGTAGTGTTACTACCCCCTTCATTGTTCGTGTGCGTGTGTGTGTGTGTGTGTGTGTGTGTGTGTGTATAAAACCCCCCCTCTTTCCCACTTCTAAGCCAGTGTTTGTTGTTGCGATCACTCCCTTTGGCAGTCCCCTGTGAATAGACATTGGGCTTGTAAGCAGCTCTGTCTGGATATTAGCAGCACTGATGGCATCGGAGAGACTCAGAAGGTCTCTCTAATCACAAACTCTACATTATTGGGCCATTTTTTACCTATCCGTGAAAAAGAAAAGCCAACATCAGCACCATTATCTTTTGTCCCTAACACCCCAGACTAAGAGAATGGGACTGGGGAAGTGGGGTGAATTAAACATCTTTCTGCTTAGGCAGAGAGGCAAATGCATCGACCCTGACATCAGCTGGCAGTCGGTGCATTCAAAGTTGGGTGTTTTTTCTTTGTGTTGAACAACATTTGTCAAAGCTTATGAAGTGCAGAATATATTTTGCTATCATGTTCAATATAGAACTTTGATGAAATGACAGTTGCAATTTCACTGTATTTGCCTTTTAATCAGCCATTTCTATGTATCACGCATATACTGTACGTGAATTCTATTTTTGTACACATGTTTACAGTAACACATACATTTATTGCTTTCTTCTATGACATTTCTAGCATTAAAAATGCATTCATGCCATGCCAATGACTTGTTTTTGACACTTTTTGCCTGGTTGCATATAACATCTACTATATTCAGTAGGCCCAATAATCAACATAACAGGGAACTTGCATGTTCGTTTCCTTGAAATTAAGGATTACTTGCCATTAAGGATTACATGATCACGGCAAATAATCTTTCACATCTGATGAATGCAATTATCACTGCCAAAGACCCCCCACCATGTAGAACCCGGGAGGAACGAATATATTATGTGATATACGCCAGATTAGTCGTTTTATCTCTAATGAATATCTGCAAATTTGTATTTCTAAAATCATCATGTCCATATCTGTTTTCAGACCGATTTTCTTGAAAGCTTTAGTTTGTGAAATGAATTCTTTGAAGGGCAAGGACTTTTCTGTATTTCAGTGTAATTCAAGAAAATAGTGATGAAATGTTTTCCACAATTTCCCACCAGTACACAGCTACTCTGTGAGACACAGGTACATATAGATGGGTAGGTTATCCTGCTTTCTGATTCATTCTGGCTACATTGTGCAAAGTGTAAACTCTCGGCCTGCAATCGGGGATGTAGCCTATAGTTATGTGTAACGATGGTCAAACAGCCAAACTTCTTTCAATCAATTCTTTTATTTGACCTGCAGAGAAGACCTGCAGAGAAGACATATAAAACACAATTCTTCTCTGTTCTGCAACTCTTGTGAATCCATTAAGATGGCGGCCATTTTCTGGTACCACCGTGAGTACGGCAACAAGAGAAGGACAAAAGAACGCGCAGACCTGCAGTACACCCAAACTCCAAAGGGGGGCTCTAACAATAACCAGGGCTGCTCAAGCACGGCGAAACTCATCTACATTCACCACAACTAAACATACATTCCCAACTCTGTTACACCCACCTCCCCTGAATTTCGCCAACCTTGAGCAGCAACTATACATTTAAATACTACTTTTTACTTTTTACACTATTACATAGGGCCGCCAAAGGACAGGACAGCCAACTTGAAAAGTATCCTATAAGGATGAAGTGGAAAGAGAGGTAAACTATCTCTCCAACCAACTACTGGCGGTAGGATGCGTTCTACACCCCACAAGACCCTTTTTTTTTTTTTTTTTTCACTGTGTATTACTAGCCTTCAAGAGGCCACAACCTCTTATGAAACAATCAGAATAACGAACAAACCTATATGTCATAGGATGTCAGTGTGCACAGTGTATACATGCACTGAACTGAGATTCGGCTTATCTAACTGTGGAAAGCCTGGAACACTGACCTACAAACAGCTGGAATGTTTGACTTAGTGTCTTGGATAATGTCTTGTCCTGACATAGTATAAATCAATCTGTCAACTGGTTTGATAAGGCGACCAAACTTGGACTTGACCTGTGTGACTGTACTAGGATGTTCACACTGTGTAACAGAAGCTAGAGTGTCAGTACGCTGTGTGTCACTAGCATCATCTGTCTGATTTGTGTTACCAGAAACATCAGTACAATCATCAGCGCTAACCACAAATCTAGAATCAGAGTTAATGGACTGATCTACCATTTGCTCCTCAGCCATCTGCTCGGGGACCCTCTGAGGGGCAAACGAGACTGAAGACACTACAGTGTTAGTAGCCTCTGTCCGTGAGTGGTCAGGGAATGGTAACTGGGTGACCCACTCCAGGGTTCTTCCCTTGGGATCCTTGGGCTCTGGAACAGTCAAGGGAACATCCCTCTCCCGAACAGCTCTACCCCCATACTCCATGTCTTCAACCTCCCCTCCCTCACTCCCAGGACAGGAATCCACTCTCTCCGACTCGAACGCGGTTCCTCTACTCACTTCCCCAGGCAAGGAATCCTGTTCCACTTCCGACACGGACATGTCACTTGGCTCATTTGATGTATGAACAGCAGACAGGGATGAAACTGGGTCAGAGATCACACTCGTATCATACACCGGCAGAAAGTTCACCAACAACAATAGATTACGGTGGACTACCTTCTCTCGTCCAGTGACAGTGTCTTGTATTCTATATGTGTGAGTCTCAGAGTTCCTATCCACCACAGTGTATACAGTAGACTCCCAACGGTCAGCCACCTTTCTCTTTCCTCTCTCTCTCTTGTTCGCCAACAGCACACGGTCTCCGACGTCAATGGTGGGCCCTTTCACTCGTCTGTTGTAGAGCTCTGTGTGACGGTGCTGTTCTTTTATGACATGTTCCTGGGCTATGACCATAGCTTCTCTCAGATCCTTCGTAAGAGACATCACATACTTGTCGTAGCTGACCACAGCTGGATCATTCAGGACTGTCCGGAAGAGTATATCGACAGGGAGACGAGGAGTACGCCCGAACATCAGATAGAAAGGTGCATAGCCAGTTGACTCATGCGCTGTGCTATTGTACATGAACGTCAGAGTTTGCAAACGCCTCGGCCAGTTGATTTTTGCCTCTGGTTCAAGCGCTCGGATCATGTTACCGAGAGTTCTATTGAAACGTTCCACACTACCGTTACCCATCGGGTGATACGGGGTTGTGTGCGACTTTCTGACACCGGAGACTCTGAGCAGCTCACTCACTAGTTGACTCTCGAAGCTAGCTCCCTGGTCGCTATGGATACGTTCTGGGAACCCAAAGACGCAGAAGAACTTGTCCCATAGAACTCTCGCCACCTGTTTGGCTGACTGATCTTTGCAGGGGAATGCCTGGGCCATTCTTGTAAAATGGTCAGTAACAACTAACACATCAACTGACTTGTTCCTTGAGTCCTCCGCTGACCAGAAATCAATGCAAACCAGCTGAAGTGGCCTGGTTGATGTGATACTCTGCAAAGGCGCCCTCGCAGCAGGTTCAACTGTCTTACTGACAATACACCGCTGGCAGTTACGGACGTAGTCTCTTACGTCTCTGTCGAGGTTGAGCCAGAAGAACCTCTGTCTGGCCAAGCCAAGACTCCTGAACTGACCTTGATGGCCAGCATGGTCATGAACACCTCTCAGAACTTCAACTTTCTTAGACTCAGGAACCACATACTGGCGGCGTTTTGACTTCACGACTTGATCCCTCGAGACTCTGTAGAGTATCCCATTGCTCACAACAAGTTTCTCCCAGTGCTTCAGGTACCTCATGACTGTGACTGATTCCTTATCTCTCTCTCTCCTGGAGGGTCTCCGATGTCTCTCCACATAGTACAAGACTCGAGAGAGAGTCCTGTCTCTGAGCTGTTCATCCCGGAGTTCCTTCTCACTGTAAGCAGGAAGTGAGTCCTGACCACCTGGGACTAACTGAGGCAAATGGTGCAAGACTGCTACAGCGCGCGTTCTTGCTCCGACCTCCCACAGATCGTCATATGACTGTAGAACAACAGACACTTCATCCATCTCCATAGACTGAGCGTGGACATGCAGAGGTGATGGGGCACTTTGAGCGTAACTCTCTGCCTGGCGTGGAGTGTCACCACTATCATTGGACGACCGGAAGGCGTCCTGTACAGAAGCACTCGACACATCCTGGACTTCGGAGAGGAGATTCTTGTAGGGCTCTTCAAGTAATCTGTGACTGACTCTCTGCTTGACGAAAGGCACACGACTCAAGGCATCAGCGACAACATTCTGTGGGCCTGGCACGTACTTGATGTCGAAGTTATAGCTCGCTAACTTAGCCACCCATCGTTGCTCGCAGCAGTCCAGCTTGGGCTTCGTCATGATATGAGTCAATGGATTATTGTCCGTCCAAACAGTGAAATCATGCCCCTTCAACCAATGGCTGAACTTGTCACAGACACTCCACTTCAAGGCTAGGAATTCCAACCGATGGGCTGGGTAGTTTCTCTGAGACTGAGAGAGGGACTTGCTGGCGAATGCGATTGGCCTCGCTCGGTCTTCACCCTCTTGGATCTGCGACAGGACAGCACCGATGCCATCAAGGGACGCGTCCGTTGACAGCATGAAGGGACGGCTGAAGTCAGGGTGAGCCAGGACAGCCGTCTCAACCAGCGCCGTTTTCAGCTTCTGGAAAGCCTGCTCCGTTTCGGGGGTCCAGTCAGTAACATTCAACTTCCTGCTTTGTGACCTTTGTTTGGACTGTTTCACCTTCCCTTTTCTCTTCTGGCCCGTCAACAGAGAGAAGAGAGGCTTTGCAATAGCGGAGAAGCTAGGCACAAAGTGCTGGTAATAATTGATCATCCCCAAGAAAGATCTGATTCGTTTCTGTGAGGGGGTTACACCGTCCACTTCCATCAGGTCAGCACTTGTCATCTTTGCGATGCTCTCAACTTTGCTGGGATCAGTCAACACACCGTTGTCATTAATTATGTGGCCGAGGAATTTGACGGATTTCCGGAGAAAAAAACACTTTTTGGGGGCCAATTTCAGGTTATGACCACGCAGTCTACTGAACACCATCTCCAAGCGTTCCAGAGCTGTCCTCTCATCAGGGGCATACACCAATAAATCATCCAGATAAACCAGTAAGCTCAGATAGTTCTGGTCTCCGAAAATGCTAGTCATCATACGCATGAAGCTCCCAGGACTATTACAGAGGCCCTGCGGGAGGCGATTATACTCATACAAGCCCATAGGTGTTGTAAAGGCAGAGTACTTTCTGTCATCCTCGTGTAGTGGCATGTTATAAAACCCTGAGGTTAGATCCATAGTACTAAACAAGGAGTTACCTCCAAGTGCAGCTAAGCAGTCGGCCTGGTGAGGGAGAGGGTGAGCATCCTTCAGGGTCCTCTTGTTCAGCCAGCGAAAGTCTGTACAGATACGGAGATCTCCGTTCTTTTTCCATACAAGAACCAACGGAGATGCATATTCACTGGTTGACTTCCTGATTATATCTTTCTCCTCCATCTCACTCAGTACTTGGCGCAACTTCTGATACTGACTGGGGGGCACTCGTCTGAATGGGAGCCGGAATGGCCTGTGATCTGAGAGGTGAATGCGATGTATGAAGCCCTTTGCCTCTCCACAATCCAGGTGATGGCGTGAGAAGATGTCCTTGTAGCGCACAACCAGGTCAGCCATCTTGCTTCTACACTGTTCAGACACGTCACAGGAGTGTATGTCGAGCCCACTCAATCCCATGTACTTCAGTTCCTCATCAACAGTGCGGGCCGCATTTTCACTGGACGGGGTTACTTGACAGCAACTGAGTAGTGGGACCTCAGCAGGTCCGGTCTCATCCATGTCCTCGAGCGCAATGCAGGAGAAGACGTCGGCCAATTTAGCATTGCGTCTTACCAAGACGGGCCTGTCGGACGAGTTGATCAGCTTCAATGGAACCCATCCGTCTCCCCACAAAGGAGTAACAACTCTGGCCACCAGAACCCCTCTTGGAGCTGAGCGACACGATGTGGGCTCTGTCATCACAGCGCTACCAGGAGACACAATAGTGGACTTGGGTAGCTTGCCCCACATCAGGTACTCCCGACCAGGCTCAAGACACACGGCTGAGTTGCACCTGACTGTGCCTATCTTGTCAGGTATGACGTCACCTCGCCAACGGTTCAGACCAGCGAGCATCGAGAGAAACTGTTCAGATTCTGGATCGCCAGCAGGACAGGGCGTAGACACAGCCTTCCAGTAGCCATCACATTGCTTATACTGCCGGAGGATATATTTAATAACATTGGTGCCTAGTATCAACTCATCATGCTGGCCTTCAACTACCAGAGTGGGAACCATAATCCTACAGCCATACACCTCCATTTCCACGTTGAAAGCTGACTCAGGCTTGACACGGCGACCACCACAGCCAACAAGCACCACATTTGAACTGAACTGGTTATGCTCTGTAGCAACTCCAACCTCTCTAAGCTTTCCCTCTGCCGTCTTACTCATTGTACAAGCCATAGACCCACTGTCTAGCATAGCATTTAGAGTCACTGTATTACCAACTGTCACAGGTGTGTAGAAAAGGCTGTCACTACCACTAATTGTATGCGTATTCTGATAAACAATATCTTCAGAGTTATCACTTGAGCTTTTGAGAGCTATATACACTGTCTCAGCACTAGATTCGTCCTCACAATGGGAGTTTACTTGGCGACCTATACTTTCTCCCTCTGAATACAGGCCACCTAGTTTCCCTGAGGCTGAGGTGCTCGGGACGACCTGGTGGGACACTCAACTTTTGTGTGACCTGGGGCTAAACAGACAAAGCACAGCTTCTCTGACATGCAGTGTGAGATGGTAGTGTGTCTACTGTCATCACAGACTCGGCAGGCCTTCTCACGGGCGCCACCCTGGTATCTTCCGCCACGAGGAGCACTGTCACGCTGCTGCACTTTCCCCATCATCTGCTCCAGCCTCTCCATAATGCGAGCAAGAATCCTGTCTTCAGATTGCTGAGTGTTCTGGGCCACAGCAGTCGCGGAGGAGTGGCACGGAAGCTGGCCTAAAGCATGGTCCTGGGAAGGAATGAGGGTAGAAGGCGGACACTGTGTGTGGTACACTGGACTATGGGCAGGAGAAGGGGGGTACTGGGTGGAACACTGCTCAGACACAGACTGAATCGAAGGCTCTGGATGAGACTGCACAGTGTGGAGGGCGGTGGCATGGCTCTTCAATGGCACAAAACTACCGGTCCTGCCAGAGGCTCTCAGCTCTCTCTGATAATTATCAATCTTCAACTGTATGTCTCGTGAGCTCCACTCCTCAATAGCCTTGCATTCCAGAATACGGGATAGTCCAGAGTCCGGGCAATGCCTGACAAACATCCGTGCTACCTCTTCACCCACGTTCTCCATCCTCCTACCTTGTCTGCGAAGGCCCTCACCAGCTACATCAGCTGCTTTGTTGATCCTCAACCAGTAGTCTACAGGGTTCTCATTGGGTCTGGGTAGAGTGGCATAGAAATCTGACAACGGGAGGCATGATGACACATCACTGAAGTACTTGAGAAGGATATCATAGATGAGATCAGGGTTCTGCTTCACATCAAGTGTCTGATCGCTTCGCAAACCAACCCTCACAACATCCTTTGCCTTACCCATCAGCCTTGCCAGTATCTCCTCAGCCTGTTCATGCATTGGACATTTCTGCTTTCTCAGATAAGCTTTAGACATGTCAATCCAGTCCTGGACTGAACACTTATCAGAACTATCACCTCGGAACATTGGTGGTTCCCTGTCTGATGTTACATTCACAGTAACGCACGGAACCTCCTGTCTAACAACATTAGGATCAGTTACAGGATCTGGAGGCGATGTGCAGTTGAGGTGTGCACTGCTCATACTACTTGAGTGAACTACACCAGCTGAAATTAACTTGGTTACAATGGACTCGCCAATCTGAGCACCTAGCTGACCCATCATGTCTGAAAGGTGATGAAGAGCTTCAGTGTCATTAACACTGGGTGTGGATGTGGGAGGAGCCTCCCCTGTAAACTGTCCGACAGCAGCACAACCTGGGTCCTGACCTGACCCTGTGCCTCTACCACTGTCAGTAAACAACTGGGAACACCCCACCTCCCTACTATTCAACCCACCGATGACAGCACTGTCTGCTCTGCTCTGACATGCCCCCCATGCACCCCTCCCCATAGGCAACACTGGACTGGCAAAAATCTCATCATTAAAACCTGGCCTCTGAGCCATAGTGGTACAGACTTGCGTTGTGTAATATTACTGAATGAAAATAATAATAATAATAATAATGTTTAAAAAAAATATAAAGTTACAGCAGGACATAAAAACCAAAACAATCAAAGCACTTTTTAAACTGATGTAATCACAGACCTCAGACTGAATGACCATTTACTATAATACTCTGACCACACTTGATCTATCACACTAAGACCTGGCATCCACGCAGCATCCACGGAGATCGGCGTTCAGCTGATCTTGAGATCGACGTGTCACGGCACCAGTGTAACGATGGTCAAACAGCCAAACTTCTTTCAATCAATTCTTTTATTTGACCTGCAGAGAAGACCTGCAGAGAAGACATATAAAACACAATTCTTCTCTGTTCTGCAACTCTTGTGAATCCATTAAGATGGCGGCCATTTTCTGGTACCACCGTGAGTACGGCAACAAGAGAAGGACAAAAGAACGCGCAGACCTGCAGTACACCCAAACTCCAAAGGGGGGCTCCAACAATAACCAGGGCTGCTCAAGCACGGCGAAACTCATCTACATTCACCACAACTAAACATACATTCCCAACTCTGTTACATATGCAACATTTTTGAAATTGTTGTGATTCTGAAGCAGACCTTTCTCCTTTGTATTATTCAAGCCAGATTGAACTAGGCCTACTGTAGATTGAACCGTACGTTGTGACTAAAAACGTGCGCTTTGATAACACAGCAAACATCCTTGAGGTGTGGTGTGGGGTGGCGATAGTAGAATCTCAAGTCGCAGCACTTTTCAGAACCATGGACAGCAACAATGGCGCTCTGCACTCAGCACTTGCCCCTTCCTCGCCTTTCCCCGCATTCGTGAGTGCTTGTTTCCTCTTAGTAACACAATAAGATCAACTTTAGGACTCAGCGCCAGCTGTTGCACTGAATGACTGACATACAGCCTACTCCAGGCGTATTTGAAGATGTAAATCTCAGAAATAATTCATCCCATCTGCCAAGGCTTGTAATGACGACAGCATATTCTAAAAGAACAAACAGCTTGTCCTAGGCCGTTGTTTTTCTTATAGTGAGATGTATATTGTTTTGCAGTTTTTCCGAATTGTGCAGTTTGAGCAAAGCCTTCCAGGATGAAGGAATTGTTTGATTTAGAGTTTGGAAGTGCCATGATTTCCTCTTTGTCGTTATTGTTTTCTCTCTCTTTTGTTTGTGTATATCCAGTCTGTTAAAAACAACAAGAAAACGCACACCATCATTTGGTGATGTGCAGGCTGGCGGGAAGAAAGTTTCAAGAAAGAAATAGAGCTGTATGTAGAGTCTACAAATTATTTATTGGACCAACATTTCGACAGCAAGCTGCCTTCTTCAAGCTGCTTTGATGCGAAACTTTGTGCAATAAATAATTACCATCGCAGCAAGAGTGTACGGCTCTCTTCGTTTCTTTTATATATCCAGTCTGACCATTAAACACTGGCTTCCTGCTTCGTCTGCTGATTTATAACCATTAAAACATCCTTGGATAACCCAGGGCACTATAACATCATCATATACTGAACATGTGGTAGTAGTGATCATCCTCTGCAAAGCATTATTGTCTGTCATTACCTTTCAGTGGAAACAATGATTGTATCAGCTGTGTGGCAATGCTTTTTCACATCGAAAAGGAAGCTATTTTGAAGCTGTTTTTGTTCTCTTCAAATAATGCACACACACACACACACACACACACACACACACACACACACACACACACAGACACAGACACAGACACAGACACAGACACAGACACACGCGCACACACACACACACACACACACACACACACACACACACACACACACACACACACACAAAGCATTAGCAGAACTCTATAGCTGAGCTGAGATAAGTAAAGCCTGTCAAAGGGGGAAAAGACAAGACTGAGCATACGATGTTCAGAAATTCGCAGATAAAGGTGCACGGTTAGTTTTTGCTCTTGCTTAAAATAGGAAGCTGCAATCATGCATACAACATAATCTTCCTTTGTTTACCCTTGGGGGAAAAACACAACAACCCTAAGTTTCTGATTGCCATTTGAAGCCCTCTCATGCTCACACACTGTGGCGAAACTACTAACCTAATCTGCCTGCTGCATCACAGCCGAGTGTGTCTTCACACGTTTCCCATCTTCACACGTTTTAATCAGTCAGCTTTAGAAAGGGAAACGATTGACAAAGTTATGGCTCCAATAATTGGATTGGTTTGCTAGGGAGATGAGAGGGAACTCTTTGTCCCTATTAGAAATGAGTCAAAACCTTTATCTCCTAGCCAGAGATGGAGGTGGCGGCGACACTGGTGGTGGCGGTGGTGGTGGCGGTGGCAGTGGCGGCGGCCGCCCATATGTGAGGGACTTGTTTCTTTGCCACACAAGCCGATTACCAGTTTAGTGCAATTCATGTCTCTGATGTGCATGCCAATTACTTCAGTGGACCGAAAACATGTTATGTCTACACGTCAAGAGAGGAATCTCCAGTTTACAATAGACTAACAGTACAACACATGTGATTCTCCTATGAGTAACTACAGGTCCAGACACAAACATGACATGTCATACTGTAAGTAGAACCACTTTAGAGTCCTCTACATTGATACTCTCAGATCATATCAAGCTTTCCTCATACACCACCCTCTCAGGAGCATTATTTCTCTCTCCACCCCCTTTTCTCTCTTTCTCTCCCTCTCTCTCTCTACCCACCTTCTCTCTACATCCCCCCTTCTCTCTCTCTCCTTTTCTCCCTCTCTCTCTCTATCCCCCTCTCTACCCTCCCTTCTAGCCCCCTTCTTCTCTCTCTCTATCCCCCTCTCTCTCAACCATGCCTTCTCTCTCTCCACCCCTCCTTCCCTCTCCCTCCCTCTCTCTCTCTCTCTCTCTCTCTCTCTCTCTCAACCATGCCTTCTCTCTCCACCCCTCCTTCCCTCTCTCTCTCTCTCTCTCTCTCTCTCTCTCTCTCTCTCTCTCTCTCAGTCTGCCTGTGTTGACCTTTTGCTGCTTTTACCAGCTCAGGGGTCAGTAGTAGACTGGCGCCAGACGATCACACACACACAGTAGGTAATCATCACACATCTGTCAGTCTTGCTGCTCTCCTCCACTCACATGTCTTTGATTGCCTCATCATGTGACTGCAGAGTGTATCTGCTGCAGAGCAGCTGTAGGCTACCAGAGGGCTACCGGAGGCCTCTCAGAGTCAATGCCAGATGCAAATGGAGCTTTAATGTGGCTGAGTGAGAAAGAGCATGGCTTTAGCTCAGAGTTCGGATAGGCTTCAGTTTGGACAGGATCTGAGGGTCTGTGTGAAAAGCTGTCAGTGCTGTGGGACGGAGAAGCGAGGGCCACGGAGAAACGGGTTGGGTTGCGTCTCTATTCTCTATCCCCTTTTACCAGAAGTGTGCACTTGTACTGGCATTCTGCCTCGTGGGTTTACAAGTGCTGGATTGGTGTGAGCAAGGGTTAGAGAGATGTTTCCTCCATTGTTCTTGGATCGTTCATGTCAAATCCACAAAGGGGAGTGATTGAGTG